>NW_028274816.1:45713202-46016233 GCF_037043125.1 Eumetopias jubatus
TTGATTACCAAAAACTAAATAGTGCCATGAATGACTTCTATAATAGCATGCGTCAAGATATAGAAATAAAACCGTTAATGTTGGAAGAAGGGCAGGTATGTATCTAAGTGTGCTCTAAGCACTGTGTCTTGAAATACTACTTAAAATGTACGCATTTTGGCAATAAAAGCTTTTAGAGTATTTTAATTGCACATAATTGCTTTGTGTTAGGTTCTTTTGGCTGCATGAGATTTGGGCTGGTTTTGGAAAGCAAAGGTGGTAGAAGATTCATGTGGGGCAGCAGCAGATGGAATGTCGTCCAAATTCAGGCATCAGGCCATCCTCCTGGGGATGGGAACCAAGGGCTATTCTAGATGTATTCCAGATCTGTCACAGGTGTGGGGGCCTCAGCCGAGGGGGCAGGGGGCGTCCCTTTTGCTGCCCGTGACTTTGGCCAACTCCTGTTTGTTTATTTTCCTTGCCTCACATCACGGCCCCTTCTTCCTTTATTGCCACCTTGGCTCCCGGGCCCATTGTCTGATTCTCTCTGCAGGTCAGTCACTTTTCAGAAGAGTTTGAATTTTTCTACTGGGAAAGGTTTATAAACTATGAGAAACATTAGAAATAACTTGGCTTCCTTCCCCCTTTCAAAAAAAACCTTCATTAATAACATTTATTATTTTTTTCCATATCATTGACTTGTTGAAGAGAGGAGACCCATTCAGCTGTCCCTTTAAAATATTCCACATTTTGGAGAGCCTGAGTGCCTCCTTGTGGTGGTGCTGAACTTTCTGTCCCCTCTATTTTATGTGGACTGGTAGTTAAAGCTTTGATTAGATTTAAGGTCACCTTTTTACCCCCTCAGAGTGATTGGACTGTGAGCTTCACCTTGCATTGGATTGGGAGGTGATATCACTGTTGGCAAAGCCCAGCAGATTCAGAGGGTGACACCTGAGTCCTCCCTCAAGATGGTGCCCGTCAGCTTTTCCTACAGGGGAGGCACCTTCCCATGACCAGCATGGCCCAAAGCAGCCCTTCTGTTTAAGCTTCCAGAATGGTCGCTTTCACATTCCTTCTGTGTTCTTGAGCTGGAATTCATCTGCAGGGAACTTTCCTTCCTCTATTAAGATGATTAGGCTACCCTTATATCCTGCAGTTCATGCTGGAAAGGTAGACGCGTTGCTTGATTCTTTCCCTTACCAGCGTTCGTGCCCAGCTGTGTACACAGGCGTCCAGAGGTCTCTGCTGTTTTTCTCTCCTCCTTTTCATTTTTAAAGCACTGTATTGAACTCATGGCTTTTAATATAGTCCATCAGCTGTAATCATTGTTCTTGGTGCTTAAATTGCCCTACGTTGGCTTGGTGGAAGCCCTGTAAGCCACCAGTTCAAAACCAGCGTGGCCTCGTGAACGATTACCTGTTTACACCATTCCTACAAGTTGCTTTGACTTCAGCGTTAAACAGAAATACCCTCCATCCTTTGGCAAGATTTCTCTCCAGTTATTTGACTTTGGAGTTATGGGAGGCTCCCAAGAGCCCGTCCCTTGCCAAGTGGCTGCTCCGTGGCGTCCAGCTTCAGTTCCTGAGCGTGGTCGTCTCCCTTCGGCTCACCCCTTCCCCGTCAGGCGTGGTGCTCTCCCCTCGGGGCCTGTGGTCGGTATGTGGTTTGCTGGTCTGGGTCGCAGTCCCGTGGGACTGTCTGGACGCCAGGCAGCTGTCACTCCTGCCGGGCAGTTTCCTTAAGATGGGGCTGCATTTTCCTTATTTTACTTTCAAAAGCCTGTCCTTAGTGAAGGAGTCAGCATGACTGGAGTAAGAAAAGCCTGAAGTAGGACCGGTGCCCTGTGCTCAGTTTACCACCCAGCAGGGGTCAGCGTGGGCAGCCTCAGCCTTCTCCCCCGCCTTTCCTCTTCCGGCAGGTGGAATGTGGGCTGAGATGGTTTGGGGGTGCCTTTTCGTTCTCTCCTGTGACTGGGGGTTTTAATGCCGAGGTTTTTATTTTATAGGTCTGTGTGGTGTATTGTCAGGAACTGAAGTGCTGGTGCAGGGCTGTTATTAAGTCCATTGTGTCTTCGGCAGACCATTACCTGGCAGAATGTTTCCTTGTGGATTTTGCCAAGTACATCCCAGTGAAATCTAAAAAGTACGTATGTATTTATTTCACCTCGTGCTCTTTAGGAAGACGGATATCGGTTTTAAAGGAGAGGGTCCGTTTTCACAGTGAGAGGATAGAGGTCAGAGAACTAGAACAGAGAACTAAGAACAGAATGTTCTTAGCTTCCCGTGGGGACGACTTGCAGATTCCAGTTCTATACGCAGTTATTGTAGGGGCTGGTGGTCCCAGTGAGGACCCGGGGCAGCTGGGCCCTCCTTCCACCTTCCTTCCAAGGGGCAGTTGCTCACCCGGCCTGTCACTCTCAGCGTGTTCCTGTGATGGGTCCTTCCAGAGGCTGGGCTGCAGGAAAGACTCTACCTGGAAGCAGAAGGTCATCTGGTCCCCACAGGACGGGTGTGTGCTGGGACAGCCTCAGGTAGCCGGGAGCAGAGCACCTGTTCACGTACTCTGGGTCTTTTTCCTTAGCAGAGTGAGGGTGGGACCCACAGTGACTTAAGGTGGGGAGACGGTTCGGAAGCAGCCCTCATTGGCTCCAGGACCACCCATTAACTGCTCATTAGAAAACACTAGCAACACGTCAGCCTTTGTGTTTGTGGTAATTTTTCAGTTTCCTGTCCCAGAGTAAGAGGATATCAGTTTAATAATTAACGTGAGGACTCTTCTTCCGTAAGAGTATTCTTGCAATAAGAGTAAAGCATTTCATGGCAGAAGGTCTTCTCAGACATTGGAAATTCGCAGATACTTAAGAAAAAAAGTAGATGCCTGGGGTGCCTGGGTGGCTCAGTCGTTAAGTGTCTGCCTTCGGCTCGGGTCATGGTTCCAGGGTCCGGGGATCGAGCCCCGCATCGGGCTCCCTGCTGGGGGTGGGGGGGAAGCCTGCTTCTTTCTCTCCCACTCCGCCTGCTTGTGTTCCCTCTCTCGCTGTGTCTCTTTCTGTCAAATAAATAAAATCTTCAAAAAAAAAAAAAAGTAGATGCCTTTCTAGCCTGTGATTCAGCACCTTTATAACCAGAATTGTTATCAAAGTAAATGTTATATTTAATTGTTTGGAAAGATTTTTAGTATTTGGAGTTTTGGGCAAGAGAAGCCCGTGATTAAATATTGTGCAGGGAGGCTTTGAGGGGCACCTTTTTCTGAACTGTGGAGACGAGGTGGTGAGGCTGCCCATACAGGGCATCCAGAACTCCTGTCCAGGAATGGTACGCACAGGCGGTCTCTCGTTGGCCTGAAGAATGGAAATAAAAGTGCTGAGCAACAGATTTATCAAATCTCAGCCCCTCTTTTTGTGCAGAATTGATAAATACTAACTATAAAAACATCTGCTCAAAATCACAAACATCTGCTCATTTACTGAAACCGTAATTCGGGTTGAGTATTAAAATTAGAAATTCAAAAATCTTAAGTAGAACTGACTTCACAGGATTGTTCATTTCCTAATGTTTCTTAGTCTGAGGAGCCTTGTTAGACGTGAATTTTCTAATACTCCCCGCCCCCACACCATGAAGTTTTAATGCCAAAGATACTCTGAATATCCATGCATGCACTCATATATTTTATGCTTTTATACATAAGAAGAGTAAGATTCTTCTCCCTCCTCTGCACTTGGGCAGAGGCCGGCCCACTCTCCCTGCTGCTGGTGGCTGTATTAGAAACAGAAAGAATTGGTTTGGGTGTGTTTTAGGTATGTCAATTTTGGGGGCATACTTTAAAGAAATCTGTTGTATATAAGTTTTCTTTGTAACGGAACTGTTTCTGTTTCACTGTGAAGCATCCGAGTTGCAGTAGAAACTTTTATGCAGCTTCCCTACCGAGCGAAAAAATTCAGGCTGTACTGCACGAAGCCTGTTACGTTACATATTGACTTCTGTGAAGACAGCGCTGAGATTGTGTAAGTACCACTGGCGATGGACGCTGAAGCGTGAGTAAAAGTCTGAAATCGAGTGTAGGAGGTTTATGTGGAGTCTGTTCCCCTTGAGAAGCACTAAGTGGCCTCTCTTCTTCAGGACACATCTGAGTCGGTGTGTGTCGCACCTGGCCCTGAGCGGAGCTCCCGGGGCCAGCCCCCCTTCCAGACGCTGCAGTTGAGGGGGGTGCTGAGCTCTGCGCTCTGCAACTTCTTTTAATTTGCAAAAAGTAATAAACTGTAAAGAGAAAGGATGAAATATAGGGTCATGGAGCATTAAAAAAAAAAGTCCATTGCATTTTTTTCTGGTCCCTAAACCGTGCCCCCCCCCCCCCCACAGCCTCTGGGACCTGTTCAGGCTCTGAACTTGCAGACCTCAGTCAGTACTTTATACATGTTCGTTTGTGTGGAGCCTTTCATGAAAATTAGAACCTACTGCCTTATTTGTAGATTTAAGCCAGGAGTGTGCTGAAGCTCTTCACAAGTACATGTACGACCTTCCACTGTTGGACTTTTCTGGGGTGAATGTAACTGGCTACTTGCTGTATGTGACTGTCCATCTCTTGAGAGCCAGCTAGATTGTTTGCAGGCCACTGTGCGCTGCACATTCCCGTAAGAATACGGATAAATCCAAGTAAAACACGGTGTGGAGATGTGGACGTGCATACTCATATGCACGTATCACCCCCGCCCCCGTCTTTGCCCCGTTTTCCTAGTCTGGGGCCACATTGCCAGTGTTTGTGCAGGACTCACCAGGGTCCCCACACTGGGCACTGCTGTGGCAGGGGTATGGCTGTGCTCCCCACTGTCTGGACCGAGGGCTACCTGAGGTCCTGAGGCAGCCCTCCCCTTCCTCCCTCCTGGTACCCCCAGCCCGAGGACTGTGGTGTTACGGGAAGAAACACTGTGGGCACAGCACAGTTCTGGCTCAACTTGCCTTTCGTGGTGGTGGTGCATTTTGTTCCCTGAACTTGGAAGGCGCCCCTCTTGTGGATGCTTTCGCGGGATCTACGGAGACCTTCCATTCCCACTCCCTGCGCCCCCCCCAGCACCTGTCGTTCCCTGGAGATGGCCAGCCTGCCGTCCTGTGGCTGGCCTCAGAAGCGTCAGTAATGGATGCTGAGTCTGCTCGTCCCTGTGGCCCCCCCACGCCACGGCCGCCTCAGAGACTCTGGGAAAGTGGGTCCCCCACACAGCAGCAACCCCTGCCTCTTCCCTGCCCCTCTTCCAGAGCAGCCAGCCACTCACCCCCCCCAGGGCTGACTCTGCTGCCAGTCTGTCCACACCCAGCTCTCCCCCAGAGTCCCCCTCATCCTCGCCACCTCTGTGTGACCACCTTCCCCAGTCATCGGCACACCCTCCGCGCAGACACACATCCCTTTGTGTGGGCAGTTCATGTAGAATGTCTGTCTCGGTATGTGTGTTACAGTGTGTATAGATTTTGTCGAACGGCCTTCCAGAAGGACTGGCGATGTGTACTCGCTTCACTGGGGCACACAGAGTGTTGCTTTTCCACACAACGTTGACTATCATTAAGCTTTTTCATTTTTGCTTGTTTGCTGTGTGAACATGGTATTTTGTTTCAATTTGTATTTTTCTAACTTGTAAAGTTGGGTGTCTCTTCATGTGGTTATTTGTGTGTGTGCTCGAGAGAGAGAGACAGACACACGGACTGAACGAGTGGTTTACCCGTGAATAGCCTAGACTGATTTTTCTCTTGGGCCATTTTCATATTAGAAATCTGTATTTCATTTTTTTTAAACTTGGTAATTTTTGTGTGTGTAGCAAGGAATTTAGAACTGCTGTCTTAATTTTTTTTTACTTCCTTTTGGGAACCCTTTGTGATTTTCTTGAAGTAATGTGCTAAATATCTTTTTTAGTAAAATAAAATAATACCTTTGCCTAGGCGTGGGACTAAGTGCTTTATGTATATTACCTTATTTGATCCTTAAAGCAGCCCTTGGAGGATGACGGTGGCATCAAACCATCCTTGATTTGGGAAATCAAACCAGCAGAGAAACATAAAACATAGTACTCTACCCTTTCTTAGTTATTTCTGTTCCTTGCTTCGAAATCCTGGTTTCTCTTCATCTTCCACTGCCCACAGCTCTTCTTAAAATCTCCTTTCCAGAGCACAGGAAAGGGCAAGATGGTAGAACGTGGGAGACAGAGGACAGTTGCAGCAGGGTGGGGGTACCGTGAGCGACTGGCTGGTGGCCCTCCGCCCAGCCTCTCTTTCCCTGTGGTCTCACCAGGCCGTACGGAGCCCTCGCTCTGTGCCGGCCTGTGCTGAACACTGCGTGCGCAGCATCCCTGCCCGGGGGGCTTGTGTTGTGGCGGGGAAGACCGATAGGTCCCAGATCACGGGGGACGCTGGTGCTGGGACGGACGATGCCCTGGTGGCAGGCACGGGCTGCTCAGGAAGCCCCAGGGCGGGCCTGTTCTCAGTCTCTGCCCTGGGTGCCGGTGGCAGTGATGAGAGGAGCCTGTTGCAGGGTGCGGGTGGGATTGTCACCCCCAAAGCAGGGCCAGGCATCATACAGCCAACACGTAGTGTCAGAAACATTCAGCGTATGGCTTTGATGCTGGTGCCCTAGCCTCGGATTTTTCTTTGGTAAGGTTGCATCTGTTTACTGTTCCAGACCTGCCAAGAAGTGGGACAGTGCAGCTATTCAGTACTTCCAGAACATCCTAAAAGGTAAGGCAAGTGCATCATTACTGCAGCCTGCTTTGAACTGACGCCCAGGGTGGTTTATTTTTCTGTTGGCAAGGGGGTTTGGGATGTGCGCCTTCAGCTGTTTACCCCTCCTCACAGGGGTTCATCTGTTACTTGGGACTCCTTCCGCCCCATGTCACAGCGACTCTACACCCCTGAAACTTTGGGGGTGGATGTGGACGTTAGTAATTTAGAGTTGAAATGAGAAAGGGGCTCTTTGGGTGAGGGGCCCTCCGTTTGCACGGGAGCTTCGCCCTGCAGAAATAAATGTACGCGCACTTCACAGAGCAACAGGTGATGGAAAGTTGAACTTTTCTCGTGCACATTCATTGTGTCATCGTCGTCATTGCCGATTTCAGATGTGCAGCCCGTCTCAGAGCAGCTGTACGGTGTGCTCTCTTTATCTTCTATTGTTGGCAGTAAAGTGCAGCCTCATGGGCCGTCTGTCCTGACCCCTGGCCGGCAGGAGCCAAGTGCTTGTGCCCGCCGCCCGGGGCTGCTCTGAGAAGCAGGTGTGAAATGCCTGGGGTGCTAGGCCCTCTCCTCCACTGGCCCGCTCTCCGGCTGGAGGAATAGCCACATGCTGGGCCCCGGAGGAACTGGGAGGCTGGGAGGGCCTCTGGCTTTGGAGTCTGGGCCCTTGTGAGCCCATGTCGGTGGGAGGGGGGCCTGCCGGGACATAGCGGTGTGGAGGAGGCAGAGTGCCTGGGACTGCATCCTGCTCTGCAGCTTCCCTGCGGCTTTCTCTGAGCCGGCCTCCTCCCCTGTACATGACCGCGACAGCTGTGAAGTGAAACTGTGCGACGGCCCCGGCGCCTGGAGCTGCTGTTTGGCTGCTTGGGTCTGAGCCGCTGAGAGCTCTGACTGATGGGGTGTTTGCAGGGGGCGATGGACTCAGGTGAAAGACTGAGTGGGAAGGGGATTTGGGAGTCGCTGGAAGGAAGAGGGCCAGGTCCGCTGGAGGAGGCGTTCGCAGGGGGCAGGAGCAGCGGCTGTGGGTGGGGATGGGGAGGGTATGCGCCTGACCCCAGGCCAGGAGAGCCTTGGCCTCCACTTGCCCACCCCCCACCCGCCCCCACCAGGAGGACGCGGTTTGGTATGGTGACTCTGGGTGATGCTTAGTATGGATTACTAGGTGAAATGTAATTGTTTCAATGTCAGCTGACTTATTTTTTTCCCTCTATGTTATTTAGCAACCACCCAGGTGGAAGCCAAGTTGTGTGCCGTGGAAGAAGATACTTTTGAGGTCTACCTTTATGCAACTATAAGAAATGAAAAAGTGAGTGAAAGAATTGTGTTTTAAAAATGTTTCATTCTTATTTTTTTTATTTGAACAAAACAGAGTAAACATCAAGGAAAAGAATGTCATTCACACAGCATGGAAATTTTTCGTTTTGTCTTTTGGTTTTTTTTGGAGAGAGGGCTGGGGAGGGCTGAGGGAGAAAATCTCAGGCAGGCTCTGTGCTGAGTGCAGAGCCCAACACGGGGCTCCATCTCAAGACTCTGAGATCATGACGTGAAACCAAGAGTCGGACGCTTAATGGACTGTGCCACCCAGGCGCCCCAGGCCTTCTGCATTTTTAAGTGGAATTCTATAAAGGAGAACTGGCCCTTCTCCCCCATTTATCAATTGGTACAGTAATTTATCTTAGTGCTGATTCTTGGCTGTTTGTTTTACTCTAGGGGATAGAATGCATTACTGTCGTTATTTTCTTCAATTTGTCCCAGATTTGGCCATTAGCAGCTTCTTCAAAGTGGCTTACGTGTCCTTTCAGTGTGCCCCCTCATGGCCGGAAACTTTCTATTTTTGGTACCAGGAGATGCTCTAGGTTAATTTTGTCATTCTCCAGCCCAGCCCTAGAATCAACCACTTCTCAAAGAAGAGTGGTATTCGTATTCAGATAGCAAGACTGGGGCACGAGATGTGCTCCCTGCTGCTGGGGTGTCGCTGCTCGTAGGCCCTCTCCGCAGACAGTTAGGAAGTAGGTGTATATGCACTACTACACACACACATGGATTGATGCCTGGATCTGTCTGTCTGGACGGGGCGCCTGGTGGCTCAGGGCCGTGAGATGGAGCCCCACGTCGGGCTGTGTGCTGGGCGTGTAGCCTGCCTAAGATTCTCTCTCTCCCTCTCTCTGCCCCTCCCTTGCTCACACATGCGCACACTCATCCCCCCCCCCCTCAAAAAAAGAGCTCTGGTACCTCTCATTCCAGTCCAGCTTCACAGGATTCTCTGTGGCCCTCCCCGTTCCGTGACACGTTTCCAACAGTGAGAAACCTGCTCTTGTTAGCTACGTTATAATTAATTCAATTAATCTTAATATTTACATAAAGTAATTCCAGAATTGCTAACCCACATTCCTGTGAAAAAGAAGTTTGTCTAAAGGCAAATAGCATGCAACCAAAACACTATATCCTGAAGTTACTTAGGTTAGTTCTTTTCTTCCCCTCCGTCTTCATTGTGTTGATGTTATTCATTTACAGTAAGGTTCATTTGTTAGTCTTCGTGGTGCAGTTTGGATTCCTCCTCGTCTTTGTAAGTTTCACCGGTGACTTTTCATTGCTTATTTTAGTTTGGTAAAAATAACAAAATGCTGCTGTTGGACTGGTATGGTGAAACATCTTTAAACTTTTCTACTGACCTGCTTCTTCTTGCTTTTCAAGTAGGTCTCTTTCCCTCTGTGGCCCTACTTCACGGTGGGGGAGTGCAGAGGGTAAGCTTCTTAGCAGAGAGGACTTAGAGCAGATGCGTGAGGTCATCATTGCCAGAAAAAGAAAAACAGAGCCTGGCATCCTTTTCCAGCTCCCTGAGGAAGCACAAGGATATGCCAGGGTTTTCTCTTTTTGGCCTGGCTTCTTTCATGCAACAAAATTACTTTAGCATATATCCACATTGTCCCTTTTATTGTCAAATACTCTTCTGTTGTCCAGATATTATACAGTGGATTTACCTGTTCATGTCTTTTGGACATTTGAGTTGTGGCCAGTTTGGCGCTGTTACAGATAAAGCTGCTATGAAAATTCATGTGCATTTCTTCCTGTGAACCTATACATTCATTTCTCTTGGGTGAGGACCTAGGAGTCAAATATCTGGATGGGATTGTAGGTAGTAAGAGACTGCCAAATGGTTTTCCAAAGCGGTTAACTATTGTACACTCCCATCAGCAATGGATGAGAGCCTCAGTTCCTTCATGTCCTCTTCAGTGCTTGGATGGCTACTTTGATGGATGCATAGAAGTATCTCATCGTGGCTTAACTTTGCATTTCCCTAATGACTTATGACGATGAGTGTCTCTTCATATGCTATTTGCAATCTGTATATCTTCTTTGATGAAGTGTGCATTCAGATCTTTTGCCCATTTTTTGGATGCCTTTTTATTTTTTAAAGATTTTATTTATTTATTTGACAGACACAGTGAGAGAGGGAACACAAGCAGGGGGAGTGGGAGAGGGAGAAGCAGGCTTCCTGCTGAGCAGGGAGCCCCATGTGGGGCGCGGCTCGATCCCAGGACCCTGGGATCATGACCTGAGCTGAAGGCAAATACTTAACGACTGAGCCAGCCAGGCACCCCTGGATAATTTTTTAAATTGAAGTATAGTTGATACACGATGTTTCAGGTGTACAGTACAGTGATTTGACGAGTCTGTACCTTATGCTGTGCTCACCACACAACACCATTACAATACCATTGACTCTATTCCTGATGAACCTTTTATTCCCAAGACTTACTCATTCCATACTGAAGGCCTGTATCTCCCTCTCCCCTTCACCCTTTTTGTGCACCCGCTCCCCTCGCCCCTCTGGCCTCCATCAGTTCTTAGTATTTATGGGTCTGTTTGTGCTATTTGTTTATTCATTTGTTTTTTATATTCCACCTGTAAGTAAAATCATATGGTGTTTGTCCTTCTGTCTTATTTCACCTAATATGATACTCTCTAGGTCCATTCATGTTGCAAATGGAAGAATCTCATCTTTTTATGGCTGAGTAATATTCCATTGTATTTTGCCCATTTTTTAATTGGTTTGTTTATCATCTTTTTATTGCATTTTGAGAGTTCTTTATATATTCTGGGTACATGTCCATCCAGATACCAGATTTAAAAATTTTCTCTCTGTGGATTGCCCTTCATCTCTCTCTCTTTTTTTTAAAGATTTTATTTATTTGAAGAGACACAGCAAGAGAGGGAACACAAACAGGGCGAATAGGAGTTGGAGAAGCAGGCTCCTGCTGAGCAGGGAGCCTGATGTGGGGCTCGATCCCAGAACGCTGGAATCATGACCTGAGCTGAAGGCAGACGCTTAATGACTGAGCCTCCCAGGCACCCCTGCCCTTCGTCTCTTAACAATGCCTTTTGAAGAGTGGAAATTTTTAAATTTTGATACAGTCTAAAATTTAAATTTTTAAATTTTTATCAGTTTTTCTTTTTATGATTTGAGCTTTGTCTTTGTCATCCCCCCAGGTCTTTGCCCAGCAAAGTCATGTTAACTCCCCAATGCTTCTGCTCAAGAAGATATTTCTTATATTTTGTACAGATTCTTAATGTTTTTCTTACCAGGAGGGTTGGTCAGAAGTATCTAGTCCTCTGTTACCAGAGCAGAAGTTAAGAGATCGGTTTCTATCAAATTACGTTCTATAAAATTTTTTCTGAAGATTGAAATTTGGGGTTAAGTTTGGGATATTTTCTGAACAGTCACTTGACTCTATTTGTCTTATTCATGGAATGTTGAAAATTGTACAGGTCTGTGTTAATGATGATCTGGTTGCGAAGAACTTCGCTCGTTACATATCACCCAAGAAGAATAAAAACATTGATTCTGTAGAGAAATCAAGATTGAGTATAAAGTCAGCATCCTTTTCCAGTAAACTCAATCCAGCGCTTACTCTTTGGCCCATGTTTTTGCAAGGAAAAGACCCACAAGGAATGGAAAGTGAGTGGATTCTCACCAATACATATTTCTTTTAAACTGTCCTATTTATATGAATCATATTGTACTGATGTAAGTTTTACAAACTTTTCCCCATATGGAGGCAGAGACTTGGACTATTAAAATATTAAAATCTAATATTTTAATTTTAATCCTGGTGAGTTTGTGACAGGTTTTGAAGTCCTGAGTTACTGTAGTTTGTTTTTATGAGACCAGAAAAAAAAACGGTTCTCAATTTCTTACTAACATGGAGTTACATTTTCAGAAGTCCGTAAGTTTATAATTTAAAGATGTTACCAAAACAAGGCCAAATGTTTACCACTTTAGACCCATTTAAGAAGAGCTGTTTATTAGTAGGGAAATACGAGAGGAGACCGTCGTGGACAGTGGAAACAATTTTTTAAGTGTTTCTCTCTCAATTCAGTTTTCCTTAATCGTTCACACTCCTTTCCTGCCCCGAGTTAGGGCTCCTGTGACCTCCCAGCAAAAAAGTAGTATGCCACTGAGTTTTGCATTTGTCATTTGGGTTTTATTTCATGCTGTAATCCTGAATTGTGTTCTTTCTGTCAGATTCACATGGTTTAACTTTTCTGGCTCAGTCCCTCCAGCATCCGGGGCCCAAGGGTGTTGTTGGTGACCTTGGGCCAACTGCTATATATCTGGGTAAGTTCACTTGCCTTATTTCATAGGCAGCTTAAAAGAACACTCTCAACGGTCTAAAGATTGTAAGGATTGTTTAGAAGGGCTGTGGTAATTCTCTCAATCTCATGGAACCAGTTTACGATGCAGATGCTGACAGAGATAATTTGGCCTTGCAGTTCTTAACTTAGAGGACTTTTTTAAAAAAGATTAATGTATGAGAGAGCGAGCATGAGCCGGCCAGGGCAGGGGACAGACAGAGAGAATCCCAAGCAGACTCCCTGCTGAGCACAGAGTGCTGTGCACCACCCTGAGATCATGACCTGAGCTGAAATCATGAGTTGGATGCTTAACCGACTGAGCCCCCCCCCGCCGGGCGCCCCCTTACTTAGAGGTTTTACTGTAGCAGGCATTTGTTTACGTGTAGAGCTGATTTATTTCAGCCCAGCCATACACCGGTGATTATTATTTGTTCTCAGAGTGTATGTATGCATTTGTGAGTGATTTTCATTTTAAACAGTGGAGCACATAAAAGAAAGAGGCATTTAGGAGGGTAGAAATACCCAGTCTTTAACTCTGTATCTCCAAGGAACATAACCGGTGGGAATTGTTGGACCAGAGTGGAACCTGCCAGCCCCTTTGATTCTTGGTCACCCTCTGTGGTAATTCCTGCACCACTCCCCTCTTCGTCCCGCGCGTGTGCACCGAGTATTTCATGCACGTACGTTGTAAACCTCAACTGAGTTAAAGCTTTTGCCAACGAAGTCACCCCTACAGTTAGCATTCTTTTTATTTACTTTGATAATGTTGTTTATCGTAGAATACAGATACTCAAAGTTTTAAAAACCTGTCATCTTTAATAGCTACTTACTAAAATATGAGAGTCTTGTTTTCCAGTTCTAAGGGTTGTGTATAACATTTTTATCTCACAGAAATTCTATACATACCCCTATGTAGTGTTTTTCAGTTAACATACGGATGAACTTCTTTCTAGGTCAAATATGTCCAGGATCACTTGAGTTTTAAGGACATGAGTTCTGACGTGAGACAGATGGGATGTTGGTGTCCTTCCTCCTGTGTGACTTGGGGGGCAGGCACCGTTCCCATTGCAGTGACTTGATTAAACAGGCCATCCACACACACAGTTGACATGGCCCGTGGCTGACATGGCACATGCGGCCCCCACCCTCTGTTCTGATGTGCCTCCTGCAGGGGTCTCAGCTGAGAGTTCCTGCTGAAACATGCCCCTGTTGCTGATGGCAGAAAGACACATGGAAATAGAAATATGGGCCCGCTTTTACTGGAGCATGAAAAATGCCAAGCACTTTATGTTGTGTTTAATCAGTGCCCAGCTTTCCATCACATGAATATGTCATCATTTTTGCTTTTTTTTTTTTTTTTTTAAGTAGCCCCAGGTTTCTGGACAGTAACCATTTCCCACTTCTCCTTACTGTGGTCAGTGTCAGGATGCACTGTGTATGTCTTTTTTTTTTTTTTTTTAAGATTTATTTATTTGATAGAGGCACAGTGAGAGAGGGGACACAAACAGAGGGAGGGGGAGAGGGAGAAGCAGGCCTCCTGCTGAGCAGGGAGCCAGACGTGGGGCTCAATCCCAGGACCCTGGGATCATGACCTGAGCTGAAGGCAGACGCTTAACCAACTGAGCCACCCAGGTGCCCCAGCACTGTGTGTGTCTTTGAAAAGGAAAAGTTTGATGGTAAAAGAAAGGAAAGCCGATGCGAGATGTAACTGATTGTCATGGGAAAACAAAATTATTAGGTGTTACTTACCCAAGCAAAGATTTCCTTTTCCTTGTAGTCATGGTAAGAAGATATTTCAACTGTATTTTAATTATTTTTTGGTACTTCTTGAAATTGTCTTACATTTTTAAAATCAAAGCATCATACTTTGTTAATACTTGGTTAAACAATCAAATAGCACAGAAGGAGTGAAAAGTGATGAGAAGTAATCTTCTCTTTCTAGCCTCTCCTCAGCTGAGGCTGCTCCCGAGAGGTAAACCTTTATCGTTCCCCTTACCTTTTTACTTTGGTGGTTGTCTCCAGATTTTGAAACCCTTACAATTAATTTACCATTTCTAGGCTTATCACTTAGTTCTAGACCTGTCTTGACTTTTTTTTTTTAAGATTTATTCATTTGAGAGAGAGAGAGAGAGCATGCACGAGTGGGGGGTGAGGCAGGGCAGAGGGAGAAGCAGGCTCCCCACTGAGCAGGGAGCCCCATGTGGGACTTGATCCCAGGACCCTGGGATCATGACCTGAGCCGAAGGCAGACGCTCAACTGACTGAGCACCCAGGCGCCCCCCTGTCTTGACTTCTCTGACAGACTAGCTCACACACCCCTGAGCCATGTATATGTATTCATCAGCCATTCTGGAAGTGCCCGTGCATATCAGGACTGCTCTAGGGGCTCAGCAGGGAAGGAAACAAGTCTGCCTTCACGGGGCTTTACATCTGTTTTCGCAATGAGATTTTTATTTTAGGATAATCACAGACTTACAGAAGAGTTGGAGAACTTTGCAGAGAACTCTTTCTAAAGCATGTGAGGATAAGTTGCTGACTGGATCTCTCCCTGATACTTGAGTGTGTTTTTCCCAGCAACAAGGATATTCTCAAAAATACTCACAATACAGGGCGCCTGGGTGGCTCAGTCGTTAAGTGCCTGCCTTCGGCTCAGGTCATGATCCGAGGGTCCTGGGATAGAGCCCCACATCGGACTCCCTGCTCCACAGGAAGCCTGCTTCTCCCCCTCCCCCTCCCCCTGCTTGTGTTCCCTCTCTGGCTGTGTCTCTCTGTCAAATAAGTAAATAAAATCTTTAAAAAAAAAATTCACAGTACAGCCATACAGGTCAGAAAACTGACATTGGTACATTGCGATCACCTAAACCTCAGACGCCATTCAGGTTCAGTCACTCTTCCCTGTGACTCCTTTATGGCAGGAGGGTGCAGCTCAGCATCCCTTGTTGTGTTCCGCCGTCACGCCTCTCTCCTCCTTCAGTCTGGAATGGTTCCTCAGTCTTCCCTTCACTTTTATGACCTTGACACTTGGAAAGACTATAGACTGGCTGCTTAGTAGAATGTCTCAATTGTGTAAGATTGAGCCTACACACCCGTGGCAGGGATCCCTCAAGAGCGACACTGGGTTCATCTCATTCCACCTTACCAGCGGACATAAAACTTTGATGTGTCCCAGTACTGGTGAGGGTTCCTTTGATCGCTTAATTAATTAGCATCTGCCAGGCTTCTCCACTGAAAGTTACTCTTCACCTTGCAGATATTTTGTTGGCTGTTGCTATCATTCCTTTTCATTTGCTCATTAATCCACATCAGTATAGATTCCTATTTGAGACCCTGAAGTGGTTCAACCAGTTCCCCAAGTTCCCCTGGTTCCTTTGAATGGAGAATGGCATTTTGAAACATCTGGGAGCTGGGTGTGTTCGTTTCTGTTGTGGTGGTTGCTCCCAGGCCCTTCAGTGGACAGAGCTGGGGACTGGGTGTGTGTGCATCCATGCTCATGTATACACTTACATCTCTATAGATTTTATATTTGTTGTGATCTAGGTACTGGAAACCAGGAGTTGACACCAATATCTCGAATTGAGATCCTGCTGCTGCTGGATTATTCTAGTTTTCTGCCTTCCCAAATTTGTCATGTTCCTCTGTGACTAAGATTCCTATCTGCCTTTATTCCTACTATAGATACTTATGGGGTCAGTCCTTCTAGATGAGCAACCACTCTTTGCTTGTGTAAGTAACCAGTTCTTCACGGCCATTACTACCCTTTTTGTACAGATGTGCTCCCCACTCCATTCGCTGACAGCACACCACTCAAACCTCCCCTGCCTCCATCACTCACCTAGTTCAGGCTGATACCGTCCCCCTGCCACACACAAAGCCTCCCTGTGGACACTCTCCTCATTTCATGTAGACGTAGGTCCACCCCCACTTGGGTTCTGCATTCCCACGTAGGGTTGCCCCTCATTCCCACCCTTGCAAAGGCACCCTCCTCACCCTACTTGGCTCCAGGTCTCTTCCCTCTTCCACCCCCCTAGTGCTCACCTCACTCTGCTTGGGCTCCCATGTCCTGCTCTCCATCACCAAGGGTCCTTCCTCTGCCTGCACAGATCAGATGCCCTCTTCTCTGCTCCACCTACCAGTTTGAGGACTGAGTTGTGTGAGTTTTGGCAGACTGGCTTTCGAGGAATTGATCCGGTTCATCTAGGTTACCAGATTTGTGAACGTAGAGTTGTTCATGGTATTCCTTATTTGTCCTTTCCATGTCCATAGGACCTGTAGTGATGTTTATTCTTTCATTTCTGATGCTTGTAATTTGTGTCATCTGTGTTTTTCTTTGTTAGCTTGGCTAGAGGCGTATTGTTTTTATTGATCCTTTTCAAAGAAAATCATGCCGTGGACTGAGTTGTGTGCCCTGGCCCTAACACCCCCAATATGACTGTATTGAGAGATAGCATCTTTAAGAGGTAATTAGGTTAAATGAGGTCGTAAGAGTGGAGCCCTAATTCTCTAGGGCTGATGCCCTTGTAAGAAGAGGAAGAGACACGAGAGCGCTCCCTCTCCTCCATGGGGGAATACACGAGAAGGCAGCCGTTTCCAGGCTAGGAGGATATCTCTCACCAATTATTGGCTTGAGATTTATCTTCTTTTCTTATATATACATTTAATGCTATAAATTGCCTTCCAAATACTGTTTTTACTACATCCCACAAATTTTGATAAGCTATATCATAATTTTCATTTAGTTTAAACTATTTTTAAGTTTCTCAAGATCTCTTCTTGATCCAGGTGTTATTTAGAAGTGTGTTGTTTAATCTCTCACTATTTGGGGATTTTTCCAGCTATCTTTTTGTTTCTGAGTCAGTTTAATTCCATTATGGTCTGAAAGTATACATTGTATAGTTTCTATTCTTTTTAAACTTTTCATGTGTTTTTATGGCCTATATTGTTTTATGGTTCAGAGTGTGTTCTGTTTAGGTATATGTTCCATGTGAGTTTGAGAAGAGTGTAGTGTGCTGTTGAGTGAAGTAGGCTATAGATCTCAGTTACATTCAGTAGATTGATGGTAGTGTTGAACTCAGCTATATCCTTATGATTTCCTGCCTGCTCGCTCTGTTCATTTCTGATAGTGGAGTGTTCAAGTTTCCAACTGTCATTGTGAACTCATCTGTTTCTCCTTGCAATTCTGTCCATTTTTGCCTCCCATAGTGTGATGATCTCTTGTTAGGCACATCCACCTTAAGGACTGCTAGGTCTTCTTGGAGAATTGACTCCTTTATCATTATGTAATGCCTCTGTCCTTCATAATTTTCCTTGTTCTGAAGTCCACTTTATCTGAAATCAGTATAGCTACTTCAGCTTTCTTTGATGAGTGTTAGCATGGTGTATCTCTCTCCATTCTCTTAATTTCTGTCTTTATACTTAAAAGTGGGTTTCCTGTAGACAACATCTAGTTGGGTCTTGTTTTTATTCACTCTGACAACCTCTTTGATTGGTGTATTTAGACCATTGCCATTTAAAGTGACTATTGGTAGAGTTGGATTAATGTTGACTATATCTGTTACTGTTTTCTATTCATTCCCTTGTTTTTTGCTCCTATTTTTATCTTCCACTCTTTGTCTGCCATCTGTAGTTGTAATTAAGCACTTTATATGATTCTGTTTTCTTTCCTTTCTTAGCATATCAGTTATACTTCTTTTTCACTTTCTTCAGTGGGTGCCTTAGGGTTTACAACATGCATTTACAACCAATCCAAGTCCACTTTTAGGTAACACTGTACCACCTCACAGGTAGTACGAGTATGATGACCAAATATTCCTAATCCCTACCTCTTGTCCCTAGCATCGTTGTCATTCATTTGACTTCTACATCCGCACACATGGGCATATATATATAGTCGACCTTGAAAATAAAACAGGCAGTTATTTTACCAGCAAGTGGGTTTATATGGCAATAGTAGAGAATTACAGTTCACGACAGGCAAGCTACAGCAAAACTACGTGGGAATGCAGAGCACAAAGGAGAGGAACGCTCTTTTATAGAGAAAAGGGGGAAATTGGGAGGGGCCGTTATCAACAAAAAGTCCACTGAAGTAAACTGGGAGTCCAAAATGTAGTGGCTCTTCATTGGCTGAGTTGTAACAGTCTCTCATTGGCTGGGCTGTTGCTCGGCAAGGAGAAAATCTTCTTCCCCCTCCCAGGGTAAGTAAAGTAGGCTTCTTCCTGTTGGAAAATGCAAGGTACATCTCTTCCTGTTGGGTCAACAAGGGGCTGTGAGGAATGGTACAGCCTGAGAGCTCCCCCTTCTGGCTTCCCAACTCCATCTTAAATTAGGTTATTAATGTTATTAGGATTATTATTGCCCAGCTGGTTTATTTTTTTCTTTCTCAGGTACATATTTTAGTACTTTCAGAAGGGGATTGTGGGTAATAGATGTTAATATCTGGTAATAGTTAAACCAGATGTGGTATGCCAGGTTCTTAGTTATTTTCCTTCAACAGTGGAGATAGTACATTTTCTCCTAATTTGTCAATCTGTTGGTTATTCTTTTGTAAGTGATTAGTATGTTCTATTGATTTTTTTTAGTTTTTTCTCTTTATCCTTGATATTCTGCTGTTTCTTTACAATGTGTCTAAGAGTGGATGGTTCAAATTTATTCTGTTAACACTTGGAATTTTTCAATTATAGAATTCATGTATAACCTGAATTTCTGAAAAGTATTAGATGTTAATGTTTTTAAAAATTTTATCCTCCTTCCTCTTAGATGTAGATTAGTGTTTCTCCATTTATGATCTGTTTTTCATAGCTTTCTTTTGCATTTTCTTTTTATTTCTCTGAACTTAGCTTTGAAACGTTTTCTTAGTTCTTTATATTACCATTTTTCTCTTAGCTTCCAACTTAGTATTAACTTCCTGTATTGAGTTTTCAATTTGATGACTATTTCTTGCTGCTTAGAGTTCTGATAAGTTCTTTTTTATGTCTGCCTATCTTTTTATATCCACCTGCTTTGTTTCATGACTATGAATCCTTTTTATCTCTTGGACATCTTAAGTGTATTTATTTTAGAGTCCTTTTCTGATGCTCTTTTATAAATTTCCTCAGGTGTGAATCTCTGCTCCCTGACAAAACCTTTGTGGGTTTTTTGTTTTTTTTTTTAACATTTATGATGGCATTGATTTGTGGACTTTGTGGTTTTGTTTGAAAGCTTGTGTTGCATGGACATTTATTTTCTCTCAACAAATTTCGTCCATCACCTTCACTTCTGAATCCAGATCAGAGTTTTTATTTTTGGCTATAACATCACACCCTGAAGGGAGAATGTATTTTCAGACCCAGAGATCCCATGACAAGCAGGCTTGGGCACCAAGTTATTTTAACGAAAGATTAGACCAGTTTGCAACATCATTTCACATTTCCAGCATTTACTATTTATTTTAGTGATTTACATTATTTAATAGGTAAAAAATGTACCTTGTCATTTCAGTTGTGTTTCTCTTATTGATGCTTAGTGTGAACACTTTTCCAGGATTGCTTGTGTCATACCCTAAAAAATGATTGCTGGGTTGATTTTCTTTTCTTTTTCTTTCCATCACACCTCAGTTTTTACCCAAGCGTAATTACCTCGCTTGATTATTCATATTCACTGATGAGTGTTTGTCACTTTTCCAAATCAGATCTAGGCCTAAGGAATAAAGATATTTGAAAGAGTCTGCTTTAGAATTTTGCTGCCTGCTGGCTATTCAAATCCAGCCTGTTTCCTAATGCTTTCTCTACCTACTGTGCTATTAAGAAGTGAGATGCACAGGTGTGATCCTGAATCATTGCTGAAACTGAGTTACAGTTGATATTCTGGTTCTGATCGCTTTGTAACAAACATTTGATAATGGTTAGTGGTGTAAAGCATTTTATAATGTGTATGGATTCTGTGGTCGGGACTTTGGAATGGGCATAACACAAAGGATTTGTCGCGGTTCCACAGTGTCTGGGGCCTCAGCTGGGAAGACCTGAGGGCTGGTGGTGAGGAAACAGATGGATTCATTTGAAACTTAGGTGGTGACATCTCTGGCAGCTGATTTGTGGCTTTGGCTGGGACCATGATTGGGGCGCTAATCTGAAATTCCTATAGTGACCTTTCCATGGGGTTGCTTGAGCTTCTTCCCAGCATGCTGGCTGGGTTTTGACAGCATTCAAGAGGACAGGTCATAAGTACATGGCATTTTGGCCGTCTAGCTTTGAAGTCACATAACCCCACTTCCATGTTGCTTACAAGCCCCCCCGACCCCCGGCTCCCGGGAAGGGAATACAGAGCCCGTGTCTTGGTGGGACACATGTCAATGACAAATTGTAAGAAGAGCGAGTATGTTGGGAGACATGGTGTGGCCCTCTTTGAAAAATATAGTTTGCCAACTTGGGAAAATAAATTGTGTTTAATTGCTAGTAAGCCGGTAAAGGAATTACTTAAACATCTTTTAGTGTGACAAGGTCTGAAACAAGATTTTTAAATTTAATCTCCTCAAGTAAAGTTTAATTCAAAACCCTATTTAATAATTTCATGTATTAAGATTTTTATGATTGTACTTTTAAGTTTATAATCCTTTTTCTGTTTTTTATTAATAGCATTTTCTAAGAAAGGTCTTTTTTACTTCTTATTTTGCAGATAAAACTATAAAATGTAATCTGGATTCATTGAGAGGTTCACCTAAAAAAAAGCCTGAAAAGAAACAACAGTGCATCTCTTTGAAAGATGTAAATAAGGTTGTATTTTAAAATGTTCATTAGGTATAAAGTTCATACAAGGTTAATTTTAGAATATTCTCATTTGAAATCTAGGAACTAAAGTGTGTTTTCTGTTAAGAAATCCTTGGCTGTGGTCATGTCTTTCAGGAAGAAATATAGTTTGTGTGTTGGCTCTAATTCAAAAGAACAAGAGAACTCTAGCCTCCCTCTTGTTGCTGGCCTAGGGGCTTCTCTGCAGGATTGGGTATTTATGCTCATTTAACAAGGGTGTGAAAACCTGAGATTATTGGGACACTCTAACAGTTCCAGTCCAACCTGTCCAACCTGTCTTTCCAGTCCTTCGACAAGACAAGTGAAATAATTACAGGACATTTGAAATACTGATTATCTGAAGTGCCACCTGCTTGCTACTTGGACACTTTAATCTAGTGGTTATAGCCATGGCATAACCACATTATCCAGTTCTTTGTCTCTCCATGTCTGTGTTGCCTGAAAATGATCTGGGATGGTTGTTTATGAGAATGACTCCCATGGAATTTTAGCTCCATAAGGATACGTATCTTGCCAGCATACACATTCTTTCTAAAAAAATTTTTTTACAGTGTGTTGAATCCTCCATGTACTGGCCAACAAAGAGGGGGATAACCTTATATGCTGAGCCAGATACACCAGCAGCAAGGTATGATTTGAAAATTTAGTGTGATCGAATAGATACATGAATGTAATACTGTCTTACATGGTGTTTTGTATGATCGATGGTAGGAAAGGATTCAATTTCAATAAAGAGTGGTCCAGAAATTTTGATTAAACCTGTATTAATTTTAAAGAAAAACATAACAACGGGTTAGTAGCACAACTGACCAGAAATTGGTAGTGGCTCTAGAGTCTCCGTGTTACCTTGTTGGACAAAGTTGTTTCTGTGAGGTAGGTCCAGTGGAATTGTCCTGATGTAGAGGCTGGTACGTGTGGGCCAGAAGGCAGTACAAGGTGGTGGGGGGCAAAGACTGGCTGTTGAGGAGGAGTATCTGAGGCTTTGACCGTAACCCTGTCCACATCAAGAGGCGGGTTCATGATGTTTGTGAAATCACAGAACAGTTGTACTGTTATTACACCGTGTTGCAAATAGTGTAAGATCTTAGTCCTGTGCTCTGTTCCTCCGCTCCTGGGCTTCGTGCTAGTGTTGTCCTACATTTCATTTATACATTCTTTATACATCCTAGGCTCTAGTATCATTTGTATCTAAACTTAGGTCAGTGGTCTTTTCGAGAGATTTAAATAGAAAGAAGAATACCTTCTGTGTTTACCTGCGTAGTTACCGTCAGTGCTTTTCACTGTTTGTGTAGATTCAGATCTCCATCTGGTATCATTATGCTTGTCCCTGAAGGACTGCCTTTACTGTTGATTGTATTGTGGGTCTGCTGGTGATGGATTCTTTCAGTGTCTGTATGTCTGGAAAAATTATTTCAGCTTCATTTTTGAAAAAGGATATTTTTGCTAGATATAGAATTCTAGGTTGATAGTTCTTTTTTCTCTGTATTTTAAAGATACTGGTGTCCTGTCTGCTTGCTGCATCATTCCTAACGCAAAAGCTACTGTCATCTTTTTCTTTGTTCCTTTGTTTGCAACATGTCTTTCTCCTCTGACTGCTTTTGAGATTCTTTTTCTTTGTTTCTGGTTTGAGCAATTTAATTACATATGCCTTGGTGTAGTTTCTCTCCTGTTTCTTATCCTTGGTGCTCATTAAGGTTCTTCATGTGTAGATTTTTGTCTTGCATCAGATTTGGAGAGTATTCAGCTGCTATTGTACAGATGTTTGTCTGCACGCATCTCTTTCTCCCGTCCTCTTGAGACTGATGAGACAAGTATCATACCTTTTGATACTGTCCGAAAGGTCCCTGAGACTTGGCTCTTTTTTTTTTTTTTTTTTTTACCTTTTTTCCTTGCTATTCTTCAGGTTAGTAATTCTGCTGATGTATCTTTAACTTAACTGAGCCTTCTGTCATCTCCATCCTGCTGAAATTTTTTTGTTGTATTTTTCCATTTTAAAATTTTCATTTGGTATTTTTTATAGTTTGTATTTCTTTGCTGGGAACTTTAATTGTTCCACTCAAGAGTGCTCACCCCTCCCTCCCTTAGGGATCGTGGTTATAATAGCTGCTTTAAAGTACGTGATGATTCCCACTTGTCTGCCATCCTGGGGTTCGCACCTGTTGATTATCTTTTCCCTTGACAGTCGATCTGGTTTTTCTGGTTCTTTGTGTGTTGTATTCTGGATATTTTGAATATTATGGTGTGAGACTCTGGTTTCTGTTCAAATCCTCTGGACAATGTTGGCCTTGGTGTTTTTGTTGTTTATTTAATAGGAAGTCAGTGACTCCATTCTGGTCTCAGACTCCGTCTCGTTTGGGTGGTGACTGCAGCTCTGCTTTGGGTCTGTTCTGAATATGCTCAGCTTGGGGCGAGCCTGGGACTTGTATTGGGTCATTCTCTGGCACACACTCTTTTCTCCAGGATTTTCCTCACATTGACCATTTTGTAGATGTTCCCTCTCCTTGAGCCCCTGTCCAGGTAGATGGCTTTTCATGGAGAAACGGCCATGCCAGGTCTGTGTGATTGGGGCCACTTGTGGAACAAAATAGCAGTGGAAACAAGAGGGGAAAAAGATGGAGGTTTCCTCCGCATCTTTGGACCCCGGGGTCCATTTCCTAGATCCTCTAGAGAGAGGGAGTTTCGGGTGACAGCCCCCTGTCACCACACTGCAGCTACATGACTGGAGCTGCCCATGGCGCAGGGCCAAAGAGAAAAAGGGAAAAGAGGAAATCAGTCAGTGTAGCTGTCTTATCTCCCCTTCCTGCTTCTCTGGCTTGAAATAGAGGGTTTCTCTCAGTGCTTGATGTCCACATCCGTGGTGCAGTTCTGTGTCTGGGGCCAGCCTCAGGCCAACACCAAGAGACAGAGGAGTGTAAAATCCCTGGGAATTCTCCACGATTCTGGTGGTTTGCAAGGTTTGACTTCTCTCCCCTTCAGTTCTGTGCTTTACACGGGGTTTCCAGCTGAGGTCAGAGGAGAGACCGGCTGTGGAGGGCTTAGGCCCTCTTGTTGAGCACCAGCACCCTCAATGTGGTTTTCATCCTTAGAGGTCCATTCTCACCGAAATAAATCTGCATATGTAGAGCGACACACTCCTTAGTGCTACCTAACTGAGTTTTCTCCCAGAAAATATAGGCATTTTCAGGATTGGGGCAAATGGGCTCGGAAATTCTAATCAATGTTTTTTGGTTTCTAGTGCTTTATGTCAGAAGCCAAATGAGAAACCACTTAGGTTGGCTGAGAAGAAAGAACACAATGAGAAGAATGGCTGTGTGAAGTATGAATTATTTCTTTGGTCTACATTTTTTTAATTTTTTTATTTTTTCAAAGATTTTAGTTAGAGAATGAGAGAGCACATGAGACGGGGGAGGGTCAGAGGGAGAAGCAGACTCCCCGCCGAGCAGGGAGCCTGATGCGGGACTCGATCCAGGGACTCTAGGATCATGACCTGAGCCGAAGGCAGTCACTTAACCAACTGAGCCACCCAGGTGCCTGGTCTACATTTTTTTTTTTAATAATTGTAATAAAATTATAAGCAGGAAGGATTTACATATGATTTTATTTTTTATTTCAAACCCGCATTCCCTTGTGGAAAATACACCTACAGTGTCCGCTGTAGGCTTTGAAGTTAATTGTTTTTCCTGTTCGCTAGGGTAGATTTTTCTTTTAAAATATTTGTTCCACTGTAAATAATCATATTCTGCCTCCCCTTCCTGATTCTTTTGGTGAAATTTTATGAAACAAATTAGATACGGTTGGTCTTTGGGGCTGTTGGTCTTCTATGGGTTTACATCTGCTGCTCTCCCGGCTTTCTGATGGCCAAAGGGGTCTTCCACCTGCTGGAGAAACTTTTTCATTACTTGTAGTGTGGAACTGGGTTTTGTTTTGTTTTTTGTTTTGTTTTGTTTTGTTTCTGTCTTGTCAGATTCACGAGGTATTCACTGACGAGTTAACAACAGAGTAGTAACTTTATTTCCTACTTGGTTAATCCATGAAACATTCTCATACTCGTTTTTATGATTTCTTACCATACCAGCCTAAAAACACCCTTATAGTCCCGGTAACTGTAGCTGCTCTGAAGTCAGTCACCAGAGTGACAAGGGATTTACGACAGTTCAGAACTGGGTGGGTCATACTGTGTCCACTGATTGGCCCGGGATGACTGGGGAGAGGGTGTTGACTGCAACACCGTTGGGTTGCCTGCCTCCCAGAGCCCACCCTCTGGCCCCGCAACACCCTTGCACCCCCAGGAGCTCCTCACAGGGCTCCCTGGCCACCCCCTGCAGCCCACAGATCTGGGGGTGGCTGTCAGCGCAGCTGTGTTGACCCCTCCTCCCAGGGCAACCCTCCACCCTACTCCCCGAAAGCCGTGGGGCTGCACCTGGTGGTTTTCCCTGGAATGAGAGACCTTGCATTACCCGTGCAGCTCATTTCTTACTTTCATTACGTTAAATTATAACTTGATAAGCAACCCCGAGGTACTCTATTGCCTTTCATTTTTGTATTAAAAGGTGGTATCTTCTCTCCTCATGGGCTAAATGCCCTTTACTTAGAATCCATTGATTCAACAATGGCAGTGACTCTGCCAGTGGTTCAAGATTATGGCACAGAAGCGAGAAGGCTGTGGGTTTCTCAGCAACGTGACATGACCTGGTGGTCATGCAGTCTTTCTTCATGTCAAAACAGGTGTTCCTGGGATTGGTGGCACTGTGTCCACAGCCTGGGGGCCAGTCCGTACTGACCTGACCTCTGTGGCCTTTTATCACAATAAACAGGACAAAACGGGGCGAGCAGTAATTTCACAGCTATGCCTTGGGATATACAGTTGACCCATGAACAACATGGACGTTGTTGGGAGTGCTGACCTCCCACACAGTTAAAAGTCTGCATATAACTTGTGACTCCCCCCGAACTTAACTATTCATAGCCTGCTGTTCACCAGAAGCCTTACCAGTAATGTAGTTGATTAACATGTATTTGTATGTCTTATGTATTATGTACTATATTCTTATAATAAAGTAAGCTGGAGAAGAGAAAATATTACTAAGAAAACCATTAGGAAGAGAAAGTACATTTTTAGTACTGTACCGTAAACAATCCGCATGTAAGTGGGTGTGCATGGTTCAAACCTGTGTGGCTCAAGGGCCAACTGTGTATTTCATTTTATCTCTGTCAAGGAAGAATTAAAAATTATAACTCAGTTGAAATATTAACACTCCTTTTTCCTTCAAATTGTCCTTTTCACTATTTTATAGATTGTTGCAGTTTTTAAATCCTGATCCTTTGAGAACTGATGGGATCTCTGATCTACAGCAGGTATGACAACCCTACACAAAAATTAAAAATCCACGACAGCTCTTTACTCTTTAAGTCCATCTCCTTCCTCGTCTGGATTTGAGATTAGAAGAGAAAACCCCCTTAGGTGGGGACTCTCCCCGAAGACACCCTTTTAGAGATTCTCCAGTGAATTACTGCTTTAGAGAAATTATTATTTGGTGGGGGATAGTAGATGCTCTTCCTTTCATTTTGGTAGTTTTGGGTGGGTTTTGATGAGCATATATACCTAGGCTGTCCTTCCTTTGCATAAAGTGGTTGACTTCCTGCACTGGCGGGCGGGGCGGGGGCATCTAACTAACCGTGGGGCATGCTGTCTCAGTTGCAGAGGCTGCGTTCCGGCTCCCAGCAGCCCTTGGCCGTGCTCAGGCACAAGATCGAGCCTTGCTTGTCCATTGACGCGTCGCCACTTTCGGCAGACATGAGAAAGGTAAAAGTGCTCCTGAAGGCGGGCTCATGAAGGAATGCTGACCTGTTCTAACATAGGATTTTTAGGAAACCCTTCCAAGGCTGTACTTGTGTCGTTTCTTGGCTTTGGAAGTCCTCTTTTAAGCTTTTGTTATTAAGTTCTCGTGTATTCTTTGGGTTTACTTCCTATAAGTGAATAATCCTTTTGTGGCAAAACCACTGTATAATTCTTTTTTTTTTTTTTAAGATTTTTTGTTTATTTTTTAACAGAGAGAGAGACAGTGAGAGAGGGAACACAAGTAGGGTGTGTGGGAGAGGGAGAAGCAGGCTTCCCGTTGACCAGGGAGCCCGATGTGGGACTCGATCCCAGGATCCTGGGATCGTGACCTGAGCCGAAGGCAGATGCTTAACAACTGAGCCACCTAGGCGCCCACCACTGTATAATTCTTAATGCTTTTCTGAAATAAGTTTTCAAATGCGTTTAGGGAAAGGGGCTTATTAGAAGGAGCAACAGGTTGCCAGGGCAGTTATGCTATATTTCCGAGTGTTCTCAAAACTGCTTTAGAGACCTGCCATTTCAGTTGGTAAATTGACCACGCATGCTTTTCTATTTCCTTCTTGATTAAAAAAAAAAAAAAAAAAAAGACAGGAAGAAAGAGGCTAAATCCACGAGGATGAAGTGAATGAGAACAAAGTCTTTAGTGGCCTAGAAATTTCCACAGGCTTTCAGAAGATAGAAAACAGGCAGCAGAGTGTGGCTGACTAGTAGAGGAAGGAGAGAAGTAGGAGGTTCCGACCTTCCCTCTGCCCGGTCCTGAGCGTCTGCGGTCAGCCTCTCGGGAAGGACGATCTTTTTGAAGGAACTGAATGGCCCTAGAAACGCCCTTCGGATGAATTCTCCCAGTGAAGACACCTGCTCGCTGCCCTGGCTTCCTGCAGGGCTGTGGTGCTCGCGGAGCCGAGCTCTGTGCTGGCCACACGTCTTCCAGCCTGCTTTTAGTGGGCCTCCTCCCGGTGAACACACATCAGGGATCCTTAGACATTTGATGAAACCTCCCACCTAAAAAGAAAAGAAAAGCATTTTTTAAAAAAAAGACCAAAATAAAACTCTGAAGGAAACAGTGTAGGCAATAGAAGATAATGCTACAAAATAAATACCCTCAGAGATAAGTATTAACAGTATTTATTAAATAATAGGGTGCTATAAAAAAGGCCCAGAAGATAAAAATGGTTCTTGGAAATTCAGAATGCTATAGAGATAGAAACCAAGCAGCAGACTGGAGAGAGAAAATGGAAGCTAACTCTTAGAAAGTAGAGCAAAAAGACAAGGAGATGGAAATAGGAGGGAAACAATTTGAGGGTCATTTCGAGGTCTAGTCTCTGCAGTGGGATTTTTTTAAAAAGAGCAAAGGAAGTGGGCAGAAAATTCTGAGAAGAGCAACACACGAGTGACTTCCAGAGCTCATGGAAGGGACTGTCCAAATTAGGAGAGTCCTCCCACGAGCCCGGCATAGTGAGGGGGGCAGGATCGTGGGCTCTCGGCTGTGAAGTGTCCAATCGGGGGGCTTCCGAGGGCACAAATGCCTTCAGACTTGCCGTCGGTAACACCCGAGGGGCACTGATTCCGAGATTCGGGTGAAAAGTTCTTTCCAACCTTGAGGTCCATCCGAAACTAGCAATGAAGACATTTTGAAGACATGCAAGAGTCTCACAAGAATTGACTTCCTCAAGAGAGACACCCCTGAGGTATGTTCTCCACCAAAAGCAAGACAGTCAGCCAGGAAGGGTGACCGGCCTTGCAGACAGCAGGGACGGCGCCGGGAGGCTGCAGGGTGATGGCTGCTCGTGGGACGCCCGGTTGCTGGTCTGCGCTGCCCTTGGGGCTCGGGGATGGGGACGACACCAACTAATTGTGCTCATGAATTCAGTCTCTTGGAACGTAGGGTCATTGTGGCTAGAGAACTCTTTCTGTTGCCACCCTTGGGAGGTTTTAGTGACCGTTACATAGAAAAATAAGCGAATAAAGGCATGTGGGTTTTTTTTTTTTTTTAATTTATCTCTGCACCCAGTGTGGGGCTTGAACTCATGACCCAGAGATGAAGAGTTGAACGCTCCTCTGAGCCAGCCAAGCACCCCAATAAAGGCATGTTTAAAAAAAAAAGTTTGTACGTAAAGCTGATGTATTCACAGATGAGTAGGAGAAGCCGCACCCTTGCTCTGCTGAGCTCTGTGCACTTGGTTTCAATTTGGAGCCTAGAAAAGCAAGCGTCTTAGGGCAGGAGTTTGGTTTGGTGCTGAGAAAAGACTCGGGGACTCGTCAGGTTAGGTCTTAGAAAATACCAGAGTGAGCAACGTGTAGTGGCTGTTTTGGGGGGGGAATGAGCAAAGAGGTGGAGTTTCTGTTAGTTTTCTCTGCTTCATTTGTGGTTTTTTTGGTGGCTGATGTTTCGTAGGCTCTTCGAAGAAACAAGTTCCCAGGACCTAGGCTCGCGGAATCCCACTCTTGGCCCCCCATAGCCCGGGGCTGCGACGCGGTGGTCATCTCTCACTGCGGAAACGATCCTCTGCTGTACCTCCCGCCGGTGCTTACAATTCTGCAAACGGGGGGCTGCTACAAGTCTTTACCACGTAGAAATGGAGTAAGTTGGAGACGGTCTTGTTTCCACAACAACATGTCTTAAATATTTATTTTTAAATTTTATGCCGAACTTTTGGCGAAGTTTGGGTTACCTTACTCCTTTGGTTTCCATGACAAGACAGGAACTTACCAGAGTCATTGAGTCTCTGCCACTGATTCTCCCCTTGAGCCCCTGTGGTGGCCATAGGCTGAGCCAAGAGATTGCTGGCGTTTGGGGATGAATATATAGCTTATAAACTTCCTCCACTGATTCAGCTCCTCTGTCACGGTCACCCTGTGAGATGGCCGGCCGTGTACGGTTTCCACTGTTCCCTAGATGAGAAAATTAGCCTCATCTGACAAGTGAGACAAGAAGTGGGATTCAAACTTGGGTCTTTCTGTCATCGTGTCTCACGTTCTTTTTTTTTTTTTTTTTTAAAGATTTTATTTATTTATTTCAGAGAGAGAATGAGAGATAGAAAGCACGAGAGGGAAGAGGGTCAGAGGGAGAAGCAGACTCCCCGCTGAGCAGGGAGCCTGATGCGGGACTCGATCCCGGGACTCCAGGATCATGACCTGAGCCGAAGGCAGTCGCTTAACCAACTGAGCCACCCAGGCGCCCCGCGTCTCACGTTCTTTTAAGTATTTCAGAGCACCCCACACTGTTGTAGAACCCTACTTTATTCTTCGCATGTGCAGGAATGTGCAAGGATCTGTGAAGGATGCTGGAAAGGAGAGGAGTGGGGTGTGGGGTCAGGTGATGGGGGGTAGCAAGACGTGCTCTTGCGGGGTCTGGGCAGTCAGGTGAACCCCCATACAGAAGAGCTCTCTGCCCGACATGTCTCGGAGGATACAGTGAGTGCAGCTCTGTTCCTCATCAGAAGGTGAGGGATCGTAGTAAGAAAAGACACCGTTGCGTGTAGGAGAGAGACTCATTTTTCTCATTCTGCCATGTGGTTTTGATGATTGCCTTTGGAAGTCTGCATCGGTGGGGTTGTTATGTATTGACTTCACATCTCCATCCTTCAGTGAGCAGCTGACCCCTGTGGACCACATCCCTGCAGCCTGTGTTGAGATAGAACCAGGGCTGGGCCAGAAATGATGTCTGGGTCTTCCCTCTTGTGTCCTCTGCTTTCTCCACGTCTCTGTGGTCAGCTTGCTTTTAGTCCCGGTGCCTGGAAGCTGGCGCCCTACCTGGACTTGCGTGAAGGAGAGGGGAGACTTGTTCTTGTCTTCAGTTCATGGAGGGCATGTGTCCGGGAGGGTGTTTGGCAGGCAGCACAGCCTGACTTCACAGGAGATAACTGTGGGATGGTGGCCATCAGTGTTCAGATGGAGCCGTAGCAGACTTACCCCGAAAGAAGAGATGCTGACTTTTTCTAAAGCTCCTTTCAGGAGGCCGTTAGTTCGCCTGGTCCCTGGGAGCAGGAGTCCTAGAGCCAGACCACCTGGGTTCAGATCTTACTGCTCCTGCATATTAACTGTGTGGCCTTGGGCAACTAACTTTACCTCTCTGTGCCTCACACCTCTCATCTACCCTGTGAGAGTGTTTTAAAGACAAAATGAATTAATATTTGTGAAATGCTTGGTATAAGCCCTAGAGGAATCTGAGTCTGTGTGTCTAAATCCATTCTAATGAAATTATATCTTCTCTGACTTACAGGACAATGATGGTAGCAAACAAATTATATAGTGCTTACTCTGTGGAAGGAGATGTTCTGCATGCTTCAACATAGACTAGGTTCAGTTCCTAACTTTTGCCCCAAATTATGTGAATTTGTCTTTGCAGCCTCTGGCAGTCATCGTGTGCCCTGGGTGGAAAAAGGCCCAATTTACTTTTGAATTACTGGAAGATTATAGCACATCCTCCAGGCCTCTTCATCCCATGTTGTTAATAATCGGACTCCACATAGATGAAGCCAAAAACATGAAGCTTCCAAGGGGGTGTAAGCATCCTTTCCAAGCTGTTTGGTTTTCCCTGCAGAGCGCAGTGGGGCCCTGCCTGGCAGGGGCACAGGACACGGGCTTGTGTGACGATGTCACTAGTCCAGCTACAGGTGGGACCTCACTGTCCGTTGCGGGCAGGCAGAGAAAGGCAAAGGTTCGACCTTGGCTTACAGCCCTTCCATTGAGAAGGCGCCATGATTTCCTTCGCTCATTAACTATTTATTGAATACCTCCCGTTTGTTAGATGTCAACTGAACCCCCACCCCTGCCTTTCAGGAGCACAAACACTGGTGCGAGCCCAGGTGTTAGATAAGGACAAGTGTTGGCCCGGACAGCCAGGGCTCACCCGCCCCAGCAAGAAAAACCACTTTTTGCGTCATTAGACAGCAGTCCTAGAAAGTATGTGGCATCTTAGCAAAGGAAGTGTGAGAAAAACCTATGGAAAATCTGAATGTTAATTGTCTTCTCTTTTAAAATGTAGGTGACATCATTGTTACAACACCCCACAGCCTCCTGAGACTTCTCAAATACCAAAGCTTGTTATTTCTTAGACTCTGTCACCTCATCTTGGATGAGGTGGAAGTGTTATTCTTTGAAGCTACTGAAGAAGTAAGTATGGCTTCCATCGAGATGTCATTATCCCTCAGAAATAAATGTATGTATGATTGAAGTCTTACCTGCTTTTAGGAATCAGGAGATGACATGTCTATTGGGAGAAAAAGCCAGTTAATTTTGAAAAGTTTTCCCTTTAACTTTTATAATTGTGAAGAGAGTTCATCCGAAATTTCCTTCCCCAATTTTTAAAAAAAATGTTATTTATTTGACAGAGAGACAGCGAGAGAGGGAACACAAGCAGGGGGAGTGGGAGAGGGAGAAGCAGGCTTCCCGCGGAGCAGGGAGACCGATGTGGGGCTCGATCCCAGGACCCCGGGATCATGACCTGAGCCGAAGGCAGACGCTTAACCGACTGAGCCACCTAGTCGTCCCTTTTTCTCAAATTTTGAAGGTCTCTCTGAAGACCAAAAATTCTTTTCCAGTGAGGTTTCCTAAAATACTGATATTTTTATGATTATGGAAGCAATAAGTTTTATTCTAGAAAATTGGGGATACAGAGAAAAGTACTTGAACAACCCCAGCATCCACTGAGTTACACTCAGAGGTAACCACTCTTCCTGTTCTGGAATAATTTCTGTGTCAGTTGATACTTCAAACTGACGACATTGGGCCTTATTTTATGGCTAGTTTATAGCTTGCATTCTTCAGTAAGCAGCGTCGGGGGTGTAATTAGTAACCATCCTACAGGTTGATTGTTTGCTGGTCATGGGCCAGAATGGAATCCTGTGGGCATAACATAATTTTTTTAAATGGTCTGATTTTTGGACATTTAGCAGCATTTGTGTGTGCATGTGGCTAAAGAACATACGTCTTTTTTGCACGTTTCCCTTAGGATAAATTCCTAGGAAGGGGATTAATGGATCAAAGACTATGAATTCTTACAAGAAGGCATTTCTTGGGCGCAGTGTTAACATGATGAACACAAGCATTTCATTTGGGAGCAGTGATGTCCCCAGGTTCAAGTCCAGGCTTTGTTGCTTACCGACTGTGTGGGCCTATGCAGGGTTTGTGAATGCCTCTAAAGCCTCGGTTCTGATTTGCAAAACTAATACCCAGGATACTGCACTGTACAGTCGTCTTTCTGCAAGCGGAGACTCCCGTGGACGGCGTGCTGCCACACCACGCGCCCCGCACCCGGGCAGTGGGAGGCCTCAGGCCGGCTTCCATTTCTTGTGGGCTTGTTAAACGTGGCATCTCGTTAGCATCGTGCATTTCCTTGATTACTTGTCAGGCCAAGCCTTGGTACTGGCCACTCGAACTGTTCTCTGAGCTGCTTGTTCATTTTCTTTGCTTATTTTCTGTTGGCAGGATCATCTTTTTCTAGTCTGTTTGTAGAACTTTTTAATATAAGGATGTTAATGCTTCGTTACATAATGTTCCACATTCACCTATTGTTTGTGTTTTGTTTATATTTAACATTCTTTCCTTTTTAGTTTTTTTTTTTCTTTTGTTTGGAAACACCTTCCCCCGCTCTGAGAACAGAAAATGTACAATTCTTTACCTTTCATGTTCTGTCAACCAGTTATTACTCCCTTCTGAAATAAAAATGAAATTAATTATACTCATCTTTTTAGATGTTTGCTATATTAGATAACTTAAAAAAAAATATTGATGTTGAAGAAAGGGAATCTGCACCACATCAGATTGTTGCGGTCGGCGTTCACTGGAGCAGACATATAGAGCAGCTGGTCGGAGGGTTCATGAACGACCCCTACATTGTGGTCACAGCCGTGGAAGAGGCCGCTCTCTATGGCAGCGTCCAGCAGGTGCGGGCTCACGGGCCAGTGGGAGGTGGGGGCTGACGAACACAAGTGAGGGGCCGTGATTCATGGCCTCCTCCTAAACCATTACAGCTTTAATCTCATACAAAAATCTGTAATCCTGTATTTAGATTTATATTGATTTTCTGTACATTTTGCTGTTAAGATCCTCACTTAGCGATGAAAAGTGAAACTGGAGCACCATTCAAAACCACACTGTTGCTGTATTTCATTACCAGGTAGTACACCTTTGCCTAGAATGTGAAAAAACCTCTACTTTACTCCAGACTTTGGATTTCATTCCAAGTCAAGCACAAAAGACCTTGATCTTCACCGGCTCTGTAGCTGAAACAGAAATAGTGTGTAAGGTGAGCCCTTAAATGTCCTGTTTGTTTAAACCATGACTAAATGTCGGTAGTTAAATATTTGACAGGGGATAAAACGTTACAAGCTGATCAACAGTCTGAAGGAAGGGGTGGCTAGTGCTGTGGAGTATGCATAACAATGAGGCAGGACAGCAGGAGGCCTGACCTTGAGGGAGGAGCCAAGTAGGTGGGACCAGCCTTTCCGAGGAAGCAGATGTTTCCCCAGGGGGCCAGTGCTCTGTGTTTTGTCATTAAAAGGATCCCATTCATAAAGAAATGCCAGGGACCTCTGTACTCTCTTTAAAAAAGTAGAGACCGTGTAACACCAAGAGATAGATCACGTGGCCAGAAAAGCCAGCTAAATTGGCTACAGATTTATTTAATCTAAATCTACATAAATAGTAAAATGTAGAAATGAAGCCAAATACAAATTAAAATGTAAGAATCGGGAGCGCCTGGGTGGTGCAGTCAGTTAGGCTTCCAACTCTTGGTTTTGGCTCAGGTCCTGAGATTGAGCCCCACGGCAGGCTCCATGCTCATGGGGAGTCTGCATGGGATTCTCTCTCCCTCTCCCTTTGCCCCCCCCCACATGCTCTCTCTCAAATAAATAAATCTTTTAAAAAAAAGGTTCTATAAAAAAATTTTAAAAATATAAGAATCAGTAGTACATCCATCTTTCAGCAATGATGAACTAGAGGTGTCATGAAAAAATGTGACACATTGGCACATAAATTTGATGTGTGTGTGTGTGTACGTACATATGCACACATCTGTGTATACACCCATTATTTAAAAAGGAAAATAGTTTTAGCAAAATATTTTTCACTTAAGCAAATTTTTAGATACAAAGTATAGAATTTTAGAAATATATTTGTTTCAGTTTACAATCATCTTGTTCTTACAATTTGTGGATCAATGAGGTAATACCCTCACAGATAATTTTAAATGTTTTATACTGATAATTATTGATGGAACAATTAACTTCAAGCTTATGTTCCTGACTGTGAACTGGCCTATTTGGTTTCATCTTTAGGTAGTAGAAAGCAGTTCAATATTTTGCTTGAAAATGCATAAAGAAATGGTTTTTAATTTAAAAAGTGTTTTAGAACAGTGGAAGAAGAAGTTAAGTTCTGGCTCTCACATTGTATTAGGTAAGTGTTTTAATTTCTACTTCCATTTAGAGAAGGCTGAGCTAATAAGAATCATGTCGTCAGTTTTTTCTGTTTAGCTTGTCTCCCAATTTCTCATCATTTCCCAGATTTACTGAGAATTTATTAGTAATGTTAATTTCAAAATGAAGGTTAAACTCCGCCAAGATTTTGGTGTCGAGGTGAAGGCAGGGACCTGCGGAGCTCTGAGTGTAGGCCTTCCCCCTGGGGTTCCAGCCGGAACGTAAACATGGTGTGCCTCTGACGAAATCTGTCACAGATGGTTGTGAAATACCATGTTAGAGATCGAAAAGTCAAAAATGTATGAAATAAGTGCAAGATTGATGGGCAGCCTAGATTTGTAATAGAAGTGTTTTCCAAGCTAAAATTAGGGAGACCACTTTTCTCTGGAATGTCATCACTGGGCTGTGACATTTTGGGGAAAAAAAATGGGGAAGAAGTTTGTTGGCATCTAAAAAGTGAGATGCAGTAGAGAACCGTGTTCAAGTCCGGTTCCCGGAATTGCTCTGTAGTAAGTGCAGGAAAACAACAGCCTCGTTTGTGACTGTCGGATCCTTCTCTCCAGCCTTAACAGATGATTGCATACCGCTCTTGACCATCACCGATGCCACGTGTGTGATTCACTTCAGCTTTCCTTCCTCACCCAGAATCTTTGGTGGACGCCTGTACTGCATGTCTGATCATTTTCAGAGTTCCACCGAGCAGGTTTGATGAACTTTCTTGATCTTTAAATATTCTACTGGCATTATCTGTGCAATGACAAATTCAGAGTCCACAAAGTTTTGTCATTTAGACTGGGATGGATGACCTGTTGCCTTTATTCACTCCCGATTTTAAGGGTTCTCCTGCAGAACAGGGAGATAAGAAGACCAAATCCGTCTTGCTGCTGACAGAGAGGAACGCGTGCCACGCGGTCGGCGTCCTGCGCTACCTGGAGCGGGCAGAAGCCAAGATTCCCTCAGAGCTGTATGAGTTTACTGCAGGGGTTCTGGAAGCCAAAGAAGATAAAAAAGCCAGAAGGCCTCTTTGTCCGTATCTTAAGGCTTTTGGTTTTTGCAAGTAAGCCAGTCATCTTTTAAAAAATTGGAATGTACAGTAAAGGGCACAGTGATAGTTTCTTGCTGGGTGACCTTCACGTATGTACACACGATTCACACCACCACCCGCCTCTGGGAGACACCCTAGAGCTGCCCCCATGCTCCTTCCCAATCTGCCCTCCCCCTAGAAGTAACCGGCCCCCACTGTCTATCCACGTTGATGAATTTTGCTCATTTTCCAACTTCATATAAATGGAATTGTACATTCAGCCTACTGTTTGCGACATTCATCTGTGTTCCTGCATGGATCCGATGGATGGATTTATCTATTCAGTGGCACAGTATTCTGTTGTATAAATATATCACAGTGTATGTATTCATTCTCCTGGCGATGGGCCTGTGAATTGTTTCCAGCTTTTGGCTATTATGTATGAAGCTGCTGTGAACACTCTTGCACGTGTCTTTTTGTGGAAACATGCACTGGCTTCCTTGGAAGCTAGACTTTGGCATGGGATTGCTGGGTCACAGGGTGAGCAGACGTGTAACTTTCCGGAGGTGTGTGACTGTTTCACAATCCCATCAGCCATGTATGCGAGAGCTGAGTGGCTCCACACCCTCCCTGACATAGCTGGGGGAGTGTCACACCGTGGTTTCCATCGGTATTTCCCGAGTAATTAATGATGAGTGTCTTTTCACATGCCTGTGGGACATTTGACCAGCCTCTTCTTGTGAGGTGCCCGTTCAGGTCTTTTGCCCATTTTTGACATTGGGTGTTACCCTTTTTCTTATTGGTTTGTGGGAGTACTTTATTCCATCTGGATATAACTGCTTTGTCAGAGATGTGCCTAGAGAAGATCTCTTCCCAGTCCATGGCTTGCCTTTCTGCTCTTGTAAGAATCTTTTGAGGGGCAGACCTTTTTAACTTTGATGAAGTATTTCCTGGTTGATGTTATTTTGTGTCCTAATGTAAGAAATACTTGCTGATCTCTAGGTCATGAAGACACTCTTCTCTGTTTTCTTCTAGAAGCTTTATAGACTGTTTTCACACTTTGGTGTGTAATCTAGGGTGAGTTAATGTTTGTGTACAGTGTGAGATATGGGGCAAGGATTACTTTTTCCTGTGTGGATAATCACTTGCTCCGGTATCCTTTATTTAAAACATCACTGTGTTCGGGCGCCTGGGTGGCTCTTTTGGTTGAGCGACTGCCTTCGGCTCGGGTCATGATCCCGGAGTCCCGGGATCGGGTCTCGCATCGGGCTCCCTACTCAGCAGGGAGTCTGCTTCTCCCTCTGACCCTCCCCCCTCTCATGCTCTCTCTCTCTCTCTCTCTCTCTCTCAAATAAATAAATAAAATCTTTAAAAAAAAAATAAAACATCACTGTGTTCTCCCTGAATTGGTGCCTTTGACATAAACCAGATGATGTTTATGACCACTACATAAACCAGTGTATGAGATCTACACGTGGACTCTCTGTTATTTTGGTCTCTTTGTCCTTACACTGGTACTGAATTTTCTCACTGTAGCTTACGTTCTAGTGAGTCCTGGAATCTGGTGTGTAAGTTCTCCAACTTTGCTCTTCATCAAGGTGGTTTTGGCTATTTTAAGTCAACTGCATCTCCACATACATTTTGGAATAGGCTTGTCAGTTTCCTCAGGAACACTACCTGACTTTTGATAGCATGTGCATTGATACTATAAATCAGTTTGGAGAGCATGGATATCTCAACAGTCATGGGGGGCCTTCTCACTGATCCAGACATGATGCCAGTACTTGATCAGTGATTGGTGGGACATGGTAGGAAATGTCTGATGTGTATCGATTGGATTGAGCTTCATTTTAAGATAACTGTTGACTTTAACTTTTTTGAACTATGGTACATTAAACAGGTTATTAGTGGCGATTTTGATTATGCTGTTGACTTTTGAAACCAAAGCTTTAACTGTTTCTCAGTTTGGGTTACAGAATGACTTCTGGTTTAGAAGTTAATTATTAGCCTTTGTTTTGGGTTGTGGTGATAAATTTCTGATTCAGAGTCTTTATTTTGGAAGTACACTTTGTTCATTTTCAGAATGTCTATAGAGAAATAATGAAGTAACTCTTTAAGTTTATTCAGTGTTAATTAGATTTTAGGACCTCTTTTCACGAAGGTGCATGTTGTGTCATCTGAATTATTTAAAATGGTTACTTTAAAGTATTTAGAATAAAGGTCCCCTGATTTCAATTATAGATTAATTTTCCTGAAGAACAGTTTGAAATTCATGTGAAAAAGTATTGTTTTTGTTTTTAAAATCCAGTTACTTTTTTTCAGAGACAAAAGGATCTGTCCCGATAGACACCGTGTTAATCCAGAAATAGATATGCCAAGGAAATTATCCAATCAAACTCTACCAACATTTGGATACATCAAAGTACGTTCTGCTGCACTTTGTTTAATGATTAATGATCATTTTAATGAATGTATTTCATTTTTTTTCTTTTAGATTGCTTTATTTATCTGAGAGCGAGCGAGTGTGTGAGCGCGTGAGTGTGGGGTGGAGAGAGGCAGAGGGAGGGGGAGAGAGAATCCTCAAGCAGATACCCCTGCTGAGTGTGGAGCCTGACACAGGGCTAAGTCCCAGAATCCTGAGATCATGACCTAAGTCGAAACCAAGAGCTGGCCACTCAACCGACTGAGCACCTAAGCATCCCTTTAACATGGTTAAAGCAGTGGAATAATTATGACGCTCTTAATGAACCACCATTAGTCTGACAATAGGCATGGGTCCTTATAAGGTACCTTAATTCAAGACCCCAGTTTATTTAGAAAACCAAAGTCAAATTGGGAAAATAGATAAACCACTTCAATGGTTAGGAGGCTTTTTAGTTATATTTTCAGAAAGTTATTTCCATCTGGGGATGGGGACCATTAAAAATAATGCAACGATAGCACATCTTTTCAAAACATCCATGATTATTCCTTTGAGGAAAATTCTGAAATGTAGATAAAATTACTGAGTTAAGAGTGTGTCACTTTCTTTTGAATCCTTTTTAATATTTCTTCCTTTCTTCTTGAGTTCAAGATTGCTCTCCTTTCTGCCTTCCCTTTTTCCTAAGGCAGATCTGTTCTCATTTGCACCATTCTTTCTTCCTAGTTCTGTCACCTCCTTTGAGTTTTTGGTGTTTTTTTTTAATTTAGGTTGTTCTTTTGTACCTATCATTTATCATATATGTATCTCTTTTATGTATTATTTTTTTAAGTAATCTCTATTCCCAACATGAGGCTTGAACCCACAACCCTGAGATCAAGAGTCACATGCTCCACTGAGGCAGCCAAGTGCCCTATTATTTTCTTAATGAACGGGAGGATAGGTAGCTTGTTTTGAAATGGAGGGGTACAGTTTTGGTCTGTCTTGTGGATACATCTTTCCTAGTGGCTCACATTATCTATGGGGACTGTTACTCTCCTTATTCTCTTTTTTGTTATGATTTAATATGGGATCTGACTTTGATACTTTGCTACGGCTCCTTTTTAGATAAAATATATTTTCCTTACATTTTAGAAGGAGGTGTGGGTCAGGGTGACTTACAATTTCAGAGTTCTCATTTCCGTTTCTTATAAAAAAAAAAAAGTAGGAGACGTCGTTTCTGAGATTGTTAAGATTTTCTGGCCCTGTTTCCCTCCCCCACTTGCGTGTGGCGCCTCTCTTCCCTCATATCTGGTGTCTTTGGCTGGACGGTTCGAGACTCCACAGGGCTCCAGGCTTTGCCCGTTGTTGGAGTGCATGAAAGCCTCCAGGCTCAGCTGCTCTTGTCCCCTGCCCCACCCCCAGCCCCGTATTTCCAGTGAGTACCTGTTGCCACTCACAGACTTCTCCTGTGTTTGGCTCCATCAGGTAGTGACACCATGCAGGCTTTGTGATCTGGCTGGGTTTTGTTCATCTGCTATTTTGTCATTGTTGTTGTTTAAATTAACTGATGCTTATTTTTTAGAACAGTTTAGGTTTATAGAAAATTTGAGCAGAAAATACAGAGTTCCCTCTACCATCCCCCCCAAAACTTCCCCCCATCTTGCATTAGTGTGGTGCATGAGTGACAGTTGATGAACCAATATTGATACGTTATTATTAACTGAAGTCTGTAGTTTACATTGAGATTCACTCCCTATAGTGCACATTCTGGGGATTTTGCCAAATGGGTAGTGATACCTCTCCACTGTGACGGTATCACATAATTCTTAACACTGCTCGAAAATCCCCCATGCTCCACCCTTCCCCTCTTCCCTGGAACTCCTGCTTGTCACCGATACTTTACCATCCCGTTATTTTGCCTTTTCCAGAATGTCATAGAATTGGAACTATACAATATATAGGTTTTTTAAACTGGCTTCTTTCATTTAGCAATATGCATTTGAGGTTCCTCCACATCTTCTTGTCTTCGTAGGTCATCTTTTATTGCTGAATATACCAGTTTATCCATCCACCTACTGAGGGACATCTTGGTTGCTTCCGAGTTTGGGCAATTATGAACAAGGCTATGGGAAATATTCATGTGGCGGTTTTTGTGGACGCATGAGTTTTCAACTCAACTTGGGTAGTACCAAGGAGTGTGATTGTTGGATCGTACGGTGAGACTGTTTTGCTCCGTTTGCATTCCAGCCGGCAAAGAGTGAGAGCTCCTGGCGCTCCTGCCCTCGCCAGTATTTGCTGTTGTCGGTGTTTTGGATTCTAACTGTTCTAGTAGGTGTGTAGTGGTGTCTCACTGTTTTAATTTGGAATTCCCTGATGATGTTGCGCATCTTTTCATGTGCTTATTTGTCACCCATATGTCTTCTTTGGTGAGTTGTCCAGGTTTTTTTGCCCGTGTTTCAGTTGGTTCGTCTGCTTTCTCATTGTTGCGTTTTAAGAGTTCTTTGTAGATTTTGGACACCAGTCCTTTATCAGAAATACGTTTTGCAAAGATTGTCTCCCAGTCTGTGGCTTGTCTTTTTGTTCTCCTTATAGTCTTGCAGAGCAGAAGTTTTTAATTTTAATGACGTTCAGCTTTCCAATTGTTTCTTTCGTGGATTGTGCTTTTGGCGTATCCACAGGCTCATCATGAAACCCAAGGTCACCTCGATTTTCTCTTTTGTTATTTTCCTCATCTGCTTTTATTTGGGGGTCTGCGGTGATATTTTGCCAATTAGTTCTGTAGCAAAGTATATCCCTGGTATTTGGTTTTGCCATCTCATTGCTCTGTTTATGTGGAGATTCAGAGAGAGTCAAAACATGTGATACTTTGCCGCGCTGCCACCTTCCCAGACCCTGTCTAACCAGACCCCCACTTCTAATTAGCTGTATTGAGGTACAGTTTACATACAATAAAAATCACTATTTAGAAGTGTATAGTTTGTTGAGTTTTGATAAATACATACAATCGTGTATCCACCACCACAATGAAGATATGAACATTTTCATGACCCCAAAAAGGTCTCTCCTGGTCCCCTGCGGTCAGTCCTCATCCCAACCCCCACTCCCGGCAGCCACCGGACCTGCTTTCTGCCACTAGAGCTCTGTCTTTACTAGATTTTCATATTAATGGAATCATACAGTATGTAGTCTTTTGAGTCTGATTTCTGTTATGTAGCGTACTGCTTCTGAGATTCACCTGTGTTGTCTTTCTCATAGTTGAGCAGGATTCCGTTATGTTGATGTGCCATAGTTTGTCCGTCTCTTCACAAGTTGATGGACATTTGGGTTGTTTGCGGTTTCTGGATGCTCTGAACTTCTGGATTGCAAGTCTTTTCAGACCTACATCTTCATTTCTCTTGGGTGAGATGTAGTGGAAATGCTGTGTCATAGGGTAACTGTGTGTAAGAATCTGCCAAACAATTTGTACCATTTTACATTTTCACCAGTGCTGCATATGAGAGTGCCAGTGGGTCCACATTCTCAGTACATGGTGTTCTCAGTCTTTAATTTTTGCCACTCTGTTGCACTTGCAAGCATATTTATTTGCATTTCTGTGGTGATAAAGAATCTTGGACCCCTTTTCACTGTTTATTTAGCCCTTTGTATCTCTTTTATGAACTCTCTGTTCACAGTTTCTGCCCATTTTTTTAATTTGGGTTGTCTTGTTGAGTTTTAAGAGTTCTTTGTAGATTATGGATATGCTTTGTCAGATATATTGCAGATATTTTCCCTCAGTTGAAAAGCGGAAGTTTTTAATTTAGATGAAGTCTTCTTTATCACTTTTTTATTTTATGTTTTGTGCTTTTCATGCCATAAGAAATCTTTGCCTCTCCTAAGATTGCAAAGATTCTTCTTATTTTTTTTATTCTAGAAGTTTTATGGTTTTACATTTAGGTCTATGATCCATTTCAAATTAATTTTTGTGTATGTGTGGTGTGGGTAAGAAGCAAATTTTTTCCTTATGGATAATTGGTTGCTCCAGCATCGTCTATTATAAAGACCTTCCTTTTGCCCTTAATTACATTGGCACCTTTGACATAAATTAAAAGACAATATTTGTGAATTCTGAATTCTTCATTCTATTCCTTGGTCTCTGTGTCTACCCTTATGTGGTACCACGTTGGCTTGATAGCTGTAGCTTTGTAAGTAATCCTGGAGACTGGTAGGGATGCCTTCCAATTTTTGCCCATCTTCTTCAGTATTCCTCTGACTATTCCTTTGCATATCCAAAGAGAATTTTAGAATCAGCTTGCTAGTTTGTACTTAGAAGCCTGACGATGGGATTTTGCCTGGCATTGCGTTGAGTATGTAGATTGATATGGAAGAATTGACATTTTAACAATACCAAGTCTTGGGGCACCTGGGTGGCTCAGTCGTTAAGCATCTGCCTTCGGCTCAGGTCATGGTCCCAGGGTCCTGGGATAGAGCCCCGCATCAGGCTCCCTGCTCCGTGGGAAGCCTGCTTCTCTCTCTCCCACTCCCCCTGCTTGTGTTCCCTCTCTCGCTGTGTCTCTCTCTGTCAAATAAATAAAATCTTTAAAAACAAAACAAAACAATACCGAGTCTTGTCCATTAACATGGTATATCTGTCACTTCATCTAGGTCACCTTTAATTTCTCTAAGCAATGTGTTACACTTTTCAGTAGACTGATCTCGTCCTTACCGTGTTAAACTTTATTCCTGGCATTTCATGTTTTTAGATGCTAATGTTACTTTTCTTTGAACTTCGTTTTCTGATTGTTTAGAAATGCCGTTGATTTTTATGTCCTTACCTCATATCCTGTGACTGTAACAGAGTGAATTAGTTATGTACAGGACTGCTCGTGAGAGTGGAGTCAAAACAGTTGGGGCCTGGGGGCGGGGGCGGTATGGCTGGAAAAAAACCCTGTGTGCCCAGGACTGGGGGTTTTGTGGGCACATTGCGGGGGTTTTTCTGGAACAGGTGAGTGGGAAAGATGGTGACAAGTGCTCTGGAGAAGGTGAAATGCACCAAAGTACCAGAGGGCCTGTGGGGATTATGGGCAGGGAGACATTCTCTGAGGGGTCAGCTGCACCGAGGGCCCAAGGATAAGGACCCGGCCGTGGAAAACGTGGGGAAGACTGTTCCGGGGAGAGGAAGCAGATAACGTGGCGTGTTGTGGCACAGAGCAGAGCTCATTGGCGGTGAGAGTGGGGGAACAGCAAGCCGGGGGGCTCAGGGATGCCACAGAGGAGAGCGAGGGGCTGTCAGCCTGTGAGATTGATCACCAGGGGTGACCTCACCCCTGCCTTCTAGCCTGCTTGCCTCCCACTCAGCACTGCCCCCTCTGCCTTCCCACAGGTGACTTCTCTGTCCTGGCCTCTGCTGGGGCAGCCCACCACTCCCCGCCTTCACGCGGGTTGTTCCGGGTCTGCAGTGCCTTCTCCGTGCTCTTGCTGACACACGTGCACGCCGACATTGCCCCTCGCACACCAACCACCCTGCAGACCCTTGCCTGTGAAGAGTTGTCTTCTTTGACCACACGCTAGCTGCGGCCCATCTGTCCGTAGGATGTGGCTTATCTCCTATCCCTAGCGCCTCCTACACAAAATACTGCTTGTTAGGGGAACAAAGATCAGAAAGAACTCAAGAGACAGGGATGCTATTTAAGAATGATTTTTATAAAGTGCAGTTATGGAGTAAACAAACACAATAATAAAGTTTTAAAATAATAAGATTAACAGAAAGTTTTCCCTTAGATTTAAAGGGAAACCGCGGTCCTCTGTGGGTACAGGAAGGTTCTGTCGTGTGTCGGCGTTTCCTGGTTCATGTTTCCATCCCTGTTGGCGCACTTTGGGCTCTTAGGTCAGGGGCTGATTCTGCAGATAGCTTTTTGGTTTAGATTGAGTTTGTTTTCTGAATATGTTTGCTGATTATTTTTCAGATAATACCCTTTTATATTTCGAATGCAACACATTATTTTGGTCGTATAATTGATAAACAAGTGGATCTTTATGCAACTCTTAATGCTGAAATGAATGAGTATTTTAAGGGTAACAGCAATAAAACGACTGTTGAAAAGGTGGAGAAACTCAGATTATATGGATTAGCAGAAAAAACACTTTATCACAGGTAAAAGGTCTTATGTATTTCATCTTAAGAGTTGTGAAACAGGAGGCACCTTTCAGTGGTATCGAATCCCTATTTGTACCCGTGTCCATCTGCCCCGGTGTGCACGGATGTAGCCTGGCCCCCGGAGTGGGGGGTGGCAGCGTTGCATCCCCCCAGCCTCCCGGCATGGTTCTGCACCTGACACTCCCCTGACCCTGGGCTCCTGGCTCCTGAGCACAGGGCACGGAAGACGGTGTCCCGCTTCCAGAGCCGTCCCTGTGCCACCTACATAGACGCCTCCGCCTCACTCCATGCTCACGTGATTGCCGTGAGATGGGGTCCCCTCTCACGGATGAGCAGGCTGAGCCGTGGCGGGATGACGTAGGCTGTGCGGTCGGTGTTCCCGTGCCGCTCCCGGCTCCGCTCGGGGTAGGCTCAACCGTGAAACGTGGAAACTTCACTTGACTGAGTTGATTTTCATCGTGTTGTCCGATAAAGGGATTTACTCTAGTCAAAGGTAGTACGCATTCTTTATAATCTGTATACTTGAATAAGCCATTCTGAGTGTTCTTGAGGGCGCGAGCTAATTTTTATTTCTAGTATGGAAAAGAACCTTGCAGTTTAGAGTCTTCTTGGATTTAATGAGTAGGTGGGGAGGCAAAGATGATTTTCCTTTGGGATCTCTGTGTTACTCCGAAGCTACGGTTGTTCTCCAGGGTTGAGGTGCTGGAGTTGAGCCAAAAAGAAGACACCTGGGGTCCGGACAGCGTCCTTGTGAAGTTTATAGATGAAGGCCGGACTGGACTCGTCACAAGGGACCAACTGCTGCATCTTCCGGAAAATTTCCACACTCTGCCCCCCCAGGCGGTGGAGTTCATTGTTTGCAGAGTGAAACCCGCTGACAATGAAGTTGAGTGGAATCCAAAGGTTAAGTTATTTTGGCTTTTTGTACTTTGTTGACTTTCAGAATATACACGGAATCAAGGTTTATTCAAATTTAGAGTACTGAGTTTGACTAAGATGCCTCATGGTTCCTGACAGTTAAAGACCCTCCCCCGGGTGGTCGTCATCATCGTTAGTACTCACAGCCTTAGATTTGGTATAAGCTATGCATCACGATGAAATAAGTTGGCTGTCAGCTTGTGGGTACCCCCATCAAATGGAGGCAGAGGCCAGCTCATTCCCCTGGGGTTGGGAGGGCGGGCAAGGAAAGAGCGCACAGGAAGGGCATTTCCTCTGGGCCCTTCAGGAAGAGTCGTTAGGATGTCCCCATGTAGACCAGATGAGGCACTGAAGGTGGAGAGAACACACGGTACACGAAAGAGCCGTCCCAGGTGGGCTCCCGTGGCTCACCAGACAGCTGGTCCCGCTCATCAGCAGAGCAGTGAGTCGTCTTCCTAATGATGCGCTCGATTCTTCAAAGGAGGGTTAAATTTCATATAATCCAATTAATAGGACATGAAATAAGCCATTGCAGCTGGCAAAGTAAAAACAGTTTGGGTTATAAACAAGGTTGGACACGGTCCAGGGAATAAACAGGTAAGTGTTTTCACAATACAGGATGACCACACAACACTACTGTTGAAGTTCAGTAAAAATACTCCATATTAAGTAGTGGTCTTTTTCCTTCTGCAAAGTGTTTAAGAGTATCCACTGTGGGCTGGTACCATTGGGCTCTGGGGACGTAGCCATTAGCAAGAAGGTCATGGTTCTTGTCTTCAAGAAATCTTTGGTCTGTCAGGACGATCAACCACAAGTATTTCTTGAAGAGGGGCCTCCAGAAAAAGGGGGAGGTTTCTCCCATGCATATTCTTTCAAATGACTGTGCAAGGTTCAAGGGGGATGGAAGCAGTCTTAATCTTGATGAGCCAGCTCCCTCCTGTCTGCTTTACAGGAGTGGAAATGGGCCTGAAGGAGTAGTCCGGCACGTCAGGTCTGCTGGGGCCCTGCTTGAGACAAACATCAGCCACGTGCTCGGGACAGGGTACACGGAAGCCCGGGGCCCCTCAGCTCCAGGGTTTCTTCAGGCTCAGTGAGCTTCCAAAGACAGACTTGTTGTTCACAGAGGAGAGCCTAGGACACATGGCCGCAAATGGGGAACATGCAGCTTGGGGGGTCCAGAGGTGCCATTTGCCTCTGTCCTTATTCAGCTCCCCTGTTAATTACCCTTGTCCACGCAGGGGCACGAGGGCCTCTGTAACCTGCCTCATGGGGTGGGGGTAAGGCTCAAGTGAAATGCATGGAGACGTTTTTTGCAAAGCTATACAGCATAAACAGAATAAGGTATTTTCCTCAAACTTCAGAGAAATTACCTAAGTGGTTTTTTTTTAGGTTACTAGGTACATTCATCATAAAATTATTGGAAAATTACATGATGCCAAAGTGATGTTGGCTTTAGGAAATACAGTGTGGATTGATCCAATGGTGAGTATGCAGTTTTCTTCTTTTAAAAAGATTTTATATACTTGGGGGGGGAGGCACACACAAATGGGGGGAGGGGCAGAGGGAGAAGCAGGCATCCCGCTGAGCAGGGAGCGCAACGTGGTGCTCGATCCCAGGGGCCGGGGATCATGACCTGAGCCGAAGGCAGACGTTTAACCAACTGAGCCACCCAGGCGCCCTGAGTATGTGGTTTTCTTAAAAGAAATCTGTTTTTGGATGGACCCCTAAAATTCTCATTTGTTGCTTGAATCATATATTCCTTCACCAGATATTTATCGAGCACCCATTCTGTGCTAGGTCCGGTGTGGGACACTTGGCTTCTGCCCGTGAACAGAAACTCCTACTTTGTGGAGTTGCCACAGTGGTGGGCAGGGCTGAGTGTCAGACCAGGACCTGTAAGTGAGGCCTCCCTGCATCCCCTCCGATGCTAGCATCACCTCCTCTGACCGCTCGTACCCCAAGAACTCTGCTTTTCAATCTGAAGTTCTCCACTGGACTTAAATCTTAATCAGTATGTGTATAACATTTAAAAGAATTCGGTTCATAAAATGGTTCTGCTAAAAGTTATTTTTATGAGACTGGAAAAGCCTTAACACCTAAAAAGAGGAGTTTGGGTGTAAGATTTAAGAGTTCAGAGGAGACAGTGATTTTTAATAGAGAAGGTAAAGATTGCCAATAGAGGTCAAATGAAGATTTGGCGTCTTGGTTTACATAATAGCCAGTATTCTGGTTCTTAATTGGAGAAAAAAAAATGTAAACTTTTTTTAAAGATTTTATTTATTTATTTGACAAAGAGGGAACACAAGCAGGGGGAGCAGGAGAGGGAGAAGCAGACTCCCCACTGAGCAGGGAGCCCGATGCGGAGCTTGATCTCAGGACCCTGGGATCATGACCTGAGCTGAAGGCAGTCACATAACTGACTGAGCCACTCAGATGCCCCCAAAATGGAAACTTTTAGAGATTTTTAAGACAATAGCTAAGGAAATGAAGAAGCAAAAAAAAAAGAAATCCACCTGGCATTCTGCTCCCACAGCTCATGTAGTGGTGTCCATGGCATGGTGGAGGGGAGACAGACCCCCATACACTTCCTTCTCTCCCCAGACCACTCAGCCCCCAGTTTGAGTGGAGAAAAGCTCTTCTGCCATTCCCAGATGGGAACACATTCCTGGTGTTCCCTTAGGAAGGGGCCCCAGCTGGTCTTGTCCTGGCTCCGCCCGCCCACCGCTGCCATGAAGGGGATGCCCAGTCCCAGTCCTGGGTCCGCATCTCCCATCGACAGGAATCTCAGTGTTGCAAAACCTCATATTTTGTGTAAATTAAGATGGATGAGAATATTTTGGTTGCAAAAGAAAAACCAGTGGAGGAAACTGCTCAGAGCATAGGATTTAGGGCCATGGTGTAGGCCCTTTCTGGGCACTGACGTCTCTGAGCCTTAGGGTCCTCCTTGTTAAGAGAGATAAAAAGTTAGAAAGATCTAAGAATTTTGTGTGTGGTCCAAGCATTACAGGGACCCCCCCAACCCCAGCCCTCATCCTACTTCTGTAGTGTGGGAGTGGGCTCTGGAAGAATCTCACGTGTCACCTCAGTTACGAAATCAGCTGGAAGCCACTGAGGGAGGCCCGTGAGCGCCCAGCGTGACAGTGAGATCGCGAGGTCACACGAGCATTTTCCATTGATTTGAAAGTTCAAAGCCTGATTCCTGCAAATAGACTTTTTCTTTGATTCAAGGTGCACATTACCAAACTTTCAAATTTGAAGACCTCTGTTATTGATTATAATGTTCGTACTGAAATTTTGTCGATGGGAATGGGCATTGACAACTCGGAGCATATAGAACAGCTGAAGACGTTACACGAAGGAGCTAAAATGCCACCTGATGAAGAAAGCCTGAGCCAGGCCCTGTAAGTGGGGTTTTGTCTCCCATTTGGAAGTGCGGTTTTGTAGGAATAGAACTCAGGAGCTTAGAGAGTTTTTTATTTTTATTTGGAGGTTGAATGGATTACTGAGTCTCCATGTTTCCGTCACTCAGCTTCGATGATTTCTCAGATTTGGGGAATCTGATTTTATCCATACCCCAATGTATAGTTTTGTTTTTGGTGGAATATTATAAAACCAATCCCAAGAGTATTGTTTCACCTGTATCTCTCACAGAGTAAGTTTTTGTTAGCTGTTGATTGACGTACAGAAAAGTCTATACACTGTAAGTATAGGCCAGTGGATTTTCTGAGGACAGAAACCAACCCCGGATCAGAAAGCCGGCACGATCAGCCCCGCCTCTTGCCGCTCCCCCCCCCCCCCCCCCCCCCCCGAGGGCAACCGCTGTCCTGATTGGAGAGCACGGACTCCTCTCCCTGGGTTGTACCGTGTCTGACAGGAATGAAGCAGTGTGGCTCTCCTCTCTGGCTTCCTGAGTCTGGCACAGTTTGTGAGATTCATCCGTGGTGTGCGTGTAGCTGCAGATCATAAGTCCTTACTGCTGCATAAGACTCCATCATGTGCATGTTCCGTAAATGTACCATTGACCCATTCTGCTGCTGAGGGGAGACGTTTCCCTGCCCTGGGCCCCTTCGGGTGGTGGTACAGTCGACGTTCTCCTACGTGTGTTTGGTGCACGGACGGAACTGTGGAGCCCTCATTAGAGCTGGCGCCCAGTAGTGCTCCAGATCGGTTGTCCCGCTTGACACTTCCACAAGCCAAACGTGAGAGACCGTGGAAGTCCCTGGCATCCCCCACGAGGCGGTCACAGAGCCCGCTCAGTTATCCCTTGATTCCGGGAACGGGGAGGAAGGTGCTGTGACTAGAGCAGAAACGCGGGAAGACCTGTTAGGTGCGCGCGTCAGAGCCACCCGGGGGGGGTCTTGTCGGACCCCGTGGCCATTTGCAAGCCTTGGTCGGGCTCGCGCCCTGAGGAGGGGAGCCATGAGAAGGTGTTGCGCAGAGGAATGATTTAGTCAGAAGATCCTTGGCTACTGTGTTGAGAAGAGCCTGGGGTGGGGCACAAAGGCTGTGCCAAGAGCTCGGGACAGGGTGCTGGTAGCTTGGGCTGGGGCGGCTTTGTGGAAGTGGCCAGAAGTAGCTGGCTTCCGAATATAGTTCTGGGGGGGTGTGGTCTCATGGAGGCTCGTTGGCAGGTCCTGGGTCCTGACAGCCGGGACCTGGGTAAGAGCCCGAAGGAGTGAGTGTCGGAGTCTGAGGGCTGAGCCCGGGGGGCCCAGTGTTGGGAGGTGGGCGGCTGAGGGGACCCCGGAGGGGAGCCTGAGAAGGAGCAGCAGCGTCGGAGGAGGCCAGGGAGGGCTGACTCCCAGAGGGCAGGTGAGGAGGGGTGTCCCGGAGCAGGGAGCTGTGAGCCTGCCACACGCCGCCAGGAGGCCCGACAAGTGAGCACGGCGAGACGGCCACGGGGTCAGCCTGGGGCCCCTGGTGACTGATGAACGCAGCAGAGTTTCAAACAACATGGCAAAAGTTAAAATACTTGAACCTGAAGTTGTTAATTTTTATCTTAATGAATTTGGATGCCCGTGGGATTAGGAGACACGTCTGTTTCTACACACTTTCAGGAAACAAAAGTTCCGTGTTTTTTTTTTTTTTTAAAAAACAGCTGTCATTAGAGTTTAGTAGATTTGATGACCACGAGGCTCGGCCACTCCTGTGGAACACCTGCACCTGAGCCCCGGCTCTGTTCTGCGCTCGGCCCTCTGCACGCTCGGTTTTGCGCGTGTGCAGCAGTCTGGCACACCTGTGGGCACACACACAAGGCAGGCGTGCAGAGGGTGGTGAACGAGGTGCTACAGATGGAGCCTGCCCCGCAGAGACTCCATTTCAGGAGCTGGATGGGGAAGCCATGGTGGTAATCTGGATCAGAAGGAGGAGAAGGGTGCCATTCCTACAGCAGGCTGGGAAAGAGGACAGGTCCTGGGGACATGAAAGCTCCGGAAGCCATAGGGCTTGGTGACCGGCAGACGTCGGGGGTGTGATTGTAGAATCTGAGCCCTGGGCGGGGAGGGTATTGGCATGGTGGATGGTGTCACGGTGCCGGTTGGGTAGGAGGAGATCGCAAGTTGGTTGGGACGTGTCAGATTGAAAGATTATGGCTGAAAACATCAGCCCGGAGCTCAGGAAAGCTGCTGGGGAAGACTCATTTGCTGGGAGCGGAGGAGAGCCACCGTTCGGGAAGTGTGTGACGAGGAGGGACGGAACCCCAGTGGATGAGGGTCTGGTGAAGGAGAGGGAGCCGTGGTGGAAGAGAGGGGGGATGGAGGGTGTGGCGCTGCTCTGTGGGGAGGACGGGGCCTGGAGAGGGGCCCCTGCCTGGGTGGTTGGAAACGAGATGCCTCCACATTTCTGGGGTTTGTGGGGTGCCACTCACAGGCTTTGTGTGTGTCGGCCAGAAGTCCCCTTGGAGACACACATGCACACCCCCCACGCCATAGATGTGTGTGTGTGTGCACGCAGGTGTGCGTGCATGTGTTTGCATGGGCTTGCTCCTTTAGGCTTGAATTCTCTCTGAAGGATGCACAAAAAATGAATTACGTTGTCACCCATGAGGGGTGGCAGTGGGGTGGCTGGGGAACAGAGACGTGAGGGAGACGTTTTGCTGTGTAAGACCTTTTCATTAATTTCAAAACAATGAACCACATGAAAATGGTTATCTGCTCAAAAAAAAATTAAAAATTTTAAAGAATGAGGCAGCTCTCTGTGTACTGATATGGAGTAATCCATCTCTAGTTACTAAGTATAATCAAAGGAGCAGAAAAGTGAATGGAGTCCGTTTCCACGTGTGTAAATGGTGTGTATGTGTGTTTTAGATACAGATAGCATTATATGCTTGTTTATGCAAAGCGCGTTTCTAGAAGTAGCCCCACTGGTAAGGGGGTATCTCGGGGAGGAGGAGCTGAGGAACTAGGGCAGGGGTGCAGAGATGCTTTTACTTCCTCCCCTTTTATCCATTTTGAAGTGGGTAGCAGGGCTGGTTATTCTCAAGGTTAAATGATTTGAAAGAGAATTTTTTGGTAAATGAGTTAATGCACTTATCGTCCAGTATGGATCGATGATCTGCTCTGGGCTCGCCACAAGGGGCACAGCAGTGAGCAGAGCTGCTGGCCCTGCCCGGCCTCCGGGCCTGAGTCCTGACCCCGGGGCAGGTCTGATGGTGGGGTAAGCACCTCGCCGTCTGGGCCGTCCGTGGCTGCCTGCCTTCCTCTTCTTGCTGGGAGGGCCCCGTAGAGAGCCAGAGTTTGCTGTCTCTTCAACTCCGAGTTAACCTTCACCTCTTCCGTCCAGGGCGCCTTCTCCAGCAGAAGATGCTGCTTGTCCGCAGAGCCCACAGCAGGAGGACAGAGGCTCGGAAAGAGGTTCCCACTCCGGGACAAAACCAGAAAACCAAAAGCATGGTTGGTGATTTAATACATGGCTCACTTAGGGACGCCTGGGGGACTCAGTCGGCTAAGCGTCTGCTTTCAGCTCAGCTCATGATCCCAGGGTCCTGGGATCGAGCCCCGCATCGGGCTCCCTGCTGAGCCAGGGAGTCTGCTTCTGCCTCTGCCCCTCCTCCCCCTGCTCATGCGCGCGCGCGCTCTCTCTCTCTCTCTCTCTCCCCACCCCCCTCAAATGAATTAAAAAAAAAAATCTTAAAAAAAAAAAAACATGGCTCACTTAAAATCATGAAAGCTTGGAAGTTTTCCAATGTTGAGGGTTTCCACTTTCAGATGAATTCTAGATAGAAGGTGACATAAACTGGTATTATCTAACTTCCTGTTTTTGACAATTCAGCTTCCAATGTTTTTTTAATGACTTTTGCCTTTCTGTTAATTGAGGTATAATGTTGATCCAGGGAAGTACACACAGCTCTTACCTACACTTACATGTGTATCTGTGTCCGCGGACCGCACCCAGATGAGGCGGGTTGAACATTTCCAGAGCCCCAGGAATCTCCCTCCCACATCTTCCCCGCCTGAAACCCTTCCCAGGAACCACCATCCTGACGTCCATTGCCATCAGTTCCGCTGAATTAGCAGCACAGAGTGTGCGCTCTCGGGGCCTCTCCCACCCGGCATTCTGTCTGAGATTCATCTAGGCGATTACAGGGAGTGGTGGCACCTTTTTACCCCTGAGTGCCATTCTGTGATCTGAACACACCCCAAGTTATTTATCCGTTCACCTCTTGAGAGACATTGAGGCTGCTTTCAGTTTTTGACGATGATTAAAGCTGCTGTGAACATTCTTGCTCAGTCTTCAGATGGAAGATTCGGGGGCTTTAGACCGAGAAGTTCAAATGGTGGTGTTTTAGGAAGTGTCATGCTCAGCACTGGTTCCTCACAGAGCTCTGCGACCAGATGCCTTCTTCTCCGGTGGGCATCTCTGGGCTCGCAGGTTACGATGGCCGCCAGTGGTAACACTGCTCCCTTCCAGAGTGATTTGACTTACCTGATGGTTTAATTATAGTATTTGTCAGAACCCGTTTTTATTCTACTAAATGTGGTGCATTTTAATTTCTTCTAATTATTCTTTGCGAGTGGATACTTGGAAACTGATACTCTTTGTCAATAGTTCCTCGACTAAAAGTTGCATGAAGTGCGTGAAAGTACTGATAGGTACGTGGAGTATACGGTTACGTATAAATAACTTACTGGAACATTTGACTTTCTGCCCAGAAACTTTACCTGAAAACACAAGTGATTCTCCCTTTCACAGAACCACAGAGCCCCTGAAAAGGTACGTCCCCCCATGGCCGGGGTCGGCTTCCCTCCCCTCCCCCCACCCCCCAGTGAATGTTTCGTGCGCCCGCGTAAGCCATCGTCTTCTCTCCTAGCTTCCACCCACAGATAAAATGGTTCCAAAAAGATGATGTGGTCATACTGAAGATAAGAATAAGGAACGTAAAAGATTACAAATGTGAATATTTCCAAGATAGAGTCATTTTCAGGTAGGTTTATGTGTGTCTTGTAGACATACAATTGAAATCACTTCTAACATGTTCCAAGACTGGCCTTTCTCTCTGTACACCTAGTGGCTGGGCGGGAGAGAAGTTTTACTTGGCTGACATGGAGCTGCAGGCCAACATAGCAAAAGACGCCTGCAAATGCGTGATCACAAACGAGGAACCTGTGATCACTCTTGCAAAAGAGACCAGGGGATCTTGGTGCAGCTTACTCAAACAGAGGGTGAGTGGAAATGGACTGTGGCTGGTCTCAACGCCCCGAGCGTGACTTGCTCTGTCATTTAATGTCACCTGTTCTCTTGAACAGAATCCTAATGTGGCTTTTGATTTCGATCACTGGGAAGAAGGTGAAGAGGACAGCCAGTTCCCCCAGGGTAAGATGGGGTGTGCCCACTTCCTGGGGAGTCGCAGGTGCTGAGTGCCATGGTTTGAGGACTGCGGCCCTTGGGGGAATGGGTCGTTACGGTGAAGCCCTTAGGAATTGGTTTTCTCCTTGTGGCCAGTCTTGGTGCTAAATGTTCTGGTTTGGGGAGGTATCAACTCTTAATTATAAGCATACCTTCTTACAACACTTCTACAGATTTTCATCCCAGGAGGATAATTAATTTCTAAGCAGGCACATTTTACCTGCTCATTTCTTGCCTAAAATAATGAAAATATAAAGGAAGTCACAAAATAGAGCTCTAGAACCTAAGGGACTTTTTCTGCATTGGCCAAAATAATGGCAGGGTTAGTGGGTGGGGGAGATGTGCTGAGTCTGTAGTTAACAGATTTTTCAATAATTTCGAACTCTTGTAGTTGTGAAATCTAAAAACCTGCCGTGCAGAGTGGCAGAGGTGGCTGAGAGCGGTGGCCGGACATCGGAGGGTGACGGCGGTGAGAGTGAATGAGCACGAGTCAGGTGTGGACGGGCGGCCCAGACTGCGCACGGACGGACAGACGCGTCGTGTGGCCGGGAGCTCCGGAAACAAGCACTCACAGCCAGACCTGTCTTTGACTCAAGGATAAATTCTGACCAGGCGTCATCCTGGGCCACTGGGATTGGTACTGGTGAGAGACGGGGTGCAGGGACTCCGGGGGGGGGTGGGCACTGGCCCGACGGGGGCCCAGCGTCCAGCTGCACGGCCTCTCGCACGGAGCCTGTCCCAGCACACTCGCCCTGAGGAGCGGGGAGCACAGTGTGCCGTTTGGGGGATGAATTGTCCTTTCCGGAGCTGGTCTGTTCACTTTCTCCCGGAGACCTGGCCTGGTACCTTGCCGAAACCCTGGTGTTGTGCATGTAAATTGAGGTTTCCGGCTTACAACTTCATGCTTTCTACCCCGAGCTGGTTGGGATTCAACAGAACGACCCGTGGACCTGTACTTGCAATATTCTGGGGAGACTGGGGGCGACCTGCAGATCGACCAGGGGTGAGAGCGGGGTCACCTCGGCTGTCACCAGCCAGACCCGTGGCTTCTGGAGGTAAAGCTGCTGCTTCTGAAGCCCTGCCTGGCCCTGCACCGTCCTGGGCACTCGGGACGAAGATTTCTCCTCAGTGGAAACAGAAGAGGACGTAGGGGGGGCGCCTGGAGGCGACCCTCGGAACAGCTGGGTGTGGGGAGCGCTTGCAGCACCCAGGACGCCGTCCAGGCATGGCCCCCTGACTGCGGGAGCGCCCCGAGCCGGACCTGCCCTGGTAGCCAGAAGAGCTGCAGAGGGAGCGAAATGTCAGCCCTGTGTCTGTCTTCAGTAGGAGGCAGCCGCTTTGCCTAGAGGCGGGAAAGAAGGGTGACCGAGCGTGACCGTTGTCACTGCCCCCAAGACCTTTATTGTCACACTTCAGAAAGCACAGAGGTCCCGGTAGGTAAGCCACAGCTTGAACAAACTGTTACCAGGCTGTCCCGTGAGCAGGTTGGGATCACACTCTGACTCTCAGTTTCCTCATCTGTAAAATAAGACCTTCTGCTCGCTGCATGGCCTTCCTGCTCCAGGGGCCACCCCTGGACGCCTTTCGGGGCGGGGGCGCCGTGAGGGAGGCCGGCCCCACACCGCCGGTGGGAGGACGGGTGGGCAGCCGCGTGGCTGCCGCCGGGACTCCCGTGGGCTGCTTGGCGGGTGTCAGATTGGCCCACGAAGTACCAGGGTGATTGTCCTTTTCCTGGGCTAAATTGGGCAGGCTCTTCGGGAGGTCGGAAGTCCTGGGGTGTTTGCTGGCGGAGGTAGGCTTGACTCTGCGGAGCTCTTATAACGTCCTCAGCAGGTGCCTGTAGGAAGAGCTTCTGCGCTCCCACTGGGGGAGGCCTCTGGACGGGTGGCCAGGCCTCCTGAGCGGCGCTGGCTTGCCCCGTGATTGCTGGCCACCTGCTTATATTCACTCTTTTGTAAAACATAGCAAACAATAAGAATAAGTGAGAGCTGCCTAAATTGGTGTGGGGGGCGGGGTCCAGCTTCTCTAGAGTTGTTCACAAATAGCCCGAGGGGAATCGTGGGAGGCTGCGCTAGATGTTTAAATCTGGATCTGTTTCAGACATTTAAATTTACCATTTGAAGTTCTGAATAACATTTTGTAGGACAGAGACAGTGACTTGTGAAATGTAAACAAATACCAATTTTTTTTGTTCTATTAATACATATTGATTTCATGTTTGGGGAAAATTTCTGAAATGCAAAATAAGAGTACTTTTGTCTCTATGCTTCTAGAACTGCTCACAGAGTCGTGGTGTGAAGGTCTTTTGTAGTATATCAATAAAATTTGTGTTTTCACAGAAATGACAGTTCACTTTTTTTTTTAAACCATATTTTCCCTGAGTGCCAAATGCAAAACAATTGTATTCACTACCGCCCTTTCTAGTTTGACCTGAGTGCCAGTGAAGGTTGGGGTGGGGTGTGGGGGGGCCTACCCCTGATTGTAGTTCCTGTCGTGGGCACCAGGCTGTGGATGGTTCTGGATGGTCCGCTATGCAGTGGGGGCCTTGACAATTAGCCTGGGGTAGACCCGCCTGGTACATCCAGGGTAAAATACAGGGGCTCAGTACTCCGGGCGGCGGGGGGAGGGAGGCGCAGGTAGTAAAACATCTGCACTTTAGTCTGCTAAAAATCTATTTCAACTGAAGCAAAAGTTTTACCTATTTTATATAAAATATATATACTTCATATATATATATATATGCCCTATTGATCACTGAGTTTAGGTAAGTGTGGTATGCCTGCCCCTGGTAAGGAGCGCTGGCGTGGGGCACGTCGTCTGCTGAGCCTGGCCGCCCCAGCCCCGCCTGCTAACTTCAGCAGGCATCTGTCTTCTCTAGAGCCCCCACCCAGAGAAATGAGGATGTCTACAAATAACAATAGTGTGAACGTCTGAATACATTTTTTTCTTAAGGAAAAACATCAGGAGGAAATAACCACAAATATCGCTTACAAAAATAAATTCATCGCGGTTTGGATGTGGCTCCCGGAGGCTAGGCCCGTTCCTCTGGAGCCGCCTCTGGTGGTACAACTTCCATCAGCATCTGGAGGTACATGGTGACGGGCTCTGCAGTAAAAGCCAAGCAGAAGCGCAGTTAGCTATAATTAAAAGCTGGCTTCCCTCACTTCTCGGGAAGCAGTCATGTTCCTGCCCCCAGGGGGCTGTGTCCTCTTTTGGGGCAGGGCTCATGGGCTGAAGGTAGAGCCATGCTGGGAGCCACGGTGGCTCTCTGGAGGGAAGTTATTTCCCAGGAAAGCATTAGGAGCCTGCTGTTTTACTCTGGGAAGATAGGCACACCTCACTTCTGTGTCCTTACGTAACCACCACTGACCGAGAGTTGAATATTTAGTTGGAAAGCACTGAGCCCGCATCTTGCTTAAAAGCTAGATTGTTCTTTTCACCTCCTTAATTCCAGCTTCCAACCAGTTCTTGTAGGGAGCAGCTTGGCTAAGTTTTCTAAAGCTGAGAATTAAGACCTACTTTGTAACCCTGTGGTGGCGAAGTCATCCTGGCTAGACTGTTGGTACGATCAGATCTAAGCTCATGGTCAGAGGCAGGGGAGATGGCTGTTCTCCCAGCACCAAATGTACCTTCCTACCTACGGTAGTGTACCTGCAACCCTCTCCCAGCCTAGGCCTTCGATCAGAGTATAAAGAGGTTGGGCGGTGGGGAGAGCTCTTTCAGGAAAGGAAAAAGTCCCTGGTGGAAATAATAAAGCCCTATTTCAGGTGTGGTTTCACTTGGCTAATCAACATGAAACAGATTTTCTCTTGCTTATTATAACACCGCTGTCGGGTTTCACCGGTGAGGAATGCAGGCCACGCCAGGATCTGAACAGCCCAGGCTGGAGAAAGGCATTCCCAGTCCCCGCTGGCTCAGTCTAAACAAAGTCTCAGGGTCAACCTCACTGACTTCCAGTGGGGTTTTACTCTCTCATACCCTGGGTGTCTCCCGGAGTTGCGCATATATATATATATATATATATATGTAGGAACCCTGGAGGAGTGCTGAGGGGATGGTTGTACTTTCCCTGCTCTCTGTTCAGACAAGCTGAAGGAGAAGGGGCAGATGTTGAATCAATTTACTCTATGAACATTAGGCGGCTGTTGTTGTATAGATCCGGGGTGAGACTGCGCAGCCCAATTCCTGCCTTGTAGAAACAGTATGGGGAGAGGGAGACCAAGAAACAGGTCTTCAGGTAGTGGATCACTGATGGCCTTGGCCCCCGATGGCCACGGGGTGCTGGCGCTTCCCTGCGGTTGAATCTATGGCACAGGGCACGGCACTGTGGATGTCCGTGCGCTGTGCCGAGTCCCCCTGATTGAAAGTGGCTAATGTAGCTGAACTTCTAACCCACAATTGGCCTACAGTAGATGAGCAGCCAGGATTGCTGAGTGGTGAGCAAGAGCTAGGGCTTCGCCATGGGAAGGCTCAGGCTCTCGTCCCAACACTGTTCGGGTGTCTCTGGGATGCTGCTGGGCCTCTCAGGATGTCTGTGTATCAGGCAAGAGAAGGTGGTGCTCTGAAGGTTGGATGCACAACCATGTGAATATGCTCATCGGTACTGAACCATACACTTAAACATCATTAGGATGGAGCGCCTGGGTGGCTCAGTCATTAGGCGTCTGCCTTCGGCTCAGGTCATGATCTCAGGGTCCTGGGATCGAGCCCCGCATCGGGCTCCCTGCTCAGCGGGAACCATGCTTCTCCCTCTCCCACTCCCCCTGCTTGTGTTCCCTCTCTCGCTGTGGCTCTCTCTGTCAAATTTTTTTTTAAAGAAATCATTAGGATGGTCAATTCCTTGTTATGTGTATCTTACAAGGAAAAAAAAAGCAGATGGTGATTTCCCTTCCTACTTGTTTACAGTAATTGACGGGGAACAAAGGCAGAGGCCCCAGGTGGACCCCAGAGGTGCCCCACGGAGGAGAAGGTGAGATTTTCTAGCTGCATGAGCTGCGATAGGGAAGGACAGGTGAGGCTGCGGAGTGCAGTCGCCTGTCTGTGCTTCGCTGAGAGAACCGTCCCTCTGTTGGTACTTACTTGAGATTTTCTGAGCCCATCCAAACTTATAGTGGACAAAAAGGAAGTAAAATATAAGGCCGCTCAGCATAAATAATACACAGTAGAGATACTCCAGTGCAGGTTCGCTGATGATCGGGGCCACAACCAAGAACACAGATATGAGGGTCACCATGATGGGGATGAAAATGGGCACCTGCCGACAGACAACACAGTGTCACAGCCTGGCCATGGGCATCCACGGTCTTCCCGAAAACGTGCACCCCAGACCAAACGCTGCTACAGAACATATATGATGAGCTCCTTATGCCTGTCCTCCGATTTCAATAGTTTTAAAGTAATTTTGCCAATCTTGTTTCATCCAGTCTACTTTTTTTTTCTTTTCCCTAGAACATAAAGAAAATGTCAGACATCATGTCATTTTACCCGTGAAACCATTCAGTATTCACCTCTGAGGAGGAGGGTATGTTTTAACATGTTTATTCCCTCCTCTCTTTTTTTTTTTTCTTTTACCTTGTCATTGATTTGTTATAGGAATCGGATGATTCATCCTAATACAAGGTCTTAATTCTAGCTTTGCCTGAGAACTTGCTCCTCTGTCCCTCAGATTTCCCGCACGCGGGCCGTTGGATCCGGAGGCAAGAATACTTTGTAGATGGAGCCATATGCTTCCCCTTGTAACATCACGAGGCCCTTGATGTCCCACTGTCCCACCTCTGAATTGCCAGGGTCTGTCTGTGGGTTCAGGGGCTGGAGGAGAAACCAGTGCCACCAGATCGGGACTCCTCCATCTTCTGCAGGGAGCAGTTTTCTTTTAGTTGGAAATGGCACTTAGAAACCATAATCTGAGGGATTGGAGTACTCATTGTTCTTTTGCAGGGACAGAGAGAACATTTTTTTTCAAGAAAAAATTCACAAGTTCATACTGATATTTCCAATTCATTGCATTTCTTTCCCTTTAGACTTCATGTCTTGTTTCCTTACGCTTATGAAAATCTTGGTTCTTAATGGCTTTAGCATAGTCACTCACTTGCTTTATCCTGTACTGTGCCCGTAATAAATGGGCAAAATAACTGTGCCAGTCCTACCACTACTATAAGTATGGTATGAAGTGTAAGATTTCTTGTTCTTTTTAAATCTCAAACTATAATCCACAAGGGAGATTCATTCAACATACTGCCCTTCGGTTTTTCCCTGTGTGGTGTTGTCATTTACTTATCACAGAGTAAGGTTTCTTATCTCCATTTGTTTTCAGTTTTGAGGGATTTGTTTTTTCCCTTTTATCTTAATTTTTAAAATATTGTAATTTAAAACTTTTTATTGATTTTGGTTTTTTTCTTCTATTATTTATTTTTGAGAATAAATAGAAGCACAACCACACACACACGTTCATCTTCCGCTACCCCCGGATAAAAGCTAGTAAATACGTAACAGGTAGTTTTGTGCTTCGCTTTTTCCTATTAATCTATTCCAGAGGTAGTGCTATGGTAATACACAGAATATTACTCCTCCACCTTTTCCTGCTGCATTACACTCTACTTTGTGGATGTATCAAAATTTATTTGACCAAGTCTCCCACTGATTGGCTTTTGGGTTGTGCTGAGCCTTTTGCTAGTACAGCAAATGCTGGAGTAAAGAACCTTGTATATACATCATACTTTGGCCAATATCACCTTGGGGGTAGATTACCTCAAAATGGGGTGGCTGGGTCCAAAGATAAGTGCAACTGTGAAATTGCTAGATGTTGCCAAGTTCCTCTCCCCCCACCACCTCCATAACAGCTCCTCCGTTTGTATTCTAGCCACCATGTGCGAGTGCGGGCTGCTTCCCTGAGGCCTCACCAGAATACAGTGGGACCAGAGCGTGGGATCTCTGCCTGTCTGATGGGCGAGCAGGGGCACCTCATCAGAATTGTGGCCAGCATTCTCCTATTAGGGGCGGGGGGCGGGCCTTGTTGGGGTGCTTTTGCTTCATTTTTAAGTGTCATGTAGTTTCTCTCTGAACTGTCTTCATTTTTTATTTGTTTATATGATCAGTCCCTTTCAGATGTTGGTAATTCCCATCTCCATTTTAGGAACTCTTTTGTGATATTATTGCCAATATTCTCCCCATCTGTTATATATATGGGTTTTTAACTTCTCTTTATCAATGCCTAAATTTTTTTGGTGGGTTTATGCTTGTCCATTTTTTCCTTAGTAATGATAGATTTTGAGTCATAGGAAAGATTTCCCTCATTTCTGATTACAAAGCAATTTATATAATTTATGTTTTCTTCATGCATCAGCACCATATTTAAATTTAAAAACCTTTATATTTTAATATTCTCTCTTCTGTTTTGGTGGCTTTTCTTGCATCAGTTTGATCTTTGTAATCAACTCCTGCAACTCTAGAAAAAAAATCAGATGTATCGTGATCTCATTAAATGTCTAAATTAAAAACAGTGACATCTTGGGGTGCCTGGGGAGCTCAGTTGGTTAAGCAGACTCTTGATTTAGGCTCAGGTCATGATCTCAGGGTTATGAGATCAAGCCCCACGTTGGGCTACATGCTGTGTTTGGAGTCTGCTTAAGATTCTCCCTCTGCTCCTCCCCACCACCCCCATAAAAACAAAAAACAGGGACATCTTTATGACACTGATTTTTCCTAAGAACATGTATGAATTTTCACTTGTTCAAGTGATCTTTTCTGTCTTTCAAAAGAATTCTGCTACAACTTAGAGGCCTTACCTCTTGTTAAGGTTATGGCAAGGCACTTATTACTTGTTTTGGGGAATGAGTTGCTCTCTTTGTTATCTTTCAATTGGATGTCATTTTTATAAACAAAGGCTATTGATTTCAGTGTATTTCTTTGCTTTTTTTTTAAGTAGGCTCCATGCCCAGCGTGGAGCCCAATGCAGGGCTTGAACTCACAACCCTGAAATCAAGACCTGAGCTGAGATCAAGAGTCAGACACTTAACCGACTGAGCCACCCAGACACCCTGTTGATAGAAATAATCTGAAAAATCAATAAAACAACCTGTACCTAACCTTTCGCTTTAAAAAAAAAAAATATTTTAAGTAATCTCTGTACTCGGCATGGGGCTTGAACTCACAACCCTGAGGTCAAGAGTCACACTCTCTACTAACTGAGCCAGCCAGGCACCCCTGTAGCTGACATTTTAAAAAATGAGAGGAAGCACAAACACGAAAATAAGAAACAAAAACGGGGAAATAATCTCCAGAACATACTAATTTGTACAACTCCATATAAGTAAATGGGATGAAATGGACAATTTTCTGGGAAAATGTAAAGTTACTAAAACTAACCCCATCAGAATCTGAATTCTCAGGAAAGTTCCAAAAACCAGATGATCCAATTAAGATTATCTTAAGTTCTTTTTTGTTTATCAATTCTTATACACTCTTTTGGTTTTCTTTGTTGTTCTTTCTCTTGCTTTTTTAGTTGCCTGATTGTTTTCATTGTTATTGTATTCAATGCAACAAAACTTCTTCCAAGTACTGATCATAGATAATGTCTTACTGTTATTTTTAGGAGTTTATGTACTTTCATTTCCTATTGGACTGAAAAGTTGAAATTTTTTACATTAATTTCCTGTTTTATTGCATTATAGACAGAGAATGGGGTATGTCTTTATTACTGATGTTTTATCAAGGTTTTCTTTGGGGCATTTGTCAGTTTTCAGATGTGTCCTATATGCACTTGAAAAGGTGCTTGCTCTTTTGGGGATTCAGAGTCTGGAACGGTCTCTAAGATCTGCCTTGTTCTGTTTAGGGCTTGTCACCTGTACCAATGAGATGTCTGGGTCTTGGACTGAAGGGAGCCCCGTTAAAGCCCACTGTTAGGGTGTGTGTCCGTGTCTCCTTGTACTTGCTGAAGTTTCTGCTTCGTAACAAGGACTACTGTGTGATTTGTGAGTAAGTTTTCATGCCTGCCATCTCTTTATTGTGAATTTTAGCCGTTAGCATCACGAAAGACACTGAAGTGTCTTGTGCTTTGGGTAGGAGTACTGTCGTCTGATAAGATCACAACCCCTGTTTTAGGAGTATTTTCATTTGCTTGGTATGTATTTTGCTTATCCTTTTTTCTCACAGCTTTGTAAACCTGCCTGAAAAATCTTTTCCCTTTAATGATTGGTTTTAGGCTCATTTAAACTGAATAAGCCAGTTTATTCGTGTAACTGACAAGTTTGGGCTCCACACTGTTCTCTATTCCTATATGTAGGCTTCTGCTTATTGTTAGTTTTCTGCCCTTAAACAGTGACATTCTGTGGGGAAAACTCTCACCTGAGGCCCATTTCTTTTCTTTTATTCTATTTTTAAAAGATTTTATTTATTTGACAGAGAGAGCACAAGCAGGGGGAGTGGCAGGCAGGGGGAGAAGCAGGCTCCCTACTGAGCAGGGAGGTAGGGGTGTAGGGCTCAATCCCAAGACCCTGGGATCATGACCCGAGTCAAAGGCAGACGCTTAACTGACTGAGCCACCCAGGTGTCCCCCATTTCCCTTATTTTATATGGGAAAAAAAAGATCACGTATCACAGGAAACCCCAAATTCCCAACCAATGTCCTCAAAGATAACTAAAACACAGGAAATGTGTATAAATACCCAACGTGCACTATGCCAGGAAGTAAACTGCTTTAAAGGTGATTTCCTGCTGACCAGCCAGTTAGCATGGTTGTTAACAAGTGGTTACCTTTGATGCAGTGACACAGTCTCCCAGCATGAGTGACACATGACTCTCATTTGTTGGGGTGCCTACACACAACTCTGAATTGTGTTGGATTTGGAGTGCAATTTGAAATTTTCCTCACACATGTCTTGAAAATACCATATTACATTTTGGGATTTAAATATTAATAATTATTAAATAATTAAATTAAGGGGCGCCTGGGTGGCTCAGTTAAGGGTCTGCCTTCAGTTCAGGTCATGATCCCAGGGTCCTGGAATTGAGCCTTGCATCATGCTCCTTGCTCAGTGGGGAGTCTCCCTCTGCCTCTGCACCTGCCCCCCGCTTGTGTTCTCTCTCTCTCAAAATCTTTTTCTAAGAAATAAAAGACTCAGACTTCATTTAAAAAATAATTAAACCAATAATTTAATAATTATAATTGATAAATTTAAATGTCTTGATTTAATAGGAGTATTGAGAGATTTATAGAGTCTAGAAAGTTTGGGGTATTAAAAACTAATAAGCAAAAAGAACCCTAATATGCATTCTACCAAGAAAATGTTAACCAGGAAGATATTCTGATTTGTTTCCCTATTGGCGTCTTTATATAGCAGGTCTTTTATGATCTGGTCTCTTGCATACATGTGTGTGTGTGTTTATTTTGGATATATCTTTAGGGATCTATAAATGCTGTTTTTGTTCTGAGAGTTGCCATTATAAATAGTAAATACCACACCTGACTCTCCTCTCTTTTACATACTGTCCATAAAAGCAGTAACAGAGTTAGCTAGGGATTCTTCCCTTTCCTCCTCATGTCTAATTTTAGATGGTAGCCTAGGGCAGTTTCCTTGGCATGCCTTCCTTAACTGGCACACTTTCATATGCTTCCTCTTCCACTTTTGTCATAAGGTATTGTCAGTGCTTGGCATTTGCATCCTTGTTGTGTCCCCTTTATCTGCCATCATTTATTCCAGTTCTGTAGTTAAGGGTATTCACCTTGTGCCACTGACGTTTTGGTTTCTGAAGCTTGTTCTCTGGATGACTCCTCCTGAAGGTCTCCTGTAGCCATCCATGCCTTGAGATGTTTCATATTGGTAACTTTATTCTTTTTTTTTTTTTTTTAAGATTTATTTATTCGAGAGAGAGAGTGAGCATGCACGGGAGGGGAAGGGAGAGAGAGAACCCACAACAGACTGCCCGCTGAGCACAGAGCCTGACATGGGGCTCGATCTCACAACCCTGAAACCATGACCCGAGCTGAAACCAAGAGTTGGCTGCTCAAACAACTGAGCCACCCAGGTGCTCCTTGGTCACTTTATTCTTTGAGGTCAGTTTGGGTATAAAATCTTTGGCTTATATTTTCTGTCTTTGAATACCATAAACATGTGCTCCACTATCTCAGGCTATGAAGTGTTGCTGATGAGAATCCTAATCCCTATATTAATTTCTTTCCTTTATAAGTGAATTGGGGTCTGGGAAGGGCACGAAAGGAGGAGTAGATACCCAAAGCATGATCTTTTAAAGCTCCATAATTTAATCAGAATATAGTTCCCTGTTGCCCCTTCTAGCTCAAGATTCTCCAGTGATGCTGTATGCCTTCTGGTATGTTAGTTCTGGTCCCCTCCTTTCATGGTCCCCTCCCACTCTCCCACCTGCCCCAGGAAATGTTTTTTTTTTAAATTATAGTTCTAAAGAATTCTATTGCTTTGGGGCGCGCCTGGGTGGCTCAGTTGGGTTGAGTGGCCAACTCTTGATTTCAGCTCATGTCATGATCTCGGGGGTCATGGGATCAAGCCCCATGTTGGGCTCCTCACTCAGCGAGGAGTTTGCTTGAGGATTCTCACTCTCCGCCCACCTCCCTGTCAAATAAATCTTTAAAAAAAAAAATCTGTTGCTTTTATTTTCTTCTTCAGGCACTCCAATTATACATGTGTTAGAGCCTTCTTTCCCTATCTTCGTTATTTTCTCTCAAATCCTTTTTGTTTGAGGGGTTTTGTGCAGATGAAAAATCTGTTCTACCATCATGATTTTGCCTGCCAGATGACCTAATTGAGGTGGGACTGCCAAACTCCATGTCTCAGCTGACTCTGGAGACTTGGTGATAGTCAGGCTACAGGGCCAGAAGACAACGTCCTGTTCTTGTCCTATTTATTTAAGCCCTCAGCTTCCCTACCTTGTTCTTACACCTGCAGTTGTTGTAAGAAGTCAATAGTACAGTTGTTAACAAAACAAAGCAAAAGCCTCTAACACAAGCAAAACAAAATAAATTCTTCTTGCATTGGCATCTAGACCTACTCCAGCTGTGCAGGGAGGTGGCAGGGAACCCCAGTTTGCAGATGCAGATTATTAGTGGTTGCCCACACAGGAATGGGTCTAGGGCTGGAATTCAGGAGCAAACACCACTCTAAACTATGATGTTCAAGGGACAGTAGAGTCAGGTTGGAAATAGAAACCATGCCCCTAGATTTTCAAGTACTTACTTCTAATCCATTTCAAGAAATCAAAGCCACTCGTGATATCTGGGGCACAAAACCTACCTTGATAGGCCTTTCCAGGTCTTTCTTCGTAAACCTCATCACAACCAATCCCAGAATCGTCAGGCCATAAAACAGCCATGCGGCAAAACTGAAGTAATTGACCAATGAGTTTATGTCACCAGGGATGATATAAATAGTCGCTATGATACCCTAGTGGAAGGAAGAGTGAATTCTTAGGTCACAGGATCCCTGTCATGTCACAGGAGACTGAAGAAGCAGTGTCTCCTGTGGATGAACAGGTCAGCATGAAAGAAACCTATGCATCCCATTATAGTTGGGATTAAACCAGGCTTTGGCTATGGTGAGTGTGCTCCCTGAAGCCTGACGGGAAGGACTTGGAAAATCTGTGACTCTTTGAAGTTGCCATTTTAAGCAGGGGAAAAAACAAAGTATGCATGTACCACCACACCAGCTTTCTGATGGTAAACGTTCCTGCCAGAGAGTCTACGTCAGGGGAAAGGGCCCTGCCTGTCTCAGCCTGGTCTGGACCCGCCTTAGCTCTGGGGCCTGGGCCTTGTCCCAGGAGGCCTCTCCTCATCTTCAAAGGGAGTAGGCTGATGGAGAGTAGTGCTTCTCCTTCGGGGTGGAAGGAGTCTGGCCCCGAGGCTGGGCTTGGACGGTCCGCAGGTGCCAGAGACAGTGGCACACAACCAAGGACTGTCCCCCACTTAGAAACTCCAATTAGAGGATGTCAGAGGGCCTCTACTGTGCAAGGGCGCCATGACGTCTAAATTATGGGGCCATAAGAAGTACTTATCGGTAACCACCTCGTGAATGCCTTATTCTCCTTCTCTGTAAGCGAGTGGGGTTTTGTATAGTTTGTTACCAGGGACCAGACATACAGATGTACACGTAAGGGGTGTAGAGGGTAGAAAGTTGGAAGAGTCGAACAGTGTCTTTCACGGACAAAGTCAGAACAAGGAGCAGACGTGTTGGGCAATGTTTGCACTGTCATGGGCTTTTTAACCTATTTCGTGTCGAGGAGCAAGGGAGCCTGGGCCATGTGAAAACCACTGGGCTTAGCAATACCGGGTTCCTTCAGGGCCCCTCTGCCTTTAAGGAGGGTGTCTGCTGGCAGAATTCATACTTACATAAAAGATGATGGCAGGGGCTGGAGTCAGGCGCTTGACACTGATGTAGGACAGCACTTTGAGCATGTGGCCTTCCCGGCCCGCCACGTACACAAGTCTGAAAAAGCAGTAATGGAGGCCTCATGGATGGGTGTGCGGCTGTTGTACCATCAGTGGGAGGTGGTCTCAGGGAGGCGAGTGAATTTGGGGGAAGCGAGTGAGGTGGTTAAATGCCCCTGAGAGTGAGGCATCCCGGTGCCGTGGGTCGTCTACATAGGGGAGAGCTGGGGGCTGGCTTAGGGTTTGGGGAGGACCTTTCAGGAGGAGACACCTACTCCTGTGCCCTCAAAATTATGCTTTCACGTATGGGGAAAACCAGTCCGGGACCAGCGGACCTCCGTGCTTGGAGCAGACAGAGGCAAACACAGAGGCGCCTGGTACTTCCTAGATCCACGCTGTACAGAATTTCCATATTAAACAAAAAACCCCAAAGATGAATTAAGGGTGGGTCAGTAGATGCAAATAAATGGCTTAGTCCTCCCACCCCTACTCCCGAGAACTCGTGATTCAGAAATCTGAAAGACTATGTTTAAAATGCTGAAGAGAGAAAAGGGGGGAAAAAGCCAAACAGAATTTTTAAAAAATAAAAAATTACCATAATTTAAGAATGTAATCAACAGTTGTTAATCTAGGTTCAAAGTGAAAAAAATAAACTGGAAACTAGATCTGATACCACCTCACACCAGTCAGAACGGCTCAAATTAACAAGTCAGGAAACGACAGATGTTGGCGGGGATGTGGAGAAAGGGGAAACCTCCTACACTGTTGGTGGGAATGCAAGCTGGTGCAGCCACTCTGGAAAACAGTGTGGAGGTTCCTCAAACAGTTGAAAATAGAGCTACCCTACGACCCAGCAATTGCACTACTAGGGATTTACCCCAAAGATACAAATGTAGGGATCTGAAGGGGCACTTGCACCCCAATGTCTATAACAGCAATGTCCACAATAGCCAAACTGTGAAAAGAGCCCAGGTGTCCATCGACAGATGAATGGATAAAGAAGATGTGGTATATATATACAATGGAATATGACTCAGCCTTCAAAAAAAAAGATATCTTGCCATTTGCAACAACGTGGATGGAACCTAGAGGGTATTATGCTAAACAAAATAAGTCAATCAGAGAAGGCCAATTATATGATCTCATATGTGGAATTTAAGAAACAAAACAAAGGATCATAGGGGAAGAGAGGAAAAAATAAAACAAGACAGAATCAGAGGGAGACAAACCATAAGAGACTCTTAATCATAGGAAACAAACTGAAGGGTTGCTGGAGGGGAGTGGGGGGATGGGGTAATGGGGTGATGGGCACTAAGGAGGGCATGTGATATAATGAGCACTGGCTGTTATATAAGACCGATGAATCACACTGACCGCTACCTTGGAAGCCAATAATACATTATATATTAATTAAATGAATTTTAAAAAATGTTAATGTTCTAATTATAATAAAAGATACTAGATCTGAGCGGGGCGCCTGTGCGGGCTCAGTTAAGTGTCCGACTCTTGATTTTGGCTCAGTTCATGATCTCAGGGTCATGAGAGCCAGCCCCACGTCAGGGTCCATGCTCAGCGTGGAGTGTGCTTAGGATTCTCTCTCCCTCTGCCCCTCTCCTCACTTGTGCTCTGCCTCTAAATAAATACAATCTTAAAAAAAAAAAAAACCAACTACATCTGAGTTGTGAAGGGTAGAGAAATGGAAAATGTAGGCAGGAAACTGAGAGAAGAAACAAGAAGAAGCCCGAATATGTTGAATGCGGTAAGGCAGACTTGAAAAGTAGAGAGCTTTCATGGAACTGAAAAACAGCTTTCACATTAAACCCAGCTCAAGATAAAAACATACCCAGATACAAACAGTGTGGAAGGAAGAAAAATTTCTTAAGCTTCCAAATTTAAAAGATTAACTACAAAATTAGGACAACCAGAACCATAACAGACATGGCATGAGACTATGTTCAAAGCGATGAGGGACATTGGTTTTCAGATTCCGGTGCTGCATAGCTCAACTATCATTCAGGACTAGGGGCAAAATAAATACATTTGTAGGTGAACAATAACTACAACACATTTTCTGTTCTCTGATCCTCACTGGAAACTCTTTGGTCTACTCCAACAGACAGAAAGAAACTGAACTCAGGAGTTGATTGAAGAAGCAGTGTTAAGGAAACAGCAGTAAAACATGTTGGTATGGATGTAAGTACATACATTTTTAATTCTTGTCAGGATGAACTTTTTCTGGAGGGGCGGGTTTATAGACAAGGTGCAGCTCATCTACTGGACAGTGCAAAAGGGGGAGCCCTCGCAGGAGAGTGGGGAGAATGGAGATGCTGACAGACTCTGTTAGGTATTTGAGTTAAACTTGAAGGGTAGTTGCTAAAAAAGAGAAATAAAACTTCCATATCAGTAGAAAAAAGAAAGGACATTTGATGGATTATAAATCAGGGTAAGATTTTTCAAAAGCCAAGAAAACTCAATATGTTGGAAATCAATCCCACTGTAATAGTAATCACATCAACTCTGATCAGATGTTGCTTGCCCGGGCAGGAGACAACCTGGGGGGTTGTTGAAAGAGACACAAGCCAAAGCCCCATGATGCCGAGGGTGGAAGATACAAGGGGTGAGATGTGTTACCCGAAGCAGCAGCCTAGAGCCTGCAGAGTCCTCAAGAGCAATATTGTACAAAACAGAATTTAAGGCAAAAAGAGTTCCCACTGAAAACAGAAGCCGTCTACCAAGAAGATGCCAAAACTGGAGCCCTTGAAACATAGAAGGCCAAACTCAACAAATCCACTGAGAGCAGAAGATTTGAACAGTCAAGGCACAAGCTTGACGATGATATAAAAATCAAGGGGCGCCTGGGTGGCTCAGTCGTTAAGCATCTGCCTTCGGCTCAGGTCACGATTCCAGGTCCTGGGATCGAGCCCCGCATCGGGCTCCCTGCTCAGCGGGAAGCCTGTTTCTCCCTCTCCCACTCCCCCTGCTTGTGTTCCCTCTCTCGCTGTGTCTCTCTCTGTCAAATAAATAAAATCTTAAAAATAAAATAAAATAAAATAAAATAAAAATAAAGAACGTAAACACAATATACCTTATTTTCAAGACCCTAAGAAGCATTTATAAAAACTGCAGTAAGCCACAAGGGAAGGCATAAAGCTTCTAAAGAAGTGAGATCATAAAGATCCCACACTCTGACTACAATACAATAAAATGAGAAGTGAGGAATACAGAGGCCAAAAGAGCCTGTCTGTTTGTTTGTTTATTTATTTATCTTGTAAAGATTTTATTTATTTATTTGACAGAGAGACACAGCGAGAGCAGGAACACAAGCAGGGGAGTGGGAGAGGGAGAAGCAGGCTTCCCGCTGAGCAGGGAGCCCGATGCGGGGCTCGATCCCAGGACCCTGGGATCATGACCTGAGCCGAAGGCAGACGCTTAACGACTGAGCCACCCAGGCGCCCAAGCCTGTCTATTTAAAACTACATATTTGAGGGGCGCCTGGGTGGCTCAGGTGGTTAAGTGTCTGCCTTTGGCTCAGGTCATGATCTCCAGGTCCTGGGAGTAAGCCCCAGTCGGGCTCCCAGCTCAGCAGGGAGTCTCCTTCTCCTTCCCTCTGCCTCTCCCTCTGCTTGTGTTCTCTCTCATAAAACCTTAAAAAATAAATAAAACTACATATTTGAACTTTGAAAAAGACATAAACATGGCATCTAGTTCCCAGAACAAGCCCATGAAACTGGGAGGAAAGGAGTCTCCAGATGGAGGGAGACAGACTCCAGGTGGCGCTGTGACCTCATGCTTTAAACCCCTCAGCGCTCACAAACCTCTCCATAAATTCCATGGGCTCAGAAAGCAAGCGGACACTTGGAACTGGATAGTCATTGCAAGTGTGGCTGGAGGGCTGAGCAGGCAAGGAGGAGTGGAGCACGGACATGGGAGCCGTGGCTCTTCCCAGTGTTACCTGAGGGGGTTTGGGAAGCATCCCTATGCACAGTGATAGCACAGGACGGGGCCCATGGTGAAGCAGAGTGAACCCAGAACCCTGGGCATGAGAATGATGGCATTCAAACCAGGAGGAGAAAGGATGGACTATCAATAAATAATATCAGGACGACAGGTAGAAGTTTGAGGGGGAAAAGTGAGATTTATGCCTCATATCAAAATATATTCCAGAGTGATCAAAGAGCTAAAATAAAATGCTAGAAGAAAACACAGGTGGGTATTCTTGAAAGGAGAAAGGTTTGTCTATGTGACATAGAAAACTCAGATACCAGGAAGCAAAAATCTTGGATGTGACCCTGCAAAAATTCTATGCAACATAAGTCATAATTCTGACCAACCCCCAAGCTGCACAGTACAGAACTATAGAGAATTAATTCAGAATGGATCATAAATCTAAGTGTGAGAGCTACATCTATTAAAAAAAAACAACTTTTAGGGTAAAACAGAAGAGAAAATCTTTGTGACCTTTGTGACAGCCTTGGGTTGCACAAAGGCTCTTAGATATGATAACAAAAACATGACACATGAACAAAAAAATAAGCTGGGCTTTATCAAAGTTAAAAACATGCATATATCAAAAACACCAGTACGAGATAAGACAAGCCACAGACTGGGAGAAAATATGTGCAAGTCAGATACCTGATAAAGGACTTGTATCCATAATATATAAAGAATTCTTACAACACAGTAAGATGACAAACAGCTCAGTTTAAAAAGTGAACAAAAGATTTGAATAGATATTTCATTAGAAGATATATGAATGGCTAATCAGCACATGAAAAGATGCTCCGTATCACTAGTCATTAGGGAAATGCAGTTAAAGCCACGACGACATGACTGATACCCACTAGAAAGACAATGCCAAGTGTTAGGATGTGGAGAAACTGGAATGGTCATGAATGGCTTATGGAAATTAAAATGGAACAGCCACTTAGAAAACTGTCAAGCCGCTTCTGTAAAAGTTAATCACAAATTTACTCTCTGAGCCAGCGTTTCTACTAGGAAGCTACCTAAGAGAAATGAAAACATAAGTCCGCACAAACACATGTGTGTGAATGTTCATGGCAGCACTGTTCATAAGAGCCAGAAGCAATGCAAACCTCCCTCAACTGGTGAATGGATAAACAGAATGTGGTATATCCATATAATGGAATACAATTCAGCAGTTACTAGGAATGAGCAGTTACATGCTATGACATGGCTGAACCTCAAAAATAATATGCTAAGTGAAAAAAAGCCAGATGCAAATGACACAGTGCATCATTCCATTTAAATGAAATGTCCAGAAAAGGCAAAGTTATAGACACAGGAGCAGGTCAGTGGTAGTCTAGGGATGGAGCAGGGAGCAGGGATGAACTGCAGTTAAGCAGGAGTGAACTTTTTGGGATGATGGAAATGTTCTAGAACTGGACTGTGAGGATATTTGCACAGCTTTATAAATTTACTAAGATCATCGAATTGTATAATTGCAAAGTGAGTTTTATGGTATTTAAACCTCAGCAGAGCTACTGAAATTGTGTTTCTGTATATGAGCAACAAACTTATCAGAAACGGAAATTAAAAAAAATACCATTTACAATAGCACAAAAAATATGAATTTTTTATTTGAGAGAGAGCGTGAGAGAGCACGGGCCAGGGGGAAAGGGCAGAGAGAGAGGGAGAAGCAGACTCCCTGTTGAGCAGGCAGGGAGCCTGACTCGGGGCTCAATCCCAGGACACCAAGACCATGACCTGAATGGAAGGCAGACGCTCAACCAACTGAGCCAACCAGGTGCCCCCAAAATATGAAATATTTTGGGATGAACCTGACAAAATATATGCAAGAGCCATATACTGAAACTACTCAAGAAAACATTTTTTTAAAAAATTAAGACCTATATAAAGGAAGAGGGCCCTTGCCCTTAGATTAGAACAATCAATACAATTAAATGGCAGCCCTCTCCAAACTGAACTATAGATGGAACACAGCCCTGGTCAAAATCTTTGAAGGCCTTTTGGTAGAAATTGACAAGCAGATTCTAAAATTCATCTAGAAAAGCAAAGGACCCAGAATAGCTGAAGGCTTCTGAAGAAGGTAAGTCTTTTTTGACACCGCTTCAGAAGAATGATTTTGTGGTCTATCGCGTGTCAGTATATAATCCGTGGCAATTCCACTCTCAGAAATATAGCCATTCAGAACCCTGGACAACCAGGCAAAGACGTGTTCCAGAATGTTCCCTGGGGCAGTGTTGATGAAAACAAGCCCCACTCAGCCCACGAGCTGAGGTTATGTGAAATTGTGCTACGTCGTAAAATGGAATACGACGCAGCCACTAACGGTCTCTGGAGCAGGAGGGTCCAGAGGGTTGGCGGGGCTGGCGAGCTACACCTGTTTGTGTGAGTAACGTCTGAGAGGAACAGGACCTCAGCTGTTTGCTGTCGTGCTACAGAGACAGTTGGGTAGTGACAGACCGCCATGGCCTGAAAGCCTAAATTGTTACTCTCTGATCTCGATTATGTATATATTCACAGGAGATGTTCAAGAAATATCCATAGGTGACAAGCAGGACAAGGTGAAAAGTACCACCAGTGTGCCTGTCACTCTGTGTCCCCAAGCTCCACCTCGTCCTGAAGTTGGCAGCGCTGCTCCCTCCCGAGGAGCATAGAGCCTCGCTTCCGTGGGGCCACCATGCCTAGTGCCAGTGTGCAGGCTTGGCCACACTTTTTGCTCCCTTTCCAGGACTTTGGGTTTTCTTTCTTTCTTTTTTTTTTTTTTAAGTTTTTATTCAAATTCCAGTTAGACATTGGGTTTTCTGTTATGCCATGAGGTGTTAGCCTGGCAGAGCCCTAAGGACTTTTGCCCCGAGTCTTGTCTTCCTCGAGTGTGGGATGGGCTCAGCTGCCCTCTGCCCCCCTGGGGTGAGTGCGGGGTTCCCCTACCTGCCCGCTGTGAAGCAGGTCCCGTTGGCGGCACCGATGGTGGAAAAGGCCACGAACAGTGGAACCACCCAAGAGGCTGGATAGAGAACACGGTCACCAAACGTCTGCAGAGAGAAGCAGGGGAGCCCTGAGGGTCTTGCACGGCCCGCAGGAGCTGTGGGTCCCAAGGAAGCTGCTGGGCCCTGCCTGGCAGCTGGACCCCCCACCCCTGCGGGGCACGGCCTCTGACTCCCCTCCAGGAAAGGAGAAAGTAGACAATCTCTCAGGAGGAAAACAGCTTAGCCTTTCTCCCCCGGAGTGCAGGAGACCTGACCATACTGACTCCATCCTTGGTCCTCCATCTTATTCATGTTTGCTGGATGACCTCTCTTGGGGCTACGTGTTCAGGTGCCTTGGGGATTAATATCCATACCTTAGAAACATCTGCCAAGGTCGGGATGTGGGGAGGCTTGTTTTGGCCTCCCAGGATTCTGTTAGAACACAGTTTGTCCCCTTCCTGGTGCACAGGTGGTGCCACGAGATCTAATTAAAGGTTGGCTGTCAGTGGGGTGCATGCTAGCCCTTTGCTGTCACCACAGTGCCCTTCTGCGCACCACCTCACTCCATAAAATCTGTGGACTAAGGTCCAGACTTTGCAGAGAATAACTGCACTGAGCCTGGATCAACCCCCACCTGATTCCCCTGTCAGGAAGTTATACTGAATAGAACTGTGTATAAACTATATGGAGTCAGTGCTTCATTTTTGTCTCAAAGTGCCTTCTCAGTTTGAGGGATACTTTACTGTCCCTCTCCGACCTTCTTTTTTTTTTTTTTTTGAAAGATTTTATTTATTTATTTGAGAGCGAGAAGGTGAGAGAGAGCACGAGAGGGGGGAGGGTCAGAGGGAGAAGCAGGCTCCCCACCGAACAGGGAGCCCGATGCGGGACTCGATCCCGGGACCCCAGGATCATGACCCGAGCTGAACGCAGCCGCTTAGTGACTGAGCCGCCGGGCGCCCCCTGCCGGCCTTCTAACACAGAGTAACAGAAGTCTCCTCTCCACCGGTCCCTGTCCTAATTTTTCATCATTTCAGTGTCCTTCCAATACCCCGGCCTCACGCTTCCTTGAGCCCCTCACTCAGAATGACCTTGTCCTCCCTGCACCTTAACCACCTGTCCCTGTGGTCGGTGACCTCATCGTGACCCAGACAGCTCTCCCTGCTCCCCAGCCCTGTCGCCTGTTTGCAGTTCATTTCCTGTCGCACCCCAGCTCCACAAGGCCTCCAGCACGTGGACCCCCCCGCCTTTCCTACTGACCCTCACCCCCATCCCCGGTCATTGAGACCCCCCCCTTGCCCAGCTTAATTTGCACAGTTATTATAATTCCCTCCTTTGATCCCTCCCCTGCACTTTCTCGCCAGCACCCTGTCTGTCAAAACCCCGCCCCTCATGAGATCCAGCTCTGCTCCACCTGCATTCTGTGTCAGGGCCCAGGCCACAAACTGAACTGGAAGGCCACCTGCTGGTGGCCTTTCTCCTCAGGCGGGTCTTTGCGGCCGCCCTAAACTGCTCAGTCGGCCCGGGCCCTGGACCAGTGTTTCCCTCACCCGCAGAGGGTACCTCAGCTTGGGCATTTGTGACTTCCCCCGGAGCCCAGCAGCATCCTGCCCAAACTCTGGGCACTCACCACGGCCACCGCCTGGGACTGCAGGAGCTCCGTGGGAGTCATCACAGTGAAGTAGGAAACATTCATGAGGATGTAGCAGCCTGTCACCAGCGGGATCCCGATGACGATGGCCAAGGGCAGGTTTCTGGGAGGGGCAGGGACCCAGGGTCGGACCAGAGCATCCCATGACAGCCTCACGAGAAGCACCAGTTTCGGTCCCTTCCTTTCTTCCCACGCACCTGGCCAGCCCCCCACCTCTCCCTGGGGCGGGCTGGGGTCCTCGCTGCCACAGCAGGGGCTGTGGGCTGTGACATCGGCAAATGAGAAAGAACTCTCCTGCTCTCAGACTCCAGGGCAGTGAGGCTGAACTGTTTATAAAGCAAAATCAACCCAAGATAAAGCTGGGGTTCGTCCATTCTGCCAGCGACTACCCCGCTACCCAGAGCACGGCCAAGCTCTGATGAGTGTATGGAAACGAGCTTCTAAGGGACCATCCGCAGTCTGGGAGGGGGCCACTTTCTGCAAGGGTAAGAGGAGCCTGCTTGCCGGCCCGCTGTCTCCCGCGTGACTCAGCTTTCTTACCTGAAAGGGTTTCTAAGTTCTTCCGTGATGTAATTGAGTTGATTCCTAGGCAAAGAAAAAGTAACATGAGTGACCTAACTTTGGCCTTCTTTGCTGAGATCATAAAACACACCATAAAGGCTGGCCTCAGTTCAGACTCCACCACAGAGAAAATTCTCCGGCAGGAATTCAGGGTAATTGCTTTCGGAGAAAGCCCTAGTGATGGTGGGGCTCCCAAAGGTCTGCACGTCTGTCAGTGAGAAGTCTTTGCCCTCTGTGGGAATCATGGGAATTTGCCAGAATTATCGGAGTAATGAGTCCCCAAGCTGCTTTGAAAAACTGGAAGGTTCGCTGTCTGAGAGGAGAATGAAAGCTGCTTTGCATGAGGGGAAGACCAGTGTCACAGAGGGTCACGCTTCTTCATCGACTAGGCCTCGTATTTGCACAGCTGAAATGGAAGGGCTGCGGAATATTCTTGCCATGTCGGCCTCCCATCCTGCGGAGCCTGTCTGTGTCTGATGACGCTTCTGGCCTGGGCCCACCACCGCCTGCCCTTGGGCCACTCTGCGGGGCCGGGAAAGGGGCAGGGGCTTCAGTGTCTGTGGGGTCCGAGGAGAACAGAAGGGGGGCGGGTGCTGAGCAAAACGGAGACGTGGAGGTGAACGTTAGGGCCCCCCCAAACCCCAGGAGGGAAGGGTCCTTGCTTTCCTTGGCTTCAGTCTAGTAGCCTGGGACACCCCGACCAGACGTGAGTGACGTCTCAGCGGGCCTTACCATCCGTCGTACGCCCAGAGTCCGTTATAAAATGCCAGACTGATGGCTCCCACAGACAGTTTTGTGCCCTCAAAAGAATTCTCAAAATTCCTTGTATTTCCTGTAATCAAGCCAGACAGTGAATTGTGGGCATCAGAGGACCAGACTGGGGCCCTGCCTCATATCTGTGCCACAGAAGGGCACAACTCGTGACCTCAGGTTGTCACACAAACTCTGGAAAGCAGGGAAACCACAGCTGCTTTCGGCCGAACTCCTGCCAGGCTTCCTGAGAGACAGGCCCGGGAGCACAGCCTCCGGAGGACAAGACTGTGCCGGTGGCACCCGCCCTCCCGTCCGGCCTGCGGTCACCTTGGGCCAGGAGGACCAGGCCGCTGAGGATGATGATGGCCACGATCACCAGCTTGGCCGCCGTGAACACATTCTGGACGTAGCTCCCCAGCCGCACGCTCAGCGAGTTCACCGTGGTGATGAGCACTGGAATGAGCCAGAGCGGGGGTGACATGGCGCGCCCTTGGGCCCAGCACCCTGGCTCCTTCCCCAGGGGCCTGAAGAGGGTCTCCCACCCCAACCTGCCCCCTCCACCGCCTCGTTCATCCATCGAGTGTGCCCGCGCTGTGGAAGCGGCCAGGCCTCCTGCGAGCGCCACCCCAGGGCTTTGGGTCCCCAGCAGACCCTGCCCGGCCTATCGCCGGCACTTCCAGGCCCAGTGGCGCCCCCCCCGTGTCACCCCTCCCCCTGTCACCCCTCCTCCCACGTCACCCGTCTCCCATGTCACCCCCTCACGTCACCCCCTCCCCATGTCACCCCTCCCCCCACATCACACCTGCCCCATACCCCTCCCCCCACATCACCATCTCCTGTCACCTCTCCCCCACATCACCCCTCCGCCCACGTCACCCTTCCCCCATGTCACCTCCTCCCCACGTCACCCCTCCCCCCACGTCACCCCTCCCCCCACCTCACCCGTGGCAGGGCTTTCCTGCCCCCTGCCCAGGGCATCACACTCGGGGACTCACAGATAGCAGCGGCAGCCAGGCATTTCACAACAACTGGGGGGGGCTTGCAGCCTGAGTAGAAGGGCGCACAGACATACTCGGAGAAGCTGAGGCAGATGATGGCGAAGGATGTGGGCTTTATGACGAACAGGCTGGTCCAGGAAAAGAGGTAGGCAGGGATGGGCCCGAAGGCCTCCATCAGGTAAGGGTACTCGCCCCCCGACTTGGTGATCATCGTACCAAGCTCCGCAAAGCACAGGGCCCCTGGAACACAGAAAGGAAGGGGCCCCGCGGTCCCTGGTGAGGCATTGCCCTGGTCTGAGGGAGCCCCCTCCCCTCTGGGGCTGTGATCACGGGGCAACCCCGCCTCTCTCGTCAGACCCCTGAGCTCTGGCCACAGCTCATTTCAGCGCAGCCCAATCTACACCAGCGGCCCACGGGTGTTGGTAGGGACCCCAGCAACGGCCAAGCCGGGGCACAGAGGGTGCCCGTATAGCCCATCCCCACCTACCACCGGGAGAGCTCGCCAGGGAGGGGCGTCTTGATTACCCAGTGTTGCAAGGACCCCACAGGCCGCCCATATGATGAGGCAGGGCCCCACGGCTTCCGTGTTGCTGAGCACAGACTTGGGGGAGATGAAGATCCCAGAGCCGATGATGGTGCCCACGATGATGCAGATGCCGCTGAGCAGGCCCACCTGGGACGTGGGGAGGGGGGAGGGGCGTTAGTGCAGCCGCCCCGCATGCAGCTCTGACAGAATGACACAGCCCTGCCTCCCCGCTCCCCTCCCTCAGTGTGACAGCACAGCCCAGGCGAGCCCCATGGCCCAGGCGCCTCTGGCCAGCACTGTAGCAGTAAACACCCAGCTTAGCTCACGTCAAGTTCATTCATCCTCACCTCGTGTGGGTATGCCCTTGTCACCCCCATTTTACAGAGGAGAACACGGAGGCACAGAAAGGTCACGTTACTGCCCAGGGCTGGACAGCCAGCTCAGGTTCCATGCTCCCGACCTCTACCCTGACTGCACTTGACAAAGCGGCCCAGACGGTTCTAAAGGCTGGTTTAGCAAACAATGACGTCAGGGCTCTGGTCTGGGCCAGGGGTCTCGCAAGGAGCAGAGGCGGGGGCACGGGGAGAAACCGAGGCCTCCAGGGACAGGAACATTCCAAAGCCGTGAACTTTCTCTGATGCCATTTTGCAGGGTGTGAGCTTCCTACCAACAAGCCCCGACTCAGACACAAACCATATAGTTCCATTCCTGACATTTAGAAACAGACAAAACTAACCTACAGGGATGGAAACTCAGGACTGGGGGGGCCCGCCTGGGAAGGGGCAAGAGGGAATTTTCTAGAGTGATCAGTTTGTCAAAACTCATCAAACTGAACCCTGAAGATTTGTATATAAATTATACATGAATTAAGAGAAAAAACTTTTTTAAAGGGAGACAATGTGTGACTCGGGTCCCTACTCACAGCATCAGCCCTCAGCATCCACCAGGCCTGAGTTCTGAAGTCCGAGGTGAACATACACGCTCACCTATCTGGGCAGAGGCTGTGCTCAGGGTTAGAGCCCAGTGAACAAGGAAGACCCCAGCTGTGGCTTGACAGCAAGGGTCACACACAACTGGGGAGGGCCCCGGGAGCAGGGTCAGGGCCCATTCTGGCCTCAGGGCCCTAGCAGGACACTAGCAGGACAGTCGGCTTTTCTCCTCTAATGGCCCATTTAGCTGACCAGCCTGGGAGCCCTCCCGAATCCTTCCTCCCACTGAGGTCTGCATTCAGCCGGAAGCTGCCCAGCTTTAGGGATGAGTTGAGGACATACCTGGGGTTAGCTCTGTGCTTTTCAGTGGGCAGCAACACCCATTAGTCAACTCCTAGGGAACCCAGATCCCAGGTCAACCCACAGCCAAGCCATGCCATGCCCCAAATCCCTCCTCTATCTCTTCTGCCACCAGGCAGGGGAGTTCTTGGAGGCTCTGCCCAAGGCTTAGCCCACTTGTCAGGCCCTCAAAGCCATCCTGATCTCATCCTGTGAGCTTGAAGCTGACCCTCCACGCCTATCCGCCTGAAAGCTCCCCTTCCTTGCAGCCCCAGTGCCAGCCCTGAGTGACAGGGGCCCCCTCTGGGGTGCAGGCACCTCCAAGTCCAGCCACTACTACATTCCATCTCAGGGATCATCACATCACACCCATGTCACACTTGCTACCCCTGCTAGACACTAAAAAGGAACGAGTTTCCCACCACTGAAGGAATACAAGGCACAAGGGGCAGATACTTGGTGAAGATGCTATGGGGGGGGGGGGGACTCCAACATCAGAAGGTCCTCTCTGACCATCCCTGACGAGGCCATGGGTCTGAGCAAACACCAGCCCCTCCAGGCACCCGCCCAGCTCACAGAAACACACATGCATTAACCTCGCAGGAAAATGCTGAATTCATTGGCCAGAAGGAAAGAGGTAAGTCCAAGGAATTGTTTGCTTTGAGATGTGCTTTACAAATCAGAGATCAGTGGGGTCTTCACTGGGACCGCTGCTTAGTGCGCTTGACCTGGGAAGGGCCGGTGCCGAGGGACGGCCTTACCTCCTTCTGGAGACTTGTGGTCTTGGGTTCCTTACTCTGGATGCTCTGGACGGACCTCTCATCCTCTCTCCTGTTTCTCAGGCTTGTCTCCTCCATTTTCCCCTCCCACCAGTTCTAGGAGGCTGCAAGGAGAGCAGGGGCCTTGACTCAGCACATGCTGAGCAGACGAGACGCAGACCCGGGCTCAGCCAGCGCGATTCTGGCTCACTCTCCTGGATGACCCTCCCGGCCCCATGGGGACCGGCTCCAAAAGCAGCTTCTTAGCTACTGTTTCCGGGAAGCGCCCTTGTCGACCCCTTTGGGATGATCTGTTCATTCCTGGGGCTAACAACCCACAGGACCACCACAGATGCTGTGGCGGGGGGGGGGGGGGGAGGGGGGCAGGGGGCTCCTGTGCATTTTCCCAGCCGCCCTGCAGCCCCCGGGGGCCTGAGCTGTCAGCTCCTGCCCACCAGCAACGACACGCCCCAAAGTCATTCTACCTCCAACTCCTTTTTTTCCCAAAAGTAAAAAGTATTTTTAAACATCCTGGAATATCCTTAGTGGAATCAAGTCCGAGGAAGGAATGCTTTCCCCATGATCACTTCCCAAGATGAAGGTGCCTGGAGCGGGACAGACCCATAGCGGGGATGCTTCTGCACCAAGTGACACCAGCCATGCGATGCTGGGGAGAATCAGCTCCAGGCTCAGCTGGTTGGTGGTCATTCCTGGACCCTTTCTCTAAATAAAGTCTTTCCCAGGCCCTAGCTGGGAGAGTGCAGAGCCTTCCCATCGCCCTTCGGCCTTACCTGCTTCTTGCCCTCCCGGGGTCCAGGGAGCTGCCCGGCGAGGCTGCTGGAGGCGTCTGCGCGTCTGCACGGTCGCACCCAGGAATGGCCATGTCTTGTGCCCAGGAGTGAAGGAAGCCAGAAGGTACAGAGGTCAACAAAGGTAATTATTAAACTCTTTTTTTCTTTTCTTTTCTTTTTTTTTTAAGCAATGAAGCTTGGATCCAGCGGCACACAAAGCGGAGGGCCAGACAAGCTAATTTCTATGCAGAAATGTTTTTGTGCTGCACATCATTGTTTTTTCCTCAACCAGATACCCCCCAATCGGCTACATCCTATTAGGGGAACTCCCTCCAAAAACTGGCATCATAAGGGATAAACTTTGGAACCAGCTCTTTTATTGCTTTAATAGGTTAGATTTACAGCCCCAGGCAGGCGGTGCAAGGAGGAACCGCTGGTCAGGGCAGGTGTCTTTTTCCCTCCTGGCTCTGGCCAAGCCTGCAGGAGGGTGGGCAAGTCTTTCCCGCTCCCCTCGGGCAGTGACTGGGTTCCAGCACCACTGCCCGGGCAGAAGAGTTTGGCAACTCACCAACCCGGCCCTGAGGCCTCGCCTGGATGCCTGTGCCGAATGCACCTGCCGCTCCGGCCCCGGGGCAGTTCCCTTTGGCAGTATTGCTGTTCCCGTAGCCCAGTCTGCGCTCACCTGACTGTGGGACAGAAAACAGGTTGCACATTCTCCCTTACCTGGTGGGGAAACTGAGGCCCCAGAGATAATGAAGCCTGTAAAGGCCACAGAGCTCCGGATGTGCTGGGAGGGGCTGGGGACAGACCCACCCACAGACCCACCCTCCCCACAAAGGCTGACTCAGGTGGCAGCTCTAATCCCTTGTCTCAGATAAGTTCTTTCTCTTGATGGAGAACCCCCGGCCAGGAGCATTGTACTGTTATCAAAACCACCCCTCCGGTTGTTTTGCATTGGGATAAATCTGACAGCATCTCAGATATCCAAAAGAGTTCAAGGGTCACAGGAAAGAGCCGGGCAAGACATGGGTGGTGGCACCGGGGGCACTGTGGGCGGGCGGATTCCTCAGGCTTGTTTCTTAAAGCCATCTGAAGAACGTGAGGACCCTCAGTCTCAGAGTCAGTGCTCCCCTGCCCACCATGCCCAGCGCTTCCATGAGGGCTCATCCCCCCCTGAGCCGGAGGCCAGAGGCCCTGCAGGGTGGGACCTGCTGCCCCCAAACCTGCTCACAGGTTTGTGTCATTCCCTAAAGTCTTTGCTAATACAGCAGCACTCAAACTAGTTGCCGGTGCGTCTATATCTGCAAAACACTGCAGAATCCTCCCTGGGTCAAAGTTGCCTCCAAAGGGCTGATGTTCTAAAAGAAATCACGTGAGGAGGGCAGAGTTGGGAGGTGGGTGGGAGGGTGTTGCCCGGAGCCAGCCCTGTGACTGCAGGTGACTCAGCCTCTCCCCAGGCGTCCAGATCCAAATCTGTAAGTATCCGTAGGTGGGCCTAGCACCCGCACACACCCCTCCTGAAATGGTAGGGATCACAGAAAGCCTTAAACTTCTGTGGATCCTCTGGTCTCCTGGGGCCTCTGCCAAGTGCTGAGTTTGGAACATCTGGGCATGCAGCTCCTTTGTTAAGGGTCAGAAATATACTTCAGTGAATTTGGGGTCCTTGGTGAGCTCTTTCTTTCCTAAAGCTGTTGCTTTTTTGTTTTGCCCTGGCAGAGTGAGTGTTCAACCAAATTAGCGTAAGTCTTTTATCTGCCCTCAAGGAAAATCATCTGGATTTAACACCCCCACCCCCCACCCCAGCCGTGAATTCTCGGAGACCTTTGGCTCCTTAGGCATCCAGTCCTTCCACCACAGGGCTGAAGTTTCGCCCCACTGCAACCTGAGGCTCTGAGAGGGCCTCAGAGCACACTTCCTGGGAAGTTGCAGGCTTTTTTTTTTCTTTCATGCGACTCTCTTATTTCTTAAGCTTCAGCTAAAGCTCTTGACCCTCACTTTCAAACTGTGCTTTTTCCCATTGCTAAGGTGCTTGCACCCTTTTATGAACGCCACCTGCATCTTACCGTCTCCATTCTCCACAGCCTCTTGCTCTCTTGTCCTCCTCAGAGGAAGGGTCAAACCCTCACACAGATGCTGGACCTGCCTTTACCACTCAAACCTGCTCCAGACGTGCCTTCGAGTTGTCGAACTTTCTTCAGCTCCTAAGGTCATGTGGTCTCATATTCCTTCCCCCTGCAGCTGGTAATGGTTCAGAGTCTTTGAGGGACCACAAAGACCATATAGCCAGGTGCTCACCAACTTCCTGGATTTGGGGCAGAACTTGTAAAGAGTCAGTGGAATGTGCAGAGTCTTTAAAATGTCAAGGCTTTACAGTCTCACCATAAAACAAGTAACGCAGGAATTCACTCACTCCTTTAAACACTAACTCCCCATTTGCTCCTTTGCCCCAGATCCTACTTTGTCTCTGAATTTGACTAAGTACATCACGTAAGTGGAGCCATGCAGTATCTGTCCTTATGGGCCTGAGATATGTTACATGGTTAGACATACATGAACTCCCGTGATGCAGCAAATCCAGCCCTAGGTATTTACCCAAAAAGAATGAAAACACGTCCACACAAAAATTTGTGTACAAATGTTCCCAGCAGCCAGGCTGGAGCAAAGCAGCATGCCAGGGCTCAGGCTCTCCACGGTGACAGGATGGGGAGCGTGTAGGGTCCAGGAGTGGTTTCTCGTTTAGATGTGGGACACTTGAGGGGTTTTTGCTGCTAATGGGAAGCCTGTGTCGAATGGAGAGGCCACCCGGAGTGACCCAGACCTTACATCTAGGAATATCTAGGTGTGTGTGTCCTCCTGGAGGGAGGTAACCCCCACCCACAGAGCCCAGCTGCTTGAGGAATCAAGGAGGTGACAGTCCCCTCCCTTCTGAGGGGAAGTGGACCTCTGCCACACAGCTCACAAGCCCTGGCTGCTGGGAACTGCTCCCTCCCCCCAAACCCCCCCAACCCCTTGAATTCACTCACTCACTCACTCTGGGTGGAGGTTTGCAGGCTCTGGCTAACACCAGAGTCCAGTCTCCAATCTCTGGGATCCACGCATCTCTCTCCCTGCTTCAGCTCCTGCCCTGTTCTGCCCATTTCTGCTGGCTCCACTGTGCAAACCTGCATGCATCCTGGTCCCACGTGCAATGAGAAACATCTCCCCCAAGGAGCAGGCAGGGTCCCTGCAGAACCTCAGGAGGGCCCCGCTCTGTGGGTGCTCCAACCCCAGGACAGAGAGGGGCAGGTAGAACGGGGACTGGGTCACAGGCTGCCCTCCACCATGGAGCGGGCAACCAGCCTGCCCTCTTTCTTCCCAGTGCCCCAAGGCTCCAAGGAAGCCCCAGAGGCCAGACTGAACGCGGAGCCCCCTTCCTGGCCGGGGCTATGGTGCCATCCAGGACTTGGTGAGGGGGAAGTGGCTGCATCTGAGCAGGGGAATACCAGGGGCAGGGGTTTCACTGGCTGTCCACTGCCCCCCGTGGCCTGTGTTACTCATGCCCTTGCCAGCTCCCCTCCTTGCCCCACCCGGGGGTGGGGGGGGTCACTCAGCTTCTGGGGCACTTACAATGGAGGGAGGCACACAGCAGACTGAGTGGGGCGGGTGGCCCTGTGTGTCCCCAGTGAAAGTGCCTTCGTGGTCCGCAAGCCTCTTGAAGTCTCCCTCTTCCCCGTGTGTTCCCCCTCCTGCTTCCAGAGTCTGGAACCCCTCCACCCTCCCTCCTGGGACCATAGCCAAGGGGCTGTCCCAGCATCCACTCTGCTCCTTCATTTCCCCAGAGACAGACACCACCCTCCAGGGCTCCCTGCCCGAGTCCTCAGCGCCACCTGCTTCTCCCAGCGCCGTGCGGCCACGTTGCTCCGCAATTTGCCCTCCACCTGCAGTCTTATTGTCCCACTTTCCCAAAACTTTACTGGAATTCTTTTGCTACGCAAATTCCGACTCATTCTTTAAGGGCACATACAAAAAAAGTCACCCGATGTCTCCTCTGTGTTGTGAAAACAGTAAATGCCCAGGCACAGACTCCTGAGCCCGAGGAACGGCCGCTCCAGTGCCTCCCGACGCTGCTGGAGCTGTGTTTTCCTTCTGTGACTTTCTCTGGTGTTTCAACCACACACGTCTGTCCCCAGAGAACACACTGCCCGGCTTTGCATGGTTCTGAACACGACACAAGTGCATCGCTGTGTTGGTACCACAGCCGGGGAAGGGCTCCTGTTGGTGTGGGTGCTTCATTCCACCAGGGGCCCCCCATCCCCCGCCTCAAGGGCATTTCTGGTGTTTCCGGGCGGGTGTACGGACAGGATGCTCCGACCAAGCTTGTACTGTTCCTCAGACTGGCTTGGTTGGCTTTGTCAGACACTCAATATTTTTGATGGGTTCAGTGGGTGTCCCTGTGGTTTCCCTGTCTCCCTCTTCATGTACTTATTTATGTTACTCCTTCGAAATGCCTATGCAAGCCTCTCCCCGTTTTCTCTTGGGCTATCTTCTGCTTCCTGGCCTCCTTCATGCTTTCTGGACCAAAGGCCTCTGTCAGCTTCGTGTGGCTTGTCCTTCCACTCAGGTGAAGAGCTCTTCATTAATTGTATTGCTGTCAAATGTGTTATTTTCCCGTGGTTAGAGCTTTCCAGGTCTTCTTTAAGAAGTCCTTCCCTGGGCGCCTGGGTGGCTCAGTTGGTTAAGTGACTGCCTTCGGCTCAGGTCATGATCCTGGAGTCCCGGGATGGAGTCCCACATCGGGGTCCCTGCTCAGCGGGGAGTCTGCTTCTCCCTCTGACCCTCTTCCCTCTCATGCTCTCTGGCTCTCATTCTCTCTCTCAAATAAATAAATAAAATCTTTAAAAAAAAAAAAAAGAAAAATCCTTCCCTGGGGGCGCCTGGGTGACTCAGTCAGTTGAGTGTCAGGCTCTTGGTTTTGGCTCAGGTCATGACCTCAGGGTCTTGAGATCGAGGCCTGTGTTGCACTCCATGCTCAGCAGGCAGTCGGCTGGAGATTCTCTCTCTCCCTCTGCCCCTCCCCCTCGTTCTCTCTCTAAAATAAATAAATAAATAAAATCATAAAAAAGAAAGAAAGAAAGAAAGAAAGCAATCCTTCCCTGACCTGAAGTCATGAACTACCTAGAAGCTTAGTTTTGCCTTTCACATTTAGGTCCATACACAACCGTCCAAGAGAAGTATACTGTGAGTCACATATGTAGTTTAAATTTTTCCAGTGGCCACATTTTTCTAAAAAGTAGAAACAAAAACAGGTAAAATTATCAATTTTCACAACAGATTTTATTTCACCCAACACAGCCAAAATGCTATCTCAACATATAACCAGTACAAAAATTATTGGTGAGATATGTCACATTCTTCTTTTCATAGTAAATTTTCAGAATCTGGGGTTTTATGTTTACGGCACATCTCAATTTGGGGGTGAGATTTTCATCAGAAGTCCTCAAACTATAGCTAGATTACCTTTTAAAATGTATTCAGTTGAAAAGGTGTGTTCTCACCCCCTTGTGCTCCAGCACATACAGAAGTTTTCCTGTCACTGCACAGAGACCCTGCTTGTTCTGGAAGCCCACGGCTCTGGGGGCTTGTCCTGCTTTCTTCTCTTTTGGCTCTAAAATCAATAGATCTATCGCCTCGGTTCTGGAGGCTAGAAGTCCAAACTCCAGGTGTGGGCATGGGCCATGCTCCCTCTGGAACCCAGGAGGGGATCCTTCACGGCCTCTTCCTAGCTTCTGGGCTTGCGAGCACGGCCGGGTGTCGTCCTTGGCCTGTAGCTACGTCTCTCCAACCCTGACTGTTGTCACATGGCGTCCTCCCTGGGTGTCTCCATCCTCACACAGCTGTCTTTCTTAAGGGCACCAGTCATCTGGCATGAAACACCAACCCTACTCCAGTCTGACCTCACCTTCCCTAGGTGCATCTGCACCTACTGAAGCCCCGTCTTTCTTTACAGAATTTTCTTCTGGGGAAATCCAACTCCGCATCTAATGCCCACTGAAATGCTACCTCCTACCCACAGCCTTTCATGAACTTCGCTCCCCCGGACTCTCCTTCATGCTCCCCAGAGAAATGGCATCTCTTACGTGGCTCCGAGTCCCTGGCTCGCCTTCCTACGAGCAGAGATCGGCCCTTCACAGAGTCCGGGCGCACTTCCTTGTGAAGCGGCTTGGGATCGCGCGGCCTATCATGAACCATCACTTGGGAATTCGGACATAAAGGAGCTAGCAGGGCACCTAGAGACTGATCAGGCGAGCTTTCCTGCAAGATAGAGGGGCACGGCATTGGGAGATGGGAGGAAAAGAGAACGTTCTGGGCTGTTCCTGGGAAATACTATTTTTTGTTTTGAAGGATCAGATCATGGCCGTGCTTCCGTTCAGTGAGGTTTTTGAATGTTCTGCACGGGGTTCACCCTGTAGCTCCCACAGCAGCCATGAAGGTGATGAGGCCATTGTTTTGGTCCTGTTTTCTTCCAAGCACCTAGCAGGCTCTGTAACTGTGTCTGCCTTTGTCACTGCTACTGTGCTCGATACCGTGCACAGATAAGCACTCCATGTATATTTGCTGACTAAATACACTGCACTGAAAGAAATACAGTTCAGGATTTCCTCCTCTCCTCAGAGTTGGAGGCCACACGGATCTCCACAGAGAGAAGCTGCCGGGAAAGGGTGGCCTCTCCCACTCTTCTCGGAGCCTGAGGGGCAGGAGCCACTTCCGATACCGCCCCCCCCCACCAACCCTCTGTGCAGATTGACCAGAAAACTGAGGGCAGCTCCTCACCTGCCATCCCCTCAAGCTCACAGCCACATCCCCCCTGAGGCTGGGCCCCAGCCTCTCTGCACCCGGGCCGGAATTCCCCCAGACTAATACCAAAGGCAGCAGGGCTCCTGGGGCCCGTTTTATAACCGTTTGCCTGATCAGGACCATTCTAGAGCCATATACAGATTCCCCAGGACCAAGCAGGAATGGCCCCGCTCCTGCTCCGATTGGCACCTGCAGGATGAAGCCCTACAGGCTCCTACAGGAGACCCTTACGGCAGTCCGGGCTTTCCCGGGGCCACTCTGGCCTCCCTGCCCACCCCAATCTCCAGCCCGAACGCCCCTCCTGCGGCTCCCGAGTTCTTGCCCCAGCCCACACAGCCCTCTCTGCCCTTCTCCAGCTCCTGAAACCTTGCCCATCCGGCAAGGCCCAGGGCATTCCAGTTCCCCCACGAAGCATCGAAGTTCAGTCCCTGGGCCCCTCAGCAGCCTTGTCTCTCGCCGCTTTGCCTGCCTGCCCTCCTTCGCACCCTGGACTCTGAGCCCACCTGCCACGTGCCGACAGCAAACCGGCGGGAGGCTGGCAGAGCCCGAGTGCTGCACGACCCCACCCCTGCCTGGCCGTGACGAGGTCCAGGGGTCACCAAACTTGCCAAGTATGTTTGTAACATGTAATAAACTTAAGGCAGAAATGTACAAACGTTCACTTCTCCAGGGAACAAAATGTTCTCACAGAAGGCGGGACAAAGCCAGGAATGACAAAAGTGGCTCTCTACGTATGGGACAAGAGCAGGTTTCCCACGACAAGCCACCCTCCAAGCACAGGGCTGGACAGTGAGAGACTCACGGGGGCGCTGGGGCCTTGCAGCCTGTTTACACGCTGCCAGAGAGCTGTTGGGTTCCCTGGAAATAACATCGAAGCTGTTTGCTAGGTCACCTCCGAGGGAGATGATAGGGAGTTTGAAATCCCAGCGTGTCGCCCTACCTCTGGTCAAACGAAAATAAATTAGAATCACTGAACTGTTGAACAAGTTGAATAAAAGGTAAAAAAACTGTGATCTATCTCAACTCCCAACTAGCCATCAGAGCTCAGGCGTGTAACTTTCGCACCCGACCAGGGCCCAGGGCTGGCCTGCACCCGTACCGAGGCCGGGCTGCACTGGGAGGGGCCTGTAAAAGGCTGTGTTCTGGGATTCTGCCCCCCACACTGCTCTCAGGGTCCCGTGCAGCCTGATGTCCCACGTTCTTCCAGCATGCCAGGGACAAGCAGCCCTGGGTGGCCGGCACTGGCACCAGGAAGTGCCAGGGGATGGTCCTGAGAGGCTGGGGTCACCTGCCTGAGGAGGTGGCAGAGAGGAGATCCCCGGCCCGTGGCATCCTTCTCGGTGGTGGCACTGGGGCAGGGACCCCACCTTGGTGCTAGGTGGCCCCAGAAAAGTTGCCTTTCCAGGAGGATAAAGAAGGGCAGGGAGACAGGGCAGAACAGAGTTTGTATAACTTACTGGGGTGTGAGTGCTAACACCTGTCTTTTCCCACACGCCAAAACGGCACCCAGAGTGAATGACAGTGTCAGCACTGGACGCGTCCAGCTGACCTCACGCACCTACCCCGCTGTGTGAGGGCTCCGGCCCACCGCCTGCTCTCTCCGGCACTCTCCCGGCTGCAGATCTAGATGCCCAGAGCCAGGCCAGCTCCTCGGGTCCCCTGGCACCCTGAGCAATGGGTCTCACAGAGCCTGGCTCTGTGGCAAGGCAGCCAGTAGGCAAAAATACAGCTCAGCACTGTATGAGTCAAATAAAGCAAAATGTAAAAAAAAAAAAAGGATTAAATTTCTGCGACAGTTTATTTCTACCTTGCCCTGATGAGGAGAAGTGCTGTGGCGGGAAGTAGGAGTGGGCCCTTCCCCTGTGCCTCCCAGTCCCAGGGAAGGCAGAGCTCCGGGCCAGGGCCCCAGTCACGGCGCGGGCTGCGGCGGGTGGCGGGAGGTGGCTTCATGTCCCAGTAGCCGGAGCTGCGGGCGCCCAGCGCACCTCCCCAGGGCCGTCCCACACACCGGGCCTCTCCAGCGCAGCCTGCAGCAACTCTCGGATTCTTTGGTTTTCCTTGGAGGTGGACCGCCAAACAACCTCAAGCTCGCCTTCCATTTCTCTGAGAAATACACACAAGAAGGAAAAGTTTAAAATAGCATAATGAGAAAAATATTTCTTAAAGTAGCCAGAATTCAAAGGAAAGAATGCTTAATGTCAGAGAACAGATCCCAGGGTGCTTGGGTTCTCAGGGTTGAATGAAATGCTGAGGTGACCTAGAAACAGAAAAAAATACTGAGTTTTGCCTTTTCCTTTATTTTGGACCTTTGTTCTCTAAAGAATTAACATGTGTAAGAATAAAATACAGTCCCTGCAGTGGCTGACCTACATACAGCACAACGGCCCCACGGTGAGCGCCCACACAGCATGAACCCTGCAAGCCTCTCCATGTCCCCTCTACCTGTCCCTGCTGTGACCTGGCCAACATCAGGCACCAATCATGACACCCATCTGCGGACCCAGTGAGGGGCCTGGACGTAGAGAGTTAGTCTGGGGGTGAGGAGGGGACCGTGCAGAGTGGGGCTCATAACCGAGGACACAGAAAAGACTGGCCTAGATGGACCACACGCTGGGAGTGAGCACCCAAGATGTACAAGTAAAGGAAAGGGTGCCAAGGACTCGGCGACAGGTACCATGTGGGGTGCTGAGGAAAGTGGGCCCACAAGGTATCCATGTCCTCACAGGGCCGTGGTCTGCTTGGGGGAACAGACCAGGGTACCAGCTACCACCTCACAGGATGGTGGACCCCACAGGAGAGTGAGGGGGACAGAAAGACCAGCCTCAGCCTGGGGGGAAGAGCAGGCCTTGTGCAGGAGGGCATGGTGGGGAGGCCGGCTCCCTCACAGACATGGCCAGGTGGTTATGGAAGACGCTAGAAACTGGACCACCAAGTGGGCTGAACACTGCTGTTTAAGGAGGAGGACAATGAGATTCAGGGAGGCCAGCAACATGCCCACTTGTCCAGGGTCACTTCTCTTGTGAACTGTTGCTTCCTTCCAAGCCCCCCTGAGGCCCACTGGATGTTGGGTGCTATTTAATTAAACTATGTTTTGAAAAATCTCCCAATTTCTCTTTTCTGGCACAAAACACCTAGATGTTTGATAAATTACAGCAATCATGAGATATGCATAGCCAAACTCAAAACAAGAATAGGAAATCTCTAAGGGCAGAAAGAAAGAAAGACTAAACTGAAAGCACACAGGAAGGGAACAGAGTGTTGCTTATTGCTTTGAGGACAAAAGTCCGTGCCAGAAACCCACGTTTTTGTAGAATGGAGACTAGATGTTGGGCCCATGCAAACTGGGTGGGACAGAAAACCCCAGGGCTCACTCATATCCACGTTTCTCCCCCTTCTTCCTAGAAACACTCTGAACTACCTGCGTGTTCCACAATTGGGCAGGTAAGTGGAGGCACATGAAGGGCCCTAAGAGAAAGCAAGGCTGGGTAGAAAACCTGCTGATCTTCAAAAGAAACCTGCTTTGAGAGGCTAAGTGTCCCCTAGGGGGCTGTAGCCACCAGCTTGTTCTCAAAGGGATCTGGAGTTTGAATTTACATTGTTCCCCATGACTGGGCATCCCCAGCACCCTGTGTGGAGTGAACAGCCATTTTAGAGACAATCAGGGAAAAAGCTCAATGGATGGGTTAAATAGTACACTGGACACAACTGAAGAGAGAATTAGCAAACTGTAATATAGAGCAGAAGAAATCACTCTGAATGCAGTGCAGAAAAATACCGGTATTAAGGAGTTATACACTTTAAATGTAATAGCATTTTTAAATATAATAATATATAATATATAACAAATGTAATAAAAACATTTTTAAAAGACTTTTAAAAGTCTTTTTGTATGTTTTTAAAAAAACATTACTATAGCCTATTTTTAAAATTAATAATGAAATTAAAGTGGCTTCAGGTTGGAAATATTCTCTTGCACCAAAGAGAAGCAAATGCTAATCTTCTTTGGAGAAAAATATCCTTAATCCAGAACCTCAGGATTCTACAGATTGAATTCAACCATATATGCGTTCATAGTTAAAAAGTTACTGTACGTAGAAAGAAACAAGCCACACAAAGCAAGAGTCCAAAAAAAAATTAAACTCCTCCAAATTTCAGAGAAAAATAACTACAAATGAAATGTTAAAAGAAATAAAAGAGGTATTTAAAATAAACAAAGACCAAGAATTTATTTTAAAAATGACTAGGCAGATTTTCAAAAGAACCAAATAGAACTGAAAATGAAATACACTGTTGTTGATATAAAAAACTCAGTGGCTGGGTTAAACAGTACATTGAACACAGCTGAAGAGAGAATTAGTAAACAGGAATACTGAGCAGAAGAAACTACCCAAAATGTGGACCAGAAAAAAGATGGAAAATTTAAAAGATAAGGCACATGGAAAGTCTAACATACGTTTAATCTGAGCTCCAGAAGGACATTTAGAAAGAATAAGGGGAAATAATTTATTTTAAGAGATAATGGCCTATTTTAAGAGATGAGAATTTTCTAGACTAATGAAAGACACAAAATCACAGATATAGAGAATAACTTATACCAAGTAGATAATTACAGTTAATCACATACCAATTAAATTGCAGAATACAAGAGACAGACAAGATTTTTTTTAAAAGATTTTATTTATTTATTTTAGAGAGACAGCACACAAGTGGTGGGGAGGGGCAGAGGGAGAGAGAATCTCCACTTGATCTTAGCCAAAAGGCCGAGAAGCGATTGGGAGAGAGAATCTCAAGCAGACTTTGCACTGAGCACAGAGCCCGATGCAGGGGTCAGACTCACGACCCTGAGATCATGACCTGAGCTGAGATCAAGAGTGGGACACTTAACCAACTGAGCCACCTGGGTGCCCTGAGTCAGTTATTTTAAAAAATAACAAAAGGCTTGTCAGAGACTTGTCTTTTGACTTGTCAAAACAGACTTCTCAAACAGAGAGGATAGTAGAATATGCTGAGAGAAGAAGACTGTCAAAGTAAAATTTTGTAGCCAGCAAAAATTATCTTACAAGGATCAAGGAAAAATGCAGACGTTTCCAGATAAACAGAGAGCTTACTCCCAACAGACTCTTACTAAAGAGACTTCTAAATAATGTATTTTAGGAAGAAGGAAACTAATCTGAGAAATAAGGTCTGAGATGTAAGAGAGGATATGTTAAAAGATAAACTGAGGAAATAAAATTTTAAGAGTTTATTTGAGCAAAACTCAACTCAAATTGGGCAGCATCCCATCTAGCAGAGAGAAATGAGCTCTTCCTTCACTTTAGATTTTTTTTTTTTTTTAGCCCAACGCAGGGCTTGAACTCACAACCCTGAGATCGAAACCCGAGATGAAATCAAGAGTCGGTGGCTCAACCAACTGGGCTACCCAGGCGTCCCTAAATTTAAATTTTTTAATGTTAAATACTCATGGTAAAATTTTAAGGGTAACCACTGAAAGTACAGGAATAGAATGCATAACTTTCAAACGATTTAAGGACAGATAGTGGAATAAGGGAGAAAGTGAAAAACAAAATGCCATTTTATTATTGTGATTCTAAACCTCTTATCTGGCAAGAAATTTGGTATTGGCCCAACTTTTTACATAGTAGCTGTTTATGGTGGTAAGAACTTCTGTGACTACAGAAACCATGATAGCCATGATAGATAAGACTTCATCCTGCCTTGTTTTTAAGAAGCATCTGGCTGGGGAGCCTGGGTGGCTCAGTCGGTTAAGCAGCTGCCTTCGGCTCAAGTCATGATCCCAGGGTCCTGGGCATCGGGCTCCTTGCTCAGTGGGGAGCCCGCTTCTCTCTCTGCCTGCCACTCCCCCTGCTCATGCTCTGTCTCTGACAAATAAATAAAATCTTAAAAAAAAAAAAAAGCATCTGACTGATGGAAAACAAACATATCTGCATTCTGCATGACATCAAATATATGAATCCTCCTATAACCTGAAGAAATCCCATGAGTGTATTACGATTCCTCTGCATGCATCAGTTTATATTCCAGTCTGTCAAGGCACGGCCATTATGAAAAGGCAGAGTTAAGTACGAAGGACCACCAAGTTCACCTTCATGGAGCATGCGACATTCCCCAATGTTTTTAATACACTGGCAATACTTTCTCTAGCCTATGTTTAAAGGGTAAAGTGTAACTGATTTAGTACCTTACATGCACAGAGAACATAAGGCACCCATCATCTTATGACTATGATCTTACAAGAAGGGAATGATCAGAGATTTTAAAATCCTCAGAAATGAAAAAAAGAAAAAGCAGAAATAAGACATTTAATTAAAAATCAAAAGTCTCCCAAGAAAATGGAATAAAACAAAAGCATCAACGAGAGGAGAAGGGAGGGAAGGACAATTAGAGGCCTGGATTGATTCAATTAGTCCAATATTCAAACAATGGCAGTTCTACAGGGGGGTTAAGGGAAATGAGGAGCACTGAATGGTGAGGGTGTTAACACCACTGTTGTATACTTGGAAGTTGCTAAGGGAGCGGATCTTCAATGTTCCCACCTTGACTGCTGCACCGGCACCAGAAGCACAACAAAATGGGAACTGGGTAAGATGGGGGAGGTGTTAACTAACCTTGTGGGGGCAATCCTTTCACAAGATATTCCTGTATCAAATCATCACATTATACACCTTCAACTTACACAGTCCTGTACGTCAATTGCTGGGGGAAAATGTTAAAAAGAAAATGAGCAAATAAGAATCAAGACCAATATTACATTCAGATAAAACTTAAATGTAAAAAATAAACAGAACGGGTCCAGAGGGTTTTCCTGGAAAAATCTAGCAAACATTCAAAACTAAACATACTCTATGGGGCTGGGCTGGCCCTACCTTTTCTGCTGCAGTGCCTGGTCCAGGATATCCTGCTTGTCCTGCAGCATCCGATGGAGGTGCCTCATCTCTTGCTGGTACCGAGCTGTCTTGCTAGCGAAGTCTTCCTGCTGCTCTGTCAGGCGGTGACTGATGTCACCCACTTTCAGTGCCGCCTGCTTCTTGTACCCCTGGGGGAGGAGGAGGCCCTGTGTGAGCGAGGGGATGCTGCCTGCGGCCCAGGGGATGGCTTCCCGGATGCGTACCCTCCCCATTTTGGGCCATCAGAGCCCACTGAGATGATGAGTAAACCTTGCAGAATTCTGATCTGGGAGGGCAAGTCTGGATTATAAAAGTCATAGAAAGTAAAAAAAAAAAAAAAAATATATAGATATATATATATATATCTATATATATATATATATATATATATATCTCAAGGGCGCCTGGGTGGCTCAGTTGGTTAAGCGACTGCCTTCGTTCGGCTCAGGTCATGATCCTGGAGTCATGGGATCGAGTCCCGCGTCGGGCTCCCTGCTCAGCGGGGAGTCTGCTTCTCCCTCTGACCCTCTTCCCTCTCGTGCTATCTCTCATTCTCACTCTCAGATAAATAAATAAAATATTAAAAAAAAGAATATCAAGTATAATAAAACCAAATTTCTAATTTGTATCATGCCTAGTTTTTTATATGCTACAAATAAAAACAGACCAACCTGGCAAGGTCTGTCACACTTTATTGGTAAACAGATGACAGAGATAAAAGCTTGATTCATTTATCTTCCTTCTACATTTTTACTGGATAGCATTTAAGGTATGACTTCCCTCTGAGCATTTTTTTTTTTTTTTTAAGATTTTATTTCTTTATTTCACAGACAGACAGTGAGAGAGGGAATACAGCAGGGGGAATGGGAGAGGGAGAAGCAGGCTTCCCGCTGAGCAGGGAGCCCGATGTGGGGCTCGATCCCAGGACCCTGGGATCATGACATGAGCTGAAGGCAGACACTTATTAACGACTGAGCCACCCAGGCGCGCCCCGAGCATTTCTAAAACTAGTGTTATATAGATTATAATTTGTACTTGACACAGATGCAATTCTGTTTAGAAGTCCAGAGTCTCTCATGGTTTGTCTCCCTCTCTGATTTCTTCCCACTCAGTTTTCCCTCCCTTCCCCTGTGGTCCTCCACAATATTCCTTATGTTCCACATATGAGTGAAACCATATGATAGTTGTCTTTCTCTCCTTATTTCACTTAGCATAATCCCCTCCAGTTCCATCCATGTCGATGAAAAAGGTAGGTATTCATCCTTTCTGACGGCTGAATAATATTCCAGTGTATATATGAACCACATCTTCTTTATCCATTAGTCTGTTGAAGGGCATCTCGTCTCCTTCCACAGTTTGGCTATTGCAGACATTGCTGCTATGAACATTGGGGTGCATGTGCCCCTTCGTTTCACTACATCTGTGTCTTTGGAGTAAAAACCTAGTAGTGCAATTGGGTCACAGGGTAGTTCTATTTTTAACGTCTTAAGGAACCTCCATACTGTTTTCTAGAGTGGCTGCACCAGTTTGCATTCTCACCAACAGCGTAAGAGGGCTCCCCTTTCTCCACCTCCTTAACAACATTTGTTGTTTCCTGTCTTGTTAATTTTAGCCATTCTAACTGGTGTATCAATTCTATTTAGAAACTGACAGTTTATTTTTTTTTAAATATTTTATTTATTTATTCATGAGAGACAGAGGGGGAGAGAGAGAGAGAGAAGCAGACTCCTAAGGAGCAGGGAGCCTGATGCGGGACTTGATCCCAGGACCCTGGGATCATGACCTGAGCCGAAGGCAGACGCTTAACCATCTGAGCCACCCAGGCGCCCTTAGAAACTGACAGTTTATACATTCCCTCTGACCCAAGAATGGGTTTACCTCATGGTTTTTACATTTCCAGGTAAAAGAATATTTTTTTGCTTTCTGATTGTTTATTAATTTCTGGTTTTCATCTTTTTGGTCAACAAATGTGCCTTACTTCTACTCTAGGGGCTATTTTTTGAGCCAATCTACAATCAATCAATTGTTATATGTATAAACACACACACACACACACATATATATAAACACACATAAATAAACCTTATAGATTACCTTAAATCTTCTATATCCTTACTTTTATTTAATTTCTTGATCTGTCTTGGACCAAGAGAAGATTAAAGCTCCTATTATTACTATGTTTCCATTTCCCTTTGTATGTCCTATAGTTTATAGATTTGCTGTGTTTATTTAGTGCACAGATATTTGTAGCTACTACACACTATTGATTTCAGTCTTTAACATGAAGGCTCCTCCTTTTTTTGGTTTCATTTAGTGCTTTTGGCCTGAACTTCATCTCAGCACATGTAAAGATTTGCTTTCTTTCTTTTTGTTTGCATAAATCTGATTATCTTTACTTATTCTTTTACTCTTCAGCTTTCTAATGCACTTTGTTTCAGACTGTCTCTTGGCTCTATCATGGAATACCATTTGCTTCATTATCAATGTTTTCTTTTAATGGGTGAATTAAGCTCGTTTATATTTGTTTGGTCTCAATTTTGTTACTTGGTTTTATCTTCACACATTTTTCAAGACTTAATGTAATCCATTTTCTCTGTTCTTTTCACTGTTGTAATTCTACTATTTAGGAATGGATCTCTCTTGATTCTTGTGGTGATTTTTATTCTCATGCCTTTATATTACATGTCCTTAGTCCTCTCATTTATCAAAAATAACATATTAGCTCACAACAACCTTTTCTGGCCCTACTTAAATATGTTTAAGCTCCTCCTACTTGATTTTTCAGCTTGAAATGATATCCTTGGAACTCTTAGTTATGACATATGAAGCAATCAGCTAGTTTGTTCTACTTTCTACTTTCCTACCTCCTTGACCTATCAGTTTTTACTTAGTTGTATTAATTCCACATTGTCAAAAAACATTTACATTTTGTTCCATCAGCCTTATCCCTGCCCCACTGAAGTCTTAGTTCCCAATTAAATATATCTTTTGCTCACTACTTTTCTGAAATTTGCCCAATTGTTTCTTGATTGGCTGAACTCAAGTTGATTAATCTTCAGGTGAGATTTATGGAAAAACTGTGCCCAGAGTTTTTACATGGTCAAAACTGTCTGAAGAGTAGTTTGGCTGGATGGAGACATCCTTGGCTCGCACTGTTTCCTCAAATATTTATAGAAGGCATTGCAGTGCTGGCATTCAGTATTGCTGTGGGGAAGTGTGATGCCAACATGGTTTTCTTTTTCTTATGTCTTGGCCTTTTGCCTGGGTATCCAAGGTTTTCTTTATCTTTTTTTTTTTTAAGATTTTATTTATTTATTTGAGAGAGAGAGAGAGAGAGAGAAAGCTGGGGGGAGCAGACGGAGAGGGACAAGCAGACTCAGTGCTGAGTGAGGAGCCTGATGTGGGGCTTGATCCCATGACCCCAAGATCACAACCTGAGCTGAAACCAAGAGTTGGACACTCAACTGACTAAGCCACCCAGGCACCCCTGTCTAGACATGGATTTCTTTTTCTTTATCCTACCTAGTTAGATTGTAACAACTAAGTGTACTTGAAGATTAAACTTACCATATCCTCACTGACTTTAAAACTGTCAGAAATAAAATTCCCAGAAAACTACGATGTCTGCTAGGAATCTCTGATGACATTTTAGAAGTCAACACAACTCCAAAAGCTATCTGGTTCAATTAAATCATTCCCACCACCTGAAGCCACAGGATCAGCTGCCCTGAGTTCTGGGTGGAGGACGAATGCAGCATTTTCAACTTTCCTTTTAGCAAAGCAACTCTTTCTTCAAATAGCATCATGCCTAAAAGCCCACATTTGGGAACAGGAGTGGAGATGCTCTGCCCCACAGAAGGAATGAGTTCACTGGACCTGTGGTGGGAACAGCCCTCACCTCAAAGGCTACTGCCCACTATAAATGAGAACAGTGATGTGCTGGAGGGTCCGCTAGTCTTCTCTGAATTGAGTTAGATGGCGGTGATCTTCCCTGGGGAAGGCCCAGACCCAGGCAGAATCCAGAACAGGGTAAGGGTAGCTCAGGGACGTTGCATGTGGCAGACCCTACTGGAAACCAGAAAGCCCCTCAGGGAGCATCTCTGTCTGTACCACTTGAAAATTCACAATGAATAGGCTGTGTGGCTTCCAAAAACTTGATATTTCTGTTATTTCGGCAATATTCATGAAACATCGGGGGAAAAAAGTCTATTCTTTGCATTAGGTTAATTGCTAATTCTTAGCAATTGGAAGTTAAATTTTATTTAACTTTTAAAAAATAAATAATTTAGGACTTATGTTCCCTAAAACAAAACGAAGGCATAACATATTTACATACATACATACATACATACACCTGCTTGCTGTTCACCCAGTACCCCACTTAAGTACACAGAGCCAGTCAATGTTTCGTTGGTCTTAGTTTGTTAATTTCCCAACATAGTAAATGTCATCAATCTATTTCTGCATGTGTCAGGCCCTTTTCATCATCATCCAACAGAGGTCCTTGATCTTATTCCCCACGCTAGAGCTACATGCCCTCACAGACCTTCCCCTTCAAAACCCTGCCTCCCACACAGGCCTCTAGCCTGCCCGCACCCCTGCTCCTGCTCCAAAGAAGTCAGTCTGGCTGGTAAGGCAGTGGACGCCAGTAGTCAGAACACAGATGGCAGGGAGATGAGAGGTCAGGTGAGGGAGGTGGCCTAGGGTAGGAGAGTTGGTACCCTGACAATAGTTTCCTTGGGCAGAGAAACTGGAGGGTGCAATTAGGATTAAGCTAGAGAGGAGAGGGTCAACCCTATTCTCTACCTGAACCAACGAATGTTGGGCTAACTTCAGGATAGAGCCTGGAGATTTTTCCATAGCAATATTTTTTCTTTTAAACAGCTGCAGGGTATCTTATTGTGCAGATAAGTCGGTTTATTTAATGAGTGGCTTGGTGCTATAAGCAATACTGCTTTACCCTGTGGATGACTAGTGTGATACATACATGCAACATGAATCATTTTTTTAAACACAGAACTCTGACTCCAGTAAGCCACTGTTTCTGTTTGAAAATGGCACCTCTGAGGCTAATGGCCACTTACCCTGATTTTTTCTTCTAACCTTCCCACGCGAATATTGCCTTCTATGATTTTGTTGAGAACTCCATGCTTCTCACTTTCTAAACATTTAGCCTAAGGAGAAAAGTGAAAAGAAAAATAATGGACTCTTGGTTTAAAAGAAAAATTAAAATAATAATTCTTCTGCAAAGAACATTATTCTCCCAAGTAATCTCTATTCTGCCACTCCTCCCAGCCCACCACCCTGCCTACCCCCCACTCCCTGTGTGAGAGATGTGGACAGAACTTGGGCCAATAGCTGAGGAGGGGCAAGAACCCAGAATGGCAGGCTGGGTGCCCCTCCTGGGCACCAACAGAAGATCGAGCCCCCCAAACAAGGGGAATGTGCTGTAAGGGCTTCCGGCACACTTCTCTATGCTTGTGGGATATAGCATTCCTTCAATCGTATCCAAGGAACAAGTGCAAAGATGCAAATAAACGTATAGCTCGACTACCTGAATAATTACAAAATTAAGGATAACGGAGGGGAGGAGCACGATGGAGGAGGAGTAGGAGACCTGGATTTTGTCTGGTCCCAGGAAGTCAGCTGGATAGGGATCAAACCATTCTGAACACCTACGAACTCAACAGGAGACTGAAGAAAAGAATAGCAGCAACTCTCTGAACAGAAAAGTGACCACTTACTGGAAGGTAGGACTTGCGAAGAAGTGAATGCGAGGCGATATTCAGGAGGATAGATGACGGGGGAGGGGGCCTCCATCGGCAAGTGACAGAGCCGCAGAGCACAAAATTGGAACTTTTAGAAGTCGGCTCCGCTGAGGGACGTTGCTCCAGTGGCTAAGCGGGGGGTGGAACCCTCATGGGACAGTGTGGTCTCAGGATCCTCGGGGTCACAGAAGACCGGGGGTGCCTGAGTGCAGCAGAGCTCCGAGGTATCAGAGCGGGGTTAGCTGGCTGCAGAGACGGAGCCGAGGAGTGGGCTCTCAGCTCGGGGTTGCCATAAACCATGATCCGCGGCACAGTCGAGCCACTGCTCCTACAGTAGGGACCCAACAAGCAGCAGACCCGGGGAGACTCCCCTTCCTCCTCTGGGAGGAGCGGTGTGGGAGCGCACCGCAGGGATCTGCTGGGTTTGGAGACTCCACACGGGGTCGGGTGCCAGAGATAGAAACGCTCGGTCACAGGCCGGGTGAGCACGGAGTGCGGCTGGGGACCAGGGAGACGGGAGTGATTGACTGCTTTTCTCTGGGGGCGCACTAAGGAGCGGGGAGCCGAGTTCTCGGCTCCTCCAGGGCAGAGATCGGGAGGCCACCATTTTCACTCTCGTACTCCAAAACTGTATGGAAAGCTTGCAGGGAACAAAAAATCCCGAGAGCAAACCCTAGCAGATTGCTTAGGGTGGGGCAATTCCGCCTCCGGCAAAGACATTTGGGAACCACGGCAACAGGCCCCTCCCCCAGAAGATCAGCAAGAACAGGCAGCCAAGACCAAGTTTACCGATCAATAAGAACGGCAGAACTCCAGCGCTAGGGGGATACTGCACATAGAATTCATGGCTTTTTCCCATGATTCTTTCGTCTTTCAAAGTTAATTTTTTTAAACTGTTTTTTTTTTTGAATTTTTCTTTTTCCCTTTTTTAACCAACATCTTATCAATCGCTTTTTTAAAAATCTTATTTTTCATTTTTAGAGTCATATTCTATCTGTTCATTGTAGTTAACCTTATTTTTGGTATATATATATACACACATAAGTTGTTCTCTCTTTAAAATTTTGGGATACAGTTTCTTCTAACAGACCAAAATATACCCTAAATCTCTAGTGCATGGCTTAGCTCTAGTCTTCTGCCTGATCACATTCTCTCCCTTCATTTTTAAATTTCTCTTCTTTCTTTTTTCAACCAACTTCTTATCAGTTCCTTTTATAAAATCTTCTATACTTTTCATCTTTACAGTCATATTCCATCCCTTCATCATATTTACACTTATTTTTCTACATACATAAGTTTTTCTTTCTTTAAATTTTGGGAGGCAGAGCGCCTGGGTGGCTCTGTCATTAAGTGTCTGCCTTCAGCTCGGGTCATGATCCCAGGGTCCTGGGATCGAGCCCTGCAACAGGTTCCCTGCTTGGCAGGAAGCCTGATTCTTCCTCTCCCACTCCCCCTGCTCGTGTTCCCTCTCTCACTCTGTCTCTCTCTGTCAAATAAATAAATAAAAATCTTTAAAAAATAAAATAAATAAATAAATAAATAAATAAGTAATTAAGTTTTGGGAGGCCTTCTAACAGACCTTCTAACAGGTCCTTTTAACGACCAAAATACACCCAAAATCTAGTGTGTGGCACTGATCTATTTACCAGTCTGATCATATTTGATCATATTCTTTTTTTTTTCCTTCCCTTCCTTTTCCCCTGGTTTCAGGTCTCTTCTGATTTGTTTAGTGTATATTTCTCTGGGGTCGTTGTTACCCTGTTAGCATTTTGGTCTCTCATTCATCTATTCTCCTCTGGACAAAATGGACAAGATGGAAAAACTCACCTCAAAAAATAGAACAAGAGGCAGTACTGACTGCCAGGGACCTGATCAATACCAACATTAGTAAGATGTCAGAACTAGAGTTCAGAATGATGATTATAAAGATACTAGCTGGGCTTGAAAAAAGCATGGAAGATACTAGAGAAACCCTTTCTGGAAAATAAAAGAACTAAAATCTAACCAAGTTGAAATCAAAAAGGCTATTAATGAGGTGCAATCAAAAATGGAGGCTCTAACTGCTAGGATAAATGAGGCAGAAGAGAGAATTAGTGATATAGAAGACCAAATGATGGAGAATAAAGAAGCGGAGAAAAAGAGAGATAAACAACTACTGGATCACGAGGGCAGAATTCGAGAGATAAGTGATACCATAAGACAAAACAATACGAGAATAATTGGGATCCCAGAAGAAGAGAGAGAGGGGCAGAAGGCATATTGGAGCAAATTATAGCAGACAACGTCCCTAATCTGGGGAAGGAAATAGGCATCAAAATCCAGGAGGCACAGTGAAACCCTGTGAAATCAATAAAAATAGGTCAACACTCTGACATCTAATGGTAAAACTTACAAGTCTCAGAGACAAAGAGAAAATCCTGAAAGCAGCTTGGGACAAGAGGTTTGTAACCTACAATGGTAGAAACATTAGATTGGCAACAGACCTATCCACAGAGACCTGGCAGGCCAGAAAGGACTGGCATGATATATTCAGAGCACTAAACGAGAAAAATATGCAGCCAAGACTACTATATCCAGCTAGGCCGTCACTGAAAATAGGAGAGATAAAAAGCTTCCAGGACAAACAAAAACTAAAAGAATTTGCAAACACCAAACCAGCCCTACAAGAAATATTGAAAGGGGTCCTCTAAGCAAAGAGAGAGCCTAAAAGTAACATAGACCAGAAAGGAACACAGACCATATACAGTAACAGTCACCTTACAGGCAATACAATGGCACTAAATTCATATCTTTCAATAGTTACCCTGAATGTAAATGGGCTAAATGCTCCAATCAAAAGACACAGGCTATCAGATTGGATAAAAAAACAAGACCCATCAATATTCTGTCTGCAAGAGACTCGTTTTAGACCCAAGGACACCCCCAGATTGAAAGTGAGGGGGTGGAAAACCGTTTACCATGCTAATGGACATCAAAAGAAAACTGGGGTGGCAATCCTTATATCAGACAAATTAGATTTTAAACCAAAAACTATAATAAGAGATGAGGAAGGACACTATATCATACTTGAAAGGACTATCCAACAAGAAGATCTAACAGTTGTAAATATCTTTGCCCCTAACACAGGAGCAGCCAATTATATAAGCCAATTAATGACAAAATCAAAGAAACACATTGACAACAATACCATAATAGTAGGGGACTTTAACACTCTCCTGACTGAAATGGACAGATCATCTAAGCAAAAGATCAACAAGGAAAAGACTTTAAATGACACACCGGAACAAATGGACTTCACAGATATATTCAGAACATTCCATCGCAAAGCAACAGAATACACATTCTTCTCTAGAGCCCATGGAACATTCTCCAGAATTGATCACATCCTAGGTCACAAATCAGGTCTCAACTGGCACCAAAAGATTGGGATCATTCCCTGCATATTTTCAGACAACAACGCTTTAAAACTAGAACTCAATCACAAAAGGAAAGTCAGAAAGAACTCAAATACATGGAGGCTAAAGAGCATCATACTAAAGAATGAATGGGTCAACCAGGAAGTTAAAGAAGAATTTAAAAAATTTATGGAAGCAAATGAAAATGAAAACACAACTGTTCAAAACCTTTGGGATGCAGCAAAGGCGGTCCTAAGAGGAAAGTATATAGCAATACATGCCTTTCTCAAGAAACAAGAAAGGTCTCAAATACACAACCTAACCCTACACCTAAAGGAGCTGGAGAAAGAACAGCAAATAAAGCCTAACCAGCAGGAGAAGAGAAACAGTAAAGATCAGAGCAGAAATCAATGAAATAGAAACCAAAACAACAGTAAACAGATCAACAAAACTACGAGCTGGTTCTTTGAAAGAATTAATAAGATTGATAAACCCCTGGCCAGACTTATCAAAAAGAAAAATGACCCAAATAAATAAAATCATGAATGAAAGAGGCGAGATCACAACCAACGCCAAAGAAATACAAACAATAATAAGAACATATTATGAGCAACTCTATGCCAGCAAATTAGATAGTCTGGAAGAAATGGATGCATTCCTAGACATGTATCAACTACCAAAACTGTACCAGGAAGAAACAGAAAACCTGAACAGACCCATGACCACTAAGGAAATTGAAGCAGTAATCAAAAATCTCCCAACAAACAAGAGCCCAGGGCCAGATGGCTTCCCAGGGGAATTCTACCAAACATTTAAAGAAGAATTAATACCCATTCTTCTGAAATTGTTCCAAAAAATAGAAATGGAAGGAAAACTTCCAAACTCATTTTATGAGGCCAGCATTACCTTGATCCCAAAATCAGACAAAGACCCTGTCAAAGAGGAGAATTACAGACCAATATCCCTGATGAACATGGATGCAAAAATTCTCACCAAAATACTAGCCAATAGGATCCAACAGTACATGAGAAGGATTATTCACCACAACCAAGTGGGATTTATTCCTGGGCTGCAAGGTTGGTTCAACATCTACAAATCAATGTGATATAATACATTAAAAAAAGAAAGACCAAGAACCATATGATCCTCTCAATAGATGCAGAAAAAGCATTTGACAAAGTACAGCATCCTTTCTTGATTAAAACTCTTCAGAGTGTAGGGATAGAGGGCACACACCTCAATATCATAAAAGCCATCTATGAAAAACCCACAGCAAATATCATTCTCAATGGGGAAAAACTGAGAGCTTTCCCCTAAGGTCAGGAACACAGCAGGGATGTCCACTATCACCACTGCTATTCAATATAGTATTAGAAGTCCTAGCCACAGCAATCAGACAACAAAAAGAAATCAAAGGCATTCGAATAGGCAAAGAAGAAGTCAAACTCTCCCTCTTTGCAGATGATATGATATTCTATGTAGAAAACCCAAAAGACTCCACCCCAAAACTGCTAGAACTCATACAGGAATTCAGTAAAGTGACAGGATATAAAATCAATGCACAGAAATCAGTGGCATTCCTATACACCAACAACAAGACAGAAGAAAGAGAAATTAAGGAGTCAATCCCATTTATAATTGCACCCAAAACCATAAGATACCTAGGAATAAATCTAACCAAAGAGGCAAAGAATCTGTACTCAGAAAACTATAAAATACTCATGAAAGAAATTGAGGAAGACACAAAGAAATGGAAAAACATTCCATGCTCATGGATTGGAAGAACAAATATTGTGAAGATGTCAGTGCTACCTAGAGCAATCTACACATTTAATGCAACCCCTATCAAAATACCATCTACTTTTTTCAAAGAAATGGAACAAATAATCCTAAAATTTGTATGGAACCAGAAGAGACCCCGAATAGCCAGAGGAATGTTGAAAAAGAAAAGCAAAGCTGGCGGCATCACAATTCCGGACTTCCAGCTCTATTACAAAGCTGTCATCATCAAGACAGGCATAAAAACAGACACATAGATCAATGGAACAGAATAGAGAGCCCAGAAATGGACCCTCAACTCTATGGTCAACTAATCTTCGATAAAGCAGGAAAGAATGTCCACTGGAAAAAAGACAGTCTCTTCAACAAATGGTGTTGGGAAAATTGGACAGCCACATGCAGAAGAATGAAACTGGACCATTTCCTTACACCACACACAAAAATAGACTCCAAATGGATGAAAGATCTAAATGTGAGATAGGAGTCCATCAAAATCCTAGAGGAGAACACAGGCAGCAACCTCTTTGACCTCACCTGCAGCAACTTCTTCCTAGAGACATCGCCAAAGGCAAGGGAAGCAATGGCAAAAATGAACTATTGGGATTTCATCAAGATAAAAAGCTTTTGCACAGCAAAAGAAACAGTCAACAAAACCAAAAGTCAACCGACAGAATGGGAGAAGATATTTGCAAATGACTTATCAGATAAAGGGCTAGTATCCAAAGTCTATAAAGAACTTATCAAACTCAACACCCAAAGAACAAATAATCCAATCAAGAAATGGACAGAAGACATGAACAGACATTTTTTCAAAGAAGACATCCAAATGGCCAACAGACACATGAAAAAGTGCTCAACATCGCTCGGCATCAGGGAAATCCAAATCAAAACCCCAATGAGATATCACCTCACACCAGTCAGAATGGCTAAAATTAACAAGTCAGGAAATGACGGATGTTGGTGAGGATGTAGAGAAAGGGGAACCCTCCTACACTGTTGGTGGGAATGCAAGCTGGTACAGCCACTCTGGAAAACAGTATGGAGGTTCCTCAAAAAGTTGAAAATAGAGCTACCCTATGACCCAACAATTGCACCACTGGGTATTTACCCCAAAGATACAAATGTAGTGATCCGAAGGGGTATGTGCACCCTAATGTGTATAGCAGCGATGTCCACAATAGCCAAACTATGGAAAGAGCCAAGATGTCCATGAACAGATGAATGGATAAAGAAGATATAGTGTGTGTGTATGTGTGTGTATATATACATATATATATATATAATGGAATATTATGCAGCCATCAAAAACCCCCAAGTCTTGCCATTTAGAATGACGTGCATGGAACTAGAGGGTATTATGCTAAGCAAAATAAGTCAATCAGAGAAAGACGTATCATATGATCTCACTGATACGAGGAATTCTTAATCTCAGAAAACAAATTGAGGGTTGCTGGAGTGGTGGGGGGTGGGAGGGATGGGTTGGCTGGGTGATAGACATTGGGGAGGGTATGTGCCATGGTGAGAGCTGTGAATTGTGCAAGACTGTTGAATCACAGACCTGTACCTCTGAAACAAATAATACATTATATGTTAAAAAAAAAAAGATAGTAGGAAGGGTAAAATGAAGGTGGGGAAATCAGAGGGGGAGACAAACCATGAGAGACTATGGACTCTGAGAAACAAACTGAGGGTTCTAGAGGGGAGGGGGGTGGGAGGATAGGTTAGCCTGGTGATGGGTATTAAAGAGGGCATGTTCTGCATGGAGCACTGGGTGTTATACGCAAACAATGAATCATGGAACACTACATCAAAAACTAATGATGTATTGTGATTAACATAATTAAATTAAAAAAAAAAACAAAAAACAAAACAAAACAAAAAAAGAAATTAAGGATAATGTGAAAACACAATTCCATTCGCCAAGCCAAATGTCATGGCATTACATCCAAGAGGGATATCATTTGAAGTTGAATGATTTAGATTAATATCCACATGGGACATGAATTGCTACACACTGTAAATTATTTCAAATGCCAAAGTTAAAAAAGCAAAGGTGAGTATTCCTTCTAAGGCAGGCCAGGATGACAATTTGATTTCATTTGATTTCCTTCAGAAAGGAAAAATACGACCCAGAAAGTTAAATAACTTGCCATAAGTCACATGGAAAACCCATCCTAAAGGTAGGATTAGAAATTAAGATGGCACTTTCGGGATGCCTGGGTGGCTCAGTCGGTAAGCGTCCGCCTTCGGCTCAGGTCATGATCCCAGGGTCCTGGGATTGAGTCCCCCATCGGGCTCCCTGCTGGGAGCCTGCTTCTCCCTCTGTCTGCCACTCCCGCTGCTTGTGTTCCCTTTCTGACAAATAAATACATAAAGTCTTAAAAAAAAAAAAAAAGAAAGAAAGAAAGAAAGAAAGAAATTAAGATGCCACTTTCAATAAATTAAGGTCTAGGATACCAGGATAGGGTAAGGTTGGGACACTTTGGCCCACAGTCCCAGGGCAGGCCAGAAGCAGCCGGTACCACCCTTGGACCCCAACTAGAGGGGCTGACCTTGGGGCTCCCAGGTGCAAGGAGTTTGCAGGGGCAAGGAGACAGCAGTGTCTGTATATACACAGAAGTCCCTTGTGGTGGGCAGAGGTAAGGTGGGATGAAAGCAGCTCCCCCACATCTGGGGGGTCTAAGGATTTTGAACCCCTCACTTTCAGTCCATAATAACAAAGGTCAAGGCAGGAGGAGTGAACACATTTCATTAACAGATTGTTGGCTTAATTTCTAAGTATTCAGACAAATAGTATATGGCTCCCATTTATATTCCCATTCTGGGCCCACATATATGAGGGGTGGGCCTAAGAGAGACCATCTGAGGGTAGGGAGGATCTCAACTTCTTCATAGGAACCTGGGTGATCACTGACCCACGTGGGAGGTAGAGGGCCTACCTCCTGGGGGAGCCTGCAGGGTGCTGCCCTACAAATTGGCTTCGCCCTTTGAGTGGTACTGACACGTGGCAGCTGGGTGCCCATGAACGTCTGCTTAGAGGAATGAGCCGATTGGCACTTTCTATTTTCTAGCAAGCTTCTGCTTTGCAGTCTTGCTATTCCAGTGGGTAGGCCCAGGAGGCATGGCCGAAGAGGAAAAGGGTGCTCAGTGCTGCTACAGAAAATCCCTGAGTCCAGCACGGGTTAGGCTGGTGACCTCTCAGGACAGGGGCTGCTAGGGCAGGGGGTGTGCATGCTTAGGCCCCTACCATGCTGCATCTGAGTCACAGTGCTTCTGAAAGACCCAAAAAGGACTTAGAAATCACCACTAACATGTAACCACACTCCTACCAACAACTATTAAAAAAAAAAAATTTTTTTTTGGTGACCTTGTAAGTACAGAACAGTATCTCAAGATTGGCTTAATTAGCATCTTTTATTACAAGTAAGGATCACATTTTCCCCCAAGAGCTGTGTGCTACTTATATTTCCTCTTATATAAAAAACAGCTAAAAGCCTACGTCCACTTTCCTATGGAGGAGCTGAATGTCTTCCTAGCAGATGTGAATAAGCCTGTGCCATATCCTGACAGACTCCCCAAACCATTCATCTGGGAGAAGGGGCTGAGTGATTCCAAGTTTGCCAATTTCCAACTGTCTCAGGAAGTCCTCTGGTCTCCTCCGTCATGACCTCCACTAAATTATTACTTCCAGTCCTAGGCTACCAGAGATTTGCAACATTGTTTAAACAAACATTTAAATGTACGTAAGCAGTCCATGCTCAAAGTTGAAAAATCATAAAGTGCAAGTAAGCAAGATTTCTTTTTAATTGCCTATAATTTCTTCTTCTTTTTTTTTTATAATTTCACCACTTGGAGGTACTATTATGTAACTCCTATTTTGTGGTAAATTGTATTGGGCTTTTACACTGCGTCCACCTTGGCATGGAGTCTGTCTTCTTTCACTGCGCAAGCCTACGGCTGACACCTTTTAAAATCAGTGTGGAAAGGGCACCTGGGTGACTCAGTCGGTTAGGCATCTGCCTTCAGCTCAGGTCATGACCCGGGGTCCTGTGATCGAGCCCCATATCAGGGCTCCCTTCTCAGCAGGGAGTCTGCTTCTCCCTCTGCCCCTCCCCCTGCTTGTGCTCTCTCTTTCAAATAAAATCATCAAAAAAGAGAAACTTTGAGGATTAAACTGTTTAATAAAATAAAATCAAATCAGTGTGGAAATGCCAGGAATCATGTCGGCAGCATTGCTCCTGCTGGCCGGGCAGTGCTCCAATATCTAGGACCAGGAATGATCCACTCAGTTCTGTCTTTAGGACCAGGGCTGCCAGAAGCAACATGGGATGAACTCTATTTAACCTGCCTATGGTTCTGTTTCATCCTCAAACAGGGAACACATTAAGTCAAGTTTACAGAGAGACTATGAAGATGCATGTGTAAAAAACATCTGATGACCACAGCTCTATTTGGTTAAATGGACTAATTCCAGTAGTTTACCTTCTAAAATATCATTTACTATTATTTAAAAGTCTGGGTTATTTGTCTTTCAAAAATGTTTTTCCTCCATGGTTGAAAGCTAAAATTTTGGAGAATCTGAAAATGTGCAGCTAAACTTTAAAAAGATGAAGCTTTTTATGGATAATTTTGTAATGAAAATGCTCTTTTTTTAAAAAAATATTTATTTTAGAGAGAAAGGGAAGGCAGGGAGGGGCAAAGGGAGAAGGAGAGAGTGAATCTCAAGCAGTATCCCTACTGAGCGTGGAGCCTGACACGGAGCTCGATCCCAGGACCCTGAGATCATGACCTGAGCCGAAATCAAGAGTTGGACGCTCAACTGACTGAGGCACCCAGGCACCTCAAGAAAATGCTCTTAAAATTACCTTTACATATTAACTTTCAGTGTACTTGAAGAAAGTGAGGGAGCTTACCAAGCACATAAGATTGTCACGTTCCTGGGTTATATTCTCTGCCAGGCCGACAAGATTTGCCAGGTACTGGTGAGCAGACATTTCCTTCTCCATGGCTTTTTCCACCTGCTTTTTGAGGACATCAATTTTCTTTTGAGACCTCCTAGAGAGTTCCCCCAAATGGTGGAATAAAAAACTCATTAGCCTGAATGGCTAGCACATAGTGAATATCTGCATTGTAAAAATAGCAAGTATGTTAGCACTTAAATGTGTTCTTCAGCAACCTAAATCTTCTATTAAGTTTCAGGGTGAGAAGAGGTAAATGAGTTTAATTTCAAGTGAAGCATAATTATTGACTCCAAATCAAGTCAACAGGTATCACAAAATGCTTAACACAGTTAATAGGCTACTTTGTATGTATTATTCCATTCATTTTTTGGATCGTGTTCTAAAAGGAGTCCAGTTACCCAAAGCCAACTTCTGGGAAATGTGTAGGAAAGAACTTCTAGGACTTTCAGAGTCTTAGGGTCATCATTATGACTATCAACTATAATTGAACTATATAGACTTGAGAAATGTTGGCTGACACTGGTCAACAGAAGAGCCTTTACTGTAGTTTTCTTTTGATACCCAGTAATCTTAATGATCCTTTTCCATTTTACAGCCAATATTAGAAAAAGAAAAGACAAAATAAAACAGAATATTTAATTTTCTCTTTTTAATACTAACCCCCCCCCCAAACAAAACAGCTTAAGAAAAAAGAGATAAAAACCTATTTATTTTCTGTGCCCTGTCGAGTTCGGCTCCCAGTGCTTGGTTTTTAGCTGCCAGACTGTTCTTCTCTAAGAGCAGGCTCTGTTTCTGCACTTGCAGCAGTGCCAACTTTCCCATCAACTCTTCCATCTCGGCACCTCCTTTCTCCTCTTCCTTCTGCAACTGGCTGGTGGACAAAAACATCACAGGCTTGGATCCAGCACACTGAAACTAATAAGAGGCCGCTGCTGCTGCCAGGCAAGCCAGGGGCAGCCCAGCCTGACAGCCCACCAGCCTGCGTGGGTCTGTGGAAGGCCCCCGTGCAAACGCTGCCCATCCCCTCTCGGAGGGCCTGGGATGCAAATCCTAGGGGCTGGGCACACAGTTTTTTGATGGTAATGATCTAACGCTTTTCCTGCCCATAAACTGTTGCTTATGCCTTTGTATATAGATATACTTATTTGTACCCTATATTCCGTCCAGAAAGAAATTTTTTTTTTTTTAAGATTTTATTTATTTGACAGAGACACAGCGAGAGAGGGAACACAAGCAGCGGGAGTGGGAGAGGGAGAAGCTGATTCCCCGCGGAGCAGGGAGCCTGATGCGGGGCTCGATCCCAGGACCCTGGGATCCTGACCTGAGCCGAAGGCAGACAATTAACGACTGAGCCACCCAGGTGCCCCATTCCAGAAAGGATTTAAGACCGCTTCATTTTTTACATAGTTATAATTGCCTCCCCCAAATCCTAATGGTAAAACAAATTTTATGTCATACTAAAGTAACTCTTATGTTTTTATGATAAAAGCAACAAAAGAACAAGGAGGGCATATTCAATTTCAATATATAGTTCTGGCATAATGATGTTTGAGGCAAGAGTTATTTCTTCGTTGGTTCTCTTTGTCAGTTCTCACGGAATAACCAGGACCGAACAGGCAGAGCCATGCGCACAGAGGCTGCCCAATTCTGAAAGGAGGGTCTCTCTGGGCACAGCGTGAGCCTTACTTCCAGGCTTGCTGGCCAGCAAATGGGCGCAGGTTGCATGTGTGTGGGTCTGCCTGACCAGTCAGACAATTTCGGTGACTTCGGCCTGGGTTGGCTCCCTGAGCACCCCAGCAGGGATTTTCCAGATAGTTTCCATTACTTTCTAGTTTACTAGTTTTAATTAGTCAAAGAGCGGAGGACATATCTAGATAAAAACCATGAAACTGAGGTTTTTATCTTTTTTCTTCACTGTCTTTTGTTTTTAGAATTTTCTTTAAAGGTATTTTTGCCAAAGTAATGTACTCACCTGGTACCAGTTCAATCACTAAAGAAAAGTTCACAACGAAAAGCAAGTAGGGGCTATAGAGAATGTTGGGAAAGTATCAGTAGGCCAGCATCGTTACCTCAGAGAGCAATACGTTAAGTTCTAGAAAATGTACTTACCCTGTCGGCCAACAGTGCCACCTCTAAATACGTATGTAGGGAAATTCTGATGACACATACTCGAAATCTTACTGTGGCACTTTTTTTTTTTTTTTTAAGATTTTATTTATTTATTTGACAGAGAGAGACACAGCGAGAGAGGGAACACAAGCAGGGGGGAGTGGGAGAGGGAGAAGCAGGCTTCCCGCGGAGCAGGGAGCCCGATGCGGGTTCGATCCCAGGACCCTGGGATCATGACCTGAGCCGAAGGCAGACGCTTAACCAACTGAGCCACCCAGGCAGCCCACTGTGGCACTACTTAATGGAGCAAACTTATTAACAATTTAAACTTCCACTAAGGTAAGTAAAATGTAGTATTTCACATGATGGAATACCACCAGGCAGAAGCTAAAAGAATAAACTTTAATAGCTATTTCAACATGGAGAAATGTTTGAAAAATTGAGTGTAAAAGGACAAGATACTAAAAGCATGAATTCATTCATATAAACTTAAGACACACCAAAAAAATGCCATATGTCATTTATGGAAACATATGTGGAAATAAAAAACAGATTGGAAATGTAATTCCAAGTTTATGGTAGTGATTCCTTTTAGAAAGCCAGGGATAAATATTGGACTAAGGAGAGTGGTTAAAAAGGACTTCAGGTGTATTTCTAACAATATATTTCTTAAGCAAAACAAACAAAGAGGTAAAAGCAATTTGTTAAAAAAAAAAAAAAGTTAGGGGCACCTGGGTGGCTCAGTCGTTAAGCGTCTGCCTTCTGCTCAGGTCATGGTCCCAGGGTCCTGGGATCGAACCCGCATCGGGCTCCCTGCTCAGCGGGAAGCCTGCTTCTCCCTCCCCCGCTCCCCCTGCTTGTGTTCCCTCTCTCGCTGTGTCTCTCTGTCAAATAAATAAAATCTTAAAAAAAAAAAGTTAATAGCTGGTGGAAGAAATAGTTGCTTGCTTGCTTGCTTGATTTATTTATTTAATCTCTACACCCAACATGGGGTTCAAACACACAACCCTAAGATCAAGAGTCGCACGCTCCCCTGACTGAGCCAGGCTGGAGCCCCAAAATAGTTGCTTAAAATAAAATCTTTTAAAAATAAAATGTTTCCTATTCTACTCCTCAGGTTCCCCAGAGGAAACCTGTACTGATCACTTTTGATTTTAGTTCTTCCGGTAAAAAGCCATTGATTTAAAATTTTTTAAGTTGTGAAATACACATATAGAAAAGTATATAAAAGATAAATTCATATTTTAATAAATAATTATAACAAACCCTCATATAATTACCATATAGGTGAAGAAACAGAACATTTTTTGGTAAATACTTTAAGAGTTTTTACATCTAGGGGTGCCTGGGTGGCTCAGTCGTTAAGCGTCTGCCTTTGGCTCAGGTCATGATCCCAGGGTCTTCAGATCAAGCCCCATGGTGGGCTCCCTGCTCAGCGGGGAGTCTGCTTCTCCCTCTCCCTCTGCCTCTCTCCCTGGCTTGTGCTCTCTCTCACTTGGTCTCAAATAAATAAATAAAATCTTAAAAAAAAAAAAAGTTTGGGGCGCCTGGGTGGCTCAGTTGGTTAAGCGACTGCCTTCGGCTCAGGTCATGATCCCAGGGTCCTGGGATTGAGCCCCGCATCGGGCTCCCTGCTCCGCGGGAAGCCTGCTTCTCCCTCTGACCCTCCTCCTGCTTGTGTTCCCTCTCTCGCTGTCTCTCTCTCTTTGTCAATTAAATAAATAAATAAAATCTTTAAAAAAAAAAGGTTTTACATTGAGATTCATGGGTGAAAATGAAAAGTAATTTTCCTTTCTTATAATTGGTGGGTTTTGATATCAAAATGACATTGATCTCATAAAATGAATTAGGTGGCATTAACTCTTTTTCTGTTTAGAAGGGTTTATGTAAGACTGGAATTATTTCCTCCTTGAGTATTTTTAGAACACTCTGGTGAAGGTATCTAGGCTTACTTACAGTTTTCCTCAAGGAATGATCTTTGGATTCTATTTCTTTAATGATTAAAGGAATATTCAGGTATTCTTTTTGAGTCAGTTTTGGGAAGTTATGTTTTTCCAGGAATATCACTACTTCGCCTGAATTTTCAAATGTATTGACAGGAACTTATTTCTGGTGGGTGCGCACACATTTAAACATCTACTTGGTAGACTGAGTCTTTTCTCTCCATCAACTGATTCTCTTTGTTAAGTAGTGTTTTTTACCTAGTCATCTGTCTTGCCAGATATTAATGGAACTTAGCACCTCTCTTTTGGTTTGTATTTGAGTAGTATGGCTTTTTCTGCCCTTTCACCTTGGACCTGTCTGTTGTCTTTCTGACTGAGATGTATAGCTTAAAGGCAACACAGAGTTGTTGTGGAGAGTTGAGCAGTAAATATGTAAATAAATGTAAATGAACATTGATTCCATAAAACAGTAATAATATCTTTTGGGATTTAAAAATTCGTAGAATTCAAATGCACAACAATAATAGTATATAATCAGGAAAAGGGTCAATGGAATTTGTCTTCTAAAGTTTTTATATTATTCTGGAGAGGAGAAAGGTGTTGATTCACTTTATAGTTTGAAAATACACATGATGAAGTTTGTGGAAAGACACTCAATAGTATCTCTGCCTTGGAACCCACCGTGTGTGGCCTCCGTGAGGCCTTGAGCTGACGCGAGCCTCCCCTGTGCACAGGACTTCAGTCACAGCCCGTAGAGCTACAGGTAAATGTACATTCCTGGTATGACTCCTCCATGTGACGAGCATTCTCCCCTACCTCTGAGGGAATTTCCCTCACTACCCATAGGTAAGAGACCCTGAAGCTTGCTAAAACCCTGCTCTTCTGACCCTCATGCGCACTAGGCACCCTGCCTTGATGTCCCCACGTGGCCCCTCCAGGTACCTGTGGGTTACAAACTTCTCTGTTTCCCTTTCCCTTGCGGTCTTACTGTGGCTCACCATCCAACACCCCAGGGCTCTACTTAACATATGTTAACTTAAGTTTAGCCTCTTTGGTGTTATCTATTCCTGATATATTTGCCTTTAAATCTTTTCATTTTGCGTTTTCTATTTTACCACTTGTCCTGTCTTTTCTTGCCCTCATTCGGACTGATTAAAAAAAAAAATCATTCTTTCCCTGCATTAGTTTAGAAGTTACATTCTCTTTCCACAAATTTCATCATGTGTATTTTCAAACTATAAAGTGAATCAACACCTTTCTCCTCTCCAGAATGATATAAAAACTTTAGAAGACAAACCCCATTGACCCTTTTCCTGATTATATATTATTGTTGTGCATTTGAATTCTACACATTTTTAAATCCCAAAAGATATTATTACTGTTTTATGGAATCAATGTTCATTTACATTTATTTACATATTTACCGTCTTTTTACTCTAGTTTACCTTGCCTCCCATACATCCAACACTGAATTATGTTCTTCCTCCTAATGTAGACCCTCTTTGAGAACTGCCTTTAATGTAGGTCTGCTGGTGGTGACACTCAGTCTGGGTTTGAAAATATCCTTATTCTGACCTCATTCCCAAAAGGCATTTTCTTCAGAATGAAATTCTAGCTCATCAGGGGTTCTGTTTGTTTCCCAGCACCTTGAAGCTAGCCTTCCAGGGACTGGTGTGTCCCTTGTTACACGTTAAACATCCTGTTGTTGCTGCACTCCCCTGAAGGCCATCTGTCCTCTGCTGTTTCACTAAGATGGCTCTTCATTTACCCAACTGTGCTTGTGCTTGCTGGGCTAGCCCAACCCATGCACTGTCGACTGCCTTCATTTGGAGAAGACTCCTCACCGACATCTCTCTAACTGCTCCTGATTAAATATATCCCTCTGCCACTTCCTGTCTGTGATCTACTGATACCGCGACCTTAGAACACTCCATGCCATCCTATGGATCCTTGCTTCTGACCTACTTTTCAGTTCGCTAATTCACCACCCAGCTATGTCTCATCTTTAGTTAAGCCCATCCAGTGAGTTCTGAATTTAGGTTATTGTATTGTTTCAGTTCTGAACATTCTGTTTCCTTTTCAAATCCAGTATTGTTACATTTTATAGTTCCCTGAAGACATTTTGTAGCCTTTTCTTTCTTTAAGCCTAAGAGCTACCAGTTGTTCTATAGGCTTTGTCTGATAATTCTCATATCTGGACTCTTGATTATTATTTGCCACTTCTGCTGGTTCCCAGGCACTGTCTGTCTGGTTTTCTTTGTGTCTTGGACAATATCCTGGAAAAATTTCTAAGAGTAAAGAGCCTTCCTCCAGAGAGGACTGAGGGCTCGTTGGTTTCAAGTTCACCTTACCCTGAGGATGAAGCCCTCTCGAGTCCCAGCTCACGATTTATTTGCAGGTGATGGGCTTGTCTCATCACTCTTGGTCCACTGATATTTTATGTGGGTGTATCTGGGTGTGGGTCTTTTTCGTTTACCATACCAGGTACTCTGCAGGTCCTAGCAGTCAAGGTCTTTAGAGACCTGGAAATGCCCTTCAACTAGTCATGTCTTCCTTCCCATTTTCTTTAAGCTTTCTTTCTGAGATTCCTGACGATCTAAGGTTGGACTTCCTGGACAGGTCTTCCATCCATTACCTTCTCTCCATTCCCAATTGTCTGTTTCCTTATGCTCTAGCAGAACTGACCAATTTGTCTTTTAGCCCTTCTACTGAATTTTCTTTAGATTCTGATAATCAGTTCTAATCTTGCTCTTAATGACTGAATTTTTTACGGCATTTTATTCTCTAGATTCTGAGTTCTCTATATTATCTTCTTCTTTGAAGTGAGTTTCTGTGCTTATGTAGGTCTCCCTCTTTTATTGCATTTTTCCCCATTATACCCAATGATCCTTGTCATTTGTTCATACCTAGGAATCTGTTCTTATTTTAGGATGAGGGACTTGGCATTTGGTGTGTGTTTGTAAGGAGACTGCTTTTCTGCCCTGACATCTTCCTGAGCAGGCATATCACTGACTGCTGAGCAGGACTCTGTCTACACAGATGAGTTATGTGAATAGTCAGCTTGACTTTAGAATAGCCCCTCCCATGCCCCAAAAGCCAGAGTAAGGAAGGCTTCCCTTGTATAGATACCACTAGTCACCCCTTAACTCTCCCTAAACAAGTTTGCTAACTTTCTTAAGTAAGAACCTCTCCCACCACGCATCCTGAGTAGGCTCAACCTTTGTAAGCAGCAATAAAAGCAAAGAACAACCGAAGCTTCCAGGTGTGACCAGTACAACTGTAAGTCAACTGGACAGTTCACTTGGAAAATAACCTCCTGCCATTTCTGGGGTCACAGTTCCTCCCAGGCAAGGTTGCCGACAGGTAGAACAAGCAGACTAAATGGAGAAGCCACTCCATATTTATGATCTGCACTGCCCCAAACCAGGAAAGGAGAAACAACACACATGCACCATACCTAGAAGCTCGTGGAGCACAGGTTCAATGACCTCATCTTTGCCTGCAACCCCACTCTTTCCCGAAGTCCTCCTCAGACTCACCCCCATTGTGGGAGCCAGTTCCACAGCTGCTTAGCTGCTAACTAATGGCGACTCTTGCACATGTGGCACCCTATCAGTGTGGGAAGGGAGCCCCCCTAACAGAGGCAACCAGAGGGCAGGTGCACTGAAGCCTTGCAGCCCTTCGGCTCCCTTCAGCCCAACTCCAAGGTGTCCTTGGCTGACCTCACGTCTGTAGTAGTCTCCTTACTTTGTCTGCCTCTACAGACTTCCCTGAGTTCATATATTCCATCCCTGATGGACTCATGCCCCCTTCCCATGTTACTGATGCTCTCACCAATCACTGCACCTTCCAATAGAGAACCATCAGGGTCGACACTGTCCAAGTCCACTCTTCCTGTCTATCCTCTACCCCACCCGTAAACTCTGAGCCCAAAGCCTCCCAGCAAAAGCCGGCACAAAGGCTTTCCCTCCCTATTCTAGCTCACTCCACCACAACATTCGTCACCTGATTTCCACTTACAAGAGATCTGGTGACATGTTTGCCTTTTCAACAACCATGTCTTCCACTGCCTTCCCATTAGTGGCTTCCTTTTAAAGGATATTATACCTTCTATACTCACACCTAGGGGGCCATTAGAATATGTGGTTATGGGGGCACCTGAGTGGCTCAATCAGGTGAGCGTCTGACTCTTGGTTTCGGTTCAGGTCATGATCTCAGGTTCATGAGATGGAACCCCATGTTGATTCTTGGGATTCTTTCCCTCTTCCTCTCCCTCCCCTGCTGCTGCTCTCCCCCGCTTACTCACTCTCTCTTTTTGAAGTAAATAGATAAAATCTTAAAAAAATAAAAAAGAATATGTGATTATGACATCCACAAAAAAAAAAATCAGCCACAGGAGTGGGAGTTTGAGGGAAATAAAATCATAAAGACAAACAGAACTTCAAAAAAAATTTCCCTTCCTCTACTGGAATAGAAAAGTAAAGTACAGGTGTGGCCCAGACAGCGTGTAATAGTGCAGTCAAAACACTGGGTTCGAGTAGTTGGAATCCCCAGCATTTACTAAAGTACCAAACTAAGCACTTCACATGCACCAACTCATTTATTCCCCAACATCAACCATCTTAGCTGAAAGCCTCACCATTTAAAAAATTATTTCCTCATTACAAAAGTAATGCATATTCATATTCATTTTACACATGTAAAATATTTTTTAAAAAACACAAAGAAAATTTAAATTACCCATTTTGATGGTTAATTTTATGTGTCAACTTGGCTAGGCTATGGTGCCCAGTTTGGACAAATATTAGATAGATGCTGCTGTGAAGGTATTTTGTAGATGTGATTAACATCTATAAGCAACTGACTTTAAGTAAAACATTACCCTTGATAACATGGGTGGGCCCCACCTAATCAGCTGAAGGCTTTATGAGCCAAAACTGAGGTCCCCCAAAGAAGGAATTCTGCCTCAAGACTAACAACAGAAATCCTGCCTGAGTTTCCAGCCAGCTGGCTGTCCAATGGACTTTGGATCTGCCAGCCCCTATAACTGTGTGAGCCAATTCTTTAAACTCTCTCTCTCTAGAAATATCTATACACATCCCCTACATATATCAGTTGTTTTTCTAGAGAACGCTGACTACAGATATACATAGAATTTCACCTGCCAAGGAGAATTTCGGTTAATATCTTTCCCTTCTGGGCGCCTGGGTGGCTCAGTTGGTTAAGCGACTGCCTTCGGCTCAGGTCATGATCCTGGAGTCCCAGGATCGAGTCCCACATCGGACTCCCTGCTCGGCAGGGAGTCTGCTTCTCCCTCTGACCCTCTTCCCTCTCGTGCTCTCTCTCTCTCATTCTCTCTCTCTCAAATAAATAAATAAAATCTTTAAAAAAAAAATATCTTTCCCTTCTTCCAGTCTTTTTTTCTATGTACCTATGGTATATGTGTGTGTGACTATATACATACAAGTGTGTATATGTATTTATACATATATATAATTACATATATAAAGACACACACACACTAGAATGATCAACTCATCCCAGTTTGCCTTGGACTTTCTCAGTCTAGCACTGGGATTCCCACATTCTGGGAAAACCTCAGTCCCAAGCAAAACTGGGATGGTTGGTTACCTTAATACACATACATATACACACTTTTTTCTTTTTAAACAAAATTGTGATCATTTTATACATACTGTTTTGCAATCTAATTTCTTCACTTAAAAATATGTATTTTCTCAAACTTCCCAAAAGATTCTTTTGTGAGATCCTGTTTAATGGCTGCATTGAATTTCATTTTATGGTTGTATCCTCTCATTTAATCCGTTCCCTATTACTAGATATCCAGGTTTCCAGTTCTACTACTTTAAATTATCTTTGGGTCTAAAACCAGTAAAGGCTGGAAGAGAAGGAGGAATAGAAATCATACACAAAATGCAGACCGTGGCCCTCAAGGACAGGCATAGTGTCCTTTAGTAACAATAGATTTACAATTCTCAGCCCCGGACCCCTTGCTGGTGTAGCTACACGACTCAGAAGACAGGTAACCTCTCTCTACTCCACCTAAAACCACACGCACAGTGATGCACTCCAACTTGACAAGACATTGTATCCCTACCTTTTTAATTCATTTACAATTGAAGCATGAACGTTCACTGCAATTTTGCCATCCAACTGTGTTTTTAGGTCCTGGCATTCAGTACGTAAAATTTCCAACTGCTCCTTGTTTTCAGTTAGTTCTTTTTTTTGGCTCTGTGTTTTAGTCTCCAGAAGCATTAGTTGTTTAGTCAGCTTAGAAACTGAAAAACAAACGAGATGGATAAAGACTTGGTACAGAAGACTTAAGAAAACATGATTATTGATTACTAGGTAATACCAAGGAGAGCCAGCTTATAAATAATAATCTTGAAAAAATCTTTTGGAGATTTATAAATTAATACCAAAAACCTTGTACTTAGAAATTAGTGTCCTGGGATGCCTGGGTGGCCCAGTCCGTTAAGCATCTGCCTTCAACTCAGGTCATGGTCCCAGGGTCGTGGGATTGAGTCCTGCATTGGGCTCTCTGCTCAGCGGGAAGCCTGCTTCTCCCGCTGCCTGCCACTCCCCCTGCTTGTGTTCTCTCTCTCTCTGACAAATATATACATGAAATCTTTAAAAAAAAAAAAATTAAAAAAAATTACTGTCCCTATATTAAACATTTACTAAATATCGACTTTCTTACTGGGGCTCAATATGTTGATATCATTAATACATGATGTTAATTAAACAAGACAGGATTTTAGCCTTCAAGGAACGGACTTTCCAAAGGCTGAAGCTTTAAGTCACAAGACACAGATGTGCAGCATCATGATGTTGTTCCTAAAACTGTAAGATTTTCAAGTCTTTAAGGACATCAAATATGGCCCAACTTTCCTTTCATTCCTCATTATGTTTTAAAGTAAATCATAAATATTTTCACCCTGGGCAACACCCTATATGTAATGATAAGATACTTCCCGGACATCTATTGAAAGTAGCACTTAGAAGTATTAGAACATAAATTTTAAATCCTTCTACTCTATGAAAAGATTTAGTTGATCAAAATGAATAGCTCCTTCTGGGAAATGGGGAAACAGGACAGGCAGCTGACTGGATCAAATCACACAGGCCTAAAGATTGGCCCCATTCTACCTGACCAGAACCAGCATCATACCTGTTCGTATCTGCAACATTTGAAGAAATTAAGCTCAGGAAATACAAAATTAATTTTCCCTGCCATCTCTGATTTTGAAAACAAAGGCAGGAGGCTTTGTTCCTCCTCCACCACCAAATAATACCGGAGTAAAAGCAAATACATCTGTGCCACATAGAGTCTAAGGGGAAGTCCTGTGAAGGAAACTCCTGTTGGATACTCTGATGTTTTATTTATTTATTTTTTATTTTAAACTTTTTTTTAGATTTTATTTATTTGAAAGAGAGAGAGACAGAGGGTGAAAGGGGGCAGGGGGCACAGAGGGGGTGGGGAGAGAGAGAATTTAAAGCAGACTCTGGGCTGAGCACAGAGCCTGATGCAAAGCTCGACCCCACAACTGGAAGATCATGACCTGAGCTGATACCAAGAGTCAGACGCTCAACCAACTGAGCCCCCAGGCGCCCCCAGACACTCTCACTTTTACACACGAGCTGGCTCATGGAAACAAATGAAGAGCCAGCCTAGTGACTTCAGCAGCAGCGGGGGCTTTAGTGCCCAGGGTATTATGGGCAGTCATTAAATAATCAGGAGCAGAGGGGAAAACAGAAAGGAGGGGTTACACTTATATTCTGCCCTCCTGTGCTATATTATTCTTCACTGGAAAAGAAAAGTCAGTAAAGCAAAAGGAAGAAAATGCCACTACCTTCTGTGCTCATAAATCGGGTTTAACCAAAGTGGAAGAAATGACTCAATCTGGCCCACTTCAAAGCCCACGGCCACATGCTGTGAGGTTCCTAGGAGTGGGGAAAGACACATGGGGAGAGGGGGTGCTCACAGAAGGTAGGGAAGGGAGACAGCCTGTCACAGCACCCACAGCTCTGAAGGAAGGGCAAGAGCACAAAGAAACTGTTCAGAGAGCGAATTCATTCTACTTATTTACTCACGTACAAAGTAACAAATATTCAGGAACCGAGCCTGGCGTTGTTTCAAATATTCACCTCACATGATTTTTTTCCACTTACGTGGCACTAGTCCCCCCACACCCAGTTCTGCTGACTCTAAAGGGGTCACCTACATCTGCCTTATAAGATATATGGAATAACTGGAAAGACACAGTGGAGTCTAAGAGAAAGCAATCAATGTGCTTTGGGTCATGACTGGATATGTTATAACATAAACAGCTGCCTTTCAGTAAAGAGGAACACATTCTAGAAAACGTGATTTCCTCCATTTGTAATTTGAAGGGGGTCCCTACTAGGAGCAGGGTGGGGGGCGGGGGCACCAGTGTCAAATGAGGCTGGAAAGATAGCTTACCTTCCTGGAGACGCTCCTTGTGGGTATCCTTGACTTTTCTCTGCTGAATCTCCAGCTGCTCTATCAACAACTTGTTTTCCTCTAAAACCAGTTCTGCCTGAGTCTGAAGCTGATGCCTACAATTGATTTACAAAATTAAATACTGCCACTCAGGTACTGAATGATTACAGAGACAGTCCGGAGTCTAAGACAGCAATTGATGTGTTGCAGGTCATGAATATCTGGACAAGTTTTAATGCTATACACGTCACTCACACAGTTAATCCTACCATTCGCATAAATGGGGGGGGGAAGCGATAACATTCGCATTATGAACTGCTTTAATAACTTTTTAAAATGTAACGCTGCGAACATATACAAAAGCAGAGAAGAATCGGATAATAGACTTTCATGTACACAACACAACACCCAGCGTGAACAATTGCCAAATGGTCAATCTTCTTTCATGTATAAACCTCCAATCCTGACACCCACTGGACTATTCTGAAGCCAGGAGGAAATTAGAAGAATTTAGAAAGTTCCCGTTTTAACTGAGAAGTACTCCCTTATAATCAATAGCATATTTGCCACCAAACAATGACTTTGTGAAAAGCCTCTGGCTGATTTCTTAAACCATACTAAGAGGGTGCGAAGCCAATCCCAGCCCAGCTCAACCTTCATGATCAAAAATTCCAATTAGAATGAGCTAAAGGGGCCTTTAGAAATCTGGTTAAATGCTAACCATTCAAAGCAAATGGTAAACCAGTGAATTATCACAATTTTTCACTTTGAACTCAAAAAATGAGGTGGAGGAAGGAGGTAAAAAGATGAAAGGAGTTGGCTATAGCAATGACGTCATTCCAACAGCAGCTGCCCACAGGCTCCTGGGCCCTAGCTGCTGACACCGCACCCAGGATGGGGAGGGAGCTACCCTGCTGTGCGGAGCGGGGAGCCTCCCACGCCCCAACCTGGGCTGGACTGCCCCAGCCTCCTCATTTCCGCCTCGGCAGACTACCTGCACTTCCTCCTGTTTACACTTTGGACTTTTTTTTTTTAAGATTTTATTTATTTATTTGATAGCGAGAGAGAGAGAGAGAGAGAGAGAGAGAGAGAGAGAGAGAGAGAGAGAGAGAGAGAGAACACACACCAGCAGGGGGCAGGGGCAGAGGGAAAGGGAGAGAAGCAGACTCCCCAGTTGAGCTGGAAGCCTGATGCGCTGGCTAGATCCCAGGATCATGACTTGAGCCAAAGGCAGACGCTTAACCGACTGAGCCACCCAGGTGCCCCTACACTTTGGACTTTCTTAGGACTTCCTTTCTTCCTCCCTCCCTTCCTTCTTCCTTCTTTCCCTACTTCCTTCCTTCCCCTCCCACCATTCCTTCAACCTTTTCTTTCTTTTTTAAATGAAAGTGATTCTCCTATTTCTTAAAAAAAAAAAAGTTAAAGCCTCACCCGTTAAGCATGAGGTATCTCAGTTGGTCAGAGGAAGTCAGGAAAAGAAATGCAGAGTTTAGTTACAGCCCAGAAGTTCAAGGAGAAATTACATGAAACTGAGGGGACATCTGTGACTGAAGTGTGAAGCTGGTGTGCCCTAGTGTCTGGGCACCCACACCTATGCAGGAACAGGGGGCAGAAGCCTTGGAGGCTGGGGGAGGGCAGGAGTGCCGGGGCCTCAGGGGTGGACGGAGGTCTGCCTCCAGGACCAACCCCCCGACCCCAGGGAGGGCAGTGAGTTCAGAGAAAGGGGGGAGGTCAGCTAGGTGGGGGTGCTCTGGAAGCACCACATAGACCTAATGGTTCCCCACCCACAGCTCGGGCCACCACACTAGAGCAGGGTGCCAAGTGCAAACCCAAATACACAGGATCGGGGAACACTGTGCACATGTGGATTTGAAAGTGAGGTCTTTTGTTTATTTATTTATTTTGATTTTATAGAGAAGTAAACGGGTTTGACTGGCATTTATATACAAGGTTAGAGGAAGGATCTGAGATCTCCGTTTTCTGGATGGCTCTTGGAAGCAGTCTAACTGATCCGCGTTCCAGGGTTCCATGGGAAGCATGCTAGGAGCCCTGACAGAAGAAAATCCAAGTTCAACAGGGGAAGCCACAGTGCACTAAGATCCAGTAACTGCCCAGGCCAATCCCAACTGTACAGCAGTGACCATCACATCAGGGAGAACCCACTTAATGGTAGGAATGCTGTTGACTCCTATTCTAAATTCCTGGACATCACACACGGAAAACATTTTAATTTTGTTCAGTGATGTTAAGACATGTTAAAGTTACTAAATATAACATAGCTACCCAAGGAGAAAAAGATCGATCTGAATAGTTTGTGCCTGGATCTTGCCTTTTGACTAAGACATTTACTTGCTCATATTCATTGACTAGCCATCTGTTACTGCTGTGCTGATGAACAGGACCTGGCCCTGCCCTTGCGAAGCTCATCAAGGAGGACAGGTGAGACAGATGTGGCGATACCCGGGTAGGCACAGCATGGCAGGTACCAGGACAGGGCGTGGGTCTAGGGCTGTGTCAGAAGCTGAGACAAGGCAGCAAGGAACTCTGCCTTCAGGGAGAGCTACTGACCAGCACCATTCGATCAGCGCCAGGTGAGCAGGGCCTGATGGATGGGGAAGAGTGCAGAAGGGGCATTCTGGGGCGAGGCAGCAGCACCAGCAGCAGGAAAGAGTGAGGCCGCACTCAGCTATCAAACACTGGAGGCCGCAGAAAGGGCAGGGCAGACGGGGGCTAGTTGTACAGGACCCCCTCCTGAGCTTCCTGGTCTAACGCCCTGGGAACAATCACAGGGGAGCAAAAAGGCTGTGGCTCAACAGGTTTGGGATGAGAAAACTGCCCTAGAGAAATACAACCTCAGAACATAAAAATTGGGAGCGTACGTAGATGGATTTCAGGTTTAAAAACCTACTTAGAATTTTAAACGTATTCTTTAAAATTCAAGTTTAGAATAGTTTACTACATTGTCACTGTACCTTGTTAATTTCTTTACTACGTTGTCATTGTACCTTGTTAATTTCTTAGAAACTCTCCCTGAAAATATTTTCGTTAAAGAAAATGTATTTGATGATTTCATAAAGTTTATTCCTATCATTGTCTTTTCTTTTGAGTTAGCAAAATACCAGAAACCCAACACCACTTGCCATTCCTCCCTGGTAACAGGACTACTCTTGGTTAACTCTCGGTGCAATTCTTCATTTTCTTTCACCACTTCCTGGACTCGCATCCTGAACACCCTCATTTCCTCCTGAAATAAAACGGAGGTGAATTGTAACACACACATACAGACGAGGTGCCATCCCTTACCTCTAGCGCTGCCGCTGCGCCTCAAGTCAAAGGTCAGCAGCTTTCTAGCCTAGTCTCACAGGAACAGCAGGTACCGGCGCCAGGTGCCTGCCCTCAAGGAGCTCCTGGGCTGCTGGGAAACCAGGAGACAACCATGATGCTGAGTACAAGGGACAGAGAGCCTCAGGTTTGAAATGCTCAATTCCTGATTTGGTAACACTTTTCTGTAAGTGCCAAATACTTAAGATAGGAAAGAAAAGATAAAGGCAGGTCAAAAAGAAAAGCAGAGATGCCTATGAACACTGCAATTTTTCCTTTGTTTAAAGACTTTGGAGGATAAATTGGAGCTTCTTAGAGAAATGTTAAGAACTTTTCGTCCTAATTAAAGCCCACTTGGGAGTGGAAGGGGTCAGTGTGGGTAGGGCTTGGAGTCTCCTGATTTTGCCCGCTTGTGATCACCAGAAGCCTCTCCTACATGAAGCCACCAGTCTGGACAGCTCCTTCGGCACCAGCAGGACTGAGGAAGCCTCGGGGTCTGCTTTCCCTCCTCAACAGTGTGTTTGTGGCACTCCTGCTGGGCCTCCTTCCTCCCTGCTTTTCTTAGCCAGCCCTCAGTGGGCTTCCGTGACATGTTCTGGTCTTCCGCGAGAACCTTAGCTGCCAATGTTTATTCTCGGATGCTTCTAAATATTCTTCTCCCAGCTCTTAGGCATTTATGCTTATACCCGTTTAGCTTAACAATGCCAAGGAACTTCTCTTTTACCTTTCTGCTGGGACACACTCCCCAGTGGCTGACAGCTTTTACAGAACAGGGCTCAGGCAAACTAAAGCCCGCAGGCCAGCTGCTTGTTTTGTAAATAAAGTTTTATTGCAACATAGCCACGCCCATTCATTTGCACTTTGTCTATGGCTGCTTTCTTGATACCACCACGGAGCTGAGGTTTTGCAAAGAGGCCCAGTGGCCTACAAAGCCTAAAATATTTACTAAATGCCATTTACAAAAAACGTTTCCTGAACCCTGTTTTAGAAGGAGCACCAAATTAATTTGTTAATTACTTGGCTTGATAGCTAATTAATTAGTGTAAGATTAATTCACTCTCTTACAAAGTTAAGTGTCCAACAAAAAATCTAGAAGAAAAGGTTCAAAACTGCATCATGTGGACCATGTGCGTGGGATAGTGTAACAAAGGCAGGCTGTGGGACTTAACAGACCCTTCCAGCCAGACAGCCCAGGAAACCCAAACTGTTCTCTCTGGATCCTTCCGATTCCAGAGATCTCTGGCCACTTACATGAGCAGTAGGGAAAGGATGGGACATATCTATCACACCCATGTAGCCTTGTCCACCTGTGTAATGACAGTGAGCTCTGCTGCCAGAGGCCATTCCCATGAAACAGAGGTGAACAAGGCAGAATCAACAAAAACCTGGCGCCCTCACCACTACCAACAGAACTGGACTCCCTGGGGTCAGCTCTTCAGAGAATTATGAAGCATTCAAGTCTGCCTAAAACATCACTGCTTACTACCTTGCCGTGCCTGCCTGACTGTCCCTTCTACAGTAGAGTTTGCAGCTGCAGAGCACCAGGAAAGAAGCGTCCCCCGTTGCTGTCCTGTCTGTACCCCAGGAGCCCAGCCCACACGGGGCTGCCTGCCTGGGAAATCTGGGCTTCCGATGCAGCACCACCCCGTCCCTGCACACCTCTCCCACTGATCCCGATGCACGCTTTCTGTTCCACTGATCCCTCCCTCCCGGCCTCCTTCCTTCTTTCTCTCCTTTCTTCTCTCCCACCCACCTCTACCACTGTGCTCTTTCCTTCCTCCCTCCCTCCCTCCCTCCCTCTCTTCCTTCCCTCCCTCCCCTCCTCCCTTCCTCCCTTCCTCCCTCCCTCCAACATTTGAGTACATATTAGATGTCGGGCACATCTACTTTAAACCTATCTTTAAAATGTTTCTTTAAAGTTTTAAACAGTCTTATTTTTTATAAACCTTGTCCTGAGACGTCTGCCAGCTTACCTGAAGGGTGGCATTGAGCTCATCCTTCTCTTTCATTCGGTCTTCATAGGCCAGTAACAAGGGTGACAGGTACTTTATATCCAACTGAACATAATGGAATAAAGAAGGTTAACTTAGGTCTTACATCTGAATACAATCAGCACATTTTTCAAAAGCTAAGAAAATTTACTTCATTTGGAATGGTTTTTAATAAGTATTTAATTATAGCCCAGAAAATATGGGCCTGAAATTAAGTAACTTTTACTTACCAACCAGGGTGGTGTCGGGCCCTTTGATGGGAGGCCATCAATATTTAAAGTCTAAGAAAAAAACACAAGTGAAGGCAAATTAAACAATGCTTCTTCTGAAAGTTCAGGCCTTAGATATTACTTTTTTAATGAAGTTTTTAATTTTAACTCCAGTGTAGTTAACACAGTATTATATTAGTTTCAGGGGTACAATACAGTGATTCAACAATTCTATACATTACTCAGTGCTTAATCCCCTTCACCTGTTTCACCCATCCCCCACCCCTCTGGGAACCACCAGTTTGTTCTCTATAGTTAAGAGTCTGTTTTTTGGGTTGTCTCTCTCTCTCTCTTTTTGCCCTTTGCTTGTTTGTTTTGTTTCTTAAATTCCACATATGAGTGAAATCATATGGTAATTGTCTTTCTCTGACTTATTTTGCTTAGCATTATTATACCTTCTAGCTCAATCCATGTTGTTGCAAATAAGTCTTAGATATGCATATATATATATACATATATATATAAATATAACCAATTTTTTCTGAAATGTTTGAGAGTAACTTGCAGACATAATGCCCTTCTTCCTCGAAATACTTCAGTGTTTATTTCCTAAAAACATTCATTTACTCCACCACAGTAACATCATAAAAACCAGGAAATCAACACTGAAGCAATACTATAATCTAATCTAGACTATGTGAAAATTTTGCCTATTTTCCCACTAATGTCCTTTTCTGGTCAAAGATCCAATCCAGTATTATATGTTGCATTTAGTTGTCAAGTCTTTTCAGTCTTTTTAAATCTGGAACATATCTAGTTATTGTTTATTGAATGCTGAACTCTTGCAATATTATATGTGGGAGGGTCTGGATTTTGTTGTCTTCCTTTAAAGAGTGTGGGCTTTTTTGTTTTTTTTCCTTCTTCTTTGTAGGCTCTTACATTGCTCATGGATCAACTTGATGCTTTTGAGGCTCACTTTTTACCTGCTGAGGGTGGGTCTGTAGTGACCTTTACTGAGAGGCTAGGTGAGCCAGCTACCAAGGCACGGTCCTTCTGGGCTCTTTCCTCAAGGTTGTGTGTTCCACAACTTCTCTACCTTGCTGTCAAGCCACAGGTCTCCCAGTGCTGATTGTTTGGCTCACGGCTCCCTGAATTTGTTTTCTGCCTGGCCCCAAGGAGTTTCATCCTCCTCTTTTGCTGAATACTAATCTGGTTTGGGTGCTCCACCCTGCCCTGTGAAGAGACTGTCTACAGACTGAAGGCAGAGGCAAACAACAGAAGGCTCCCCTATTTATCTTTCTCCTGCCCAAGGTCACTGTGCCGCCTGCCGTCTGTCAATAGTATTAATATGTGTTCTGTCTAGTTTTCGAGTCGTTTACAGTACGAGGGCCAACGTGGTAGCAGTTATATTCCATCAGGCCCAGAAGCAATGGCCCTGATGGAATAATTCTTCCTTCAAGAAAAACCTTGTAACACGTTCACCTTAAAACCTCATCTCATCAGTCATTCAGCAAACAGTGAGAACTCTCTAAGTCATTATGGACGTGACAACACAATGGTTTGCCATGATTTTATGATCTAACAACAGGTAGAAGTCTTCTCACACAAATGAACATAATATACTACACACAAAAACATAGTACAGGATAGAATGTTCTAGCTGCCTTAAGAGCTGTACAAACAAAAGTCTGCGATGATTTGAGGGAGAGAGATCATATCTGACTGGAGTGACCAGGGAAGGCTGTCACGGAGAATGTGGCATTTGCACAGGGGCAGAATGGTGTGAGAAAGCAGTGGCCTGTCACTGGGCCTGCCTGTCTGTATCCTTTTTAAAGAGAACTGGCTCACCCACAGCCCCGCAGAAGGCCCTGGCCTAGGAAGCTTGTTTTGGATCATGTGACCCCAAGAACTTTAATTTTTTTGCTGTGGTTGAAAAAAAACATTAAAGAAGTCAGTCACAAAAGACCACATGTTGTATGATCTTATTGATGTGAAATGTTCAGAACAGGCAAATCCATAGAGACAGAAAGGAGCTTCGTGGTTGCAGGAGCCAATGCAGGGGGTGGGGGAAAATGGGGAGTGACTGCTAACAGGTAGGAAACTTCTTGTTGTGATGAACTTGTTTTACAACTGACTGCAATGATGGTTGCATGGTTCTGTGAAGACAGTAAAAATCACTGAACTGTGCACTTTAAATGGGTGAACTGAATATGTGAGTTATATCTCAATGCTGTTATTTAAAAATTTAAACTTAAGTCCTACTTTAAAATCAGAAGCTCGTGAAGCTGCCCTGAATTCCCAGGAGCCACGTGGGAACAGATGTGCCCCTGGCTTCCCACCTTGATCCCAGCAGGGGCCAGTCAGCTGTGTATCCTGACATGTCAGATGCCCGCCCCCCCCCCCCCCCGCCCCCATTCCTCACATGCACTACTCTCTAAGGGCAAGGACCTGACCTTCTGACTCCTCTTGTTATTCCTCACAGTGGTTGGCTCGGTGAGTTTATTGAACTGAATTCTGCAATACCTCTTCTAAAGTAAAAACTAGTCTGCTTTCTTCTCTCTTTATATATGCCTACATTGTGAAAGCATTCCCACCACCAAGCTAAGTACACACCCATCACCTCACATATTTACCTTTAAAAAAAAAAAACAGAGAACATTTAAGTTCTACTCTCTTAGCAAATTTCAATTATACAATACAGCATGATCAACTATAATCATCACGTTTTACATTAATCCTCAGATCTTACTCATAACTGAAAGTGTGTACCCCAGCCTCTCCCTATTTCCTCCACCCCCCAGCCCATGGCAACCACCACTGTACTGTTTCTGTAAGTTTGACTTTTTTTTTTAAGATTCCACATATAAGTGATACTATTCAATATTTGTCTTTGTCTGGCTTATTGCCCTCCATGTTCATCTATGTTGTTGCAAACGACAGTACTACCTTTTCTTTTAGGCGGAGTAATAGTCCACTGTATGTATATACACCACATTACATATAGATCAATCACATTTTTATATATACATCACATTTTCTTTATCTATTCATCTGCTGGCAGACATGTGGGCTGTTTCCCTACCTTGGCTACTGTAAATAATGTTTCAACAAACATACAAGTACAAACATCCAAAGATAGTGATCTTGTTTCCTCTGGACATCTACCCAGAAGCAGAATTGCTCAATATATGGTAGTTCTGTTTCTAATTTCTTGAGGAACCTCCACACTGTCTTCCACAGGAGCTGCACCAGCTTGCATTCCCACCGACAGTGTGCGAGGGCTCCTTTTCTCCACACCCTCACCAACACTTGCTACCTCTTCTCTTTTTAGTAACAGACATGCTAACAGGTATGAGGTGACAGCTAATTATGATTTTAATTTGCATTTCCCTGCTGATTAATGATGTTGAGCACCTGTTGGTCATCTGTAGGTCTTCTTTGGAAAAATGGCTATTTAGGTCTGTTGCCCATTTTTAAATTGAGTTATTTATTTTTGTGCTATTGAGTTGTATGAGTTCCTTGTATTTTCTGGATATTAATCCATTACTGGACATGTGGTTTGCAAATGTTTTCTCCCCTTCCATAGGCTGCCTCTTCATTTTGATGTTGGTTAGTTACCTTTGCTGAGAAGTTTGATGAGCCCCACTGGTTTATTTTTGCTTTCAGTGCCATTGCTTTTGGGGTCAAATCCAAAAAATCACCATCAGGACTGATGTCAAGCAGCGCCTGGGTGGCTCTGTCAGTTAAGTGTCTGCCTTTGGTTCAGGTCATGGTCCCAGTGTCCTGGAACTGAGCCCCATGTTGGGCTCCCTGCTGAGCAGGGAGTCTGCTCCTCCTTCTGCCTCTGCCACCCACCAAACTGGTGCTCACGCTCTCTCTCTCAAAAAAAAAGACATGTCAAGGAGTTTTATGATTTCGGGTCTTATACTCAAGTCCTTAATTCATTTCCAGTTGATTTTGGGGTGCAGTTTAAGATAGGGGTCCAGTTTCATTCTTTCGCATGTGGACATCCAGTTTTTCCATCATTTATTGAAGAGACTGTCTTTTCCTCATACTATATTCTTGGCTCCTTTGTCAAAAATAAATTCAGCATATATGCATGGGTTTATTTCTAGACCCTAAATTCTGTTCCATTGGTCTGTTTGTTTTTATGCCAATATCATGCTGTTTTTGCTTACTATGGCTTTGTAATAGCTTAAAATCAGGAAGTGTGAGGTCTCCAGCTTTGTTCTTATTTCTCAAGATTGCTTTGGCTATTCAGGGTCTTTTGTGATTCCATACAAATTTTAGGATTGTTTTATCTACTTCTGTGAAAAATGCCATTGGGATTTTGAAAGGACTGCATTGAATATGTAGATTACATTGAGCAGTATGGACATTTTAATAATATTCTTTCTGATCTATGAGCACAGAAAATCTTTCCATTTATTTGTGTCTTCTTCAATTTCTTTCATCAGTGTTTTATGGTTTTTTATTTTATTTTTTTGGTGTACAGATCTTTTACCTCTTTGTGATTTATTCCAAAGTATTTTATTCTCTTTGATGCTATTATAAATGAGATTTTTTTTCTTAATTTCTTTTTCCTATAGTTTGTTGTTAGTGTCTAGAAACAAAACTGATTTTTGTATATTGATTTTGTATCCTGAAAATTTGCTGGATTAATTTATTAGTTCTCTTGTTTTCTTATCATTAACTTGCCTCTTCGTTTTAGCTTAGAGAAGTCCCTTTAAGGCCAGTTTAGTGGTGATGAACTCCTTCAGCTTATGCTTGTCTGGAAAACTTTCTGTCCTTCATTTTGGAAGGACAGCTTTGTCAGGTAGAGTATTCTTGGTTGGCAGTTTTTTTGTTTTTGTTTTTAGCACTTTGAATATACCAGCTACTCCCTTCCGGCCTGTAAAGTTTCTGCTGAAAAATCTGCTGACAGTCCTATGGGAGTTCCTTTGTGTGTAATAAGTTGTTTTCCTCTTGCTGCTTTTAAGATTGTTTCCTTGTCTTTAACTTTTGACAATTATTAAATTATATGTTATTAAATTATAATGTGTTTTGATGTGGGTGTCTCTGGGTTCTTCTTATTTGGAACTCTCTGAACTTCCTAGATCTGGATGTCTGTTTCTTTCCCCAGGTAAGAGAAATTTGTAGCCCTTACTTCTTAAGCTTTCTGCCCCTTTCTCAATCTACTCCTTTTGGGACCCCTGTAATCCACTTGATAGTGGCCCATCACTCTTTTTCAGTTTCTTTTTGCTTCTCTGAGCAGAATTCCACTGCCCTGTCTTCAATTCATGGATTCTTTCTTCCACTTGCTCTAGTTTGTGGTTGAACCCCTCTGTTGACTTTTTCAGTTCAGGCAGTATAGTCTTTAGCTCTATGATTTCTGTTTGGTACTTTTTAGTTTTTCTATCTCTTTGTTGAAATTCTCACTTGGTTCATGCTCTCCTGACCTCGGTGAGCATCTTTATGACTGTTATTTTGAACTCTCTATTGAGTAAATCACTTACCTGTACTTCATTAAAATCAGTTTCTGATCTTTTTGTTTGGAACACACTCCCTTTTTCCTGCCTTTTCCTTGACTTTCTGTGTTGGTGCATTAGGAAAAACAGCCCACCTCTTCCAGTTTTGACAGACTGGTCTCCTTAAGAGATGAATGAGCCTCATCAATCAGCCCGGCCTGAGCTCCTGGTTGCCTCTCAAACATCTGTGACTGTCTAAGCCACTGTCTTCATTCTTAGTGGCTCCCAGTGTGTACCAGAGTGTACCAGAACTCATTACTTTCCCAAAAGGGAAGAGTGTCTTCAGCTCCTAGATGCAGGCTGATTGGAAACCAGACCTCAGGCAGCAGCTGGGAAAGTATGCGGTCAAACCCCTTCCACGGAAAAACTTGGACATGGGTGTTTCTGCCTGCTCCCCTATGCTGAACCCAGTGTGGGGCCACAGAGGGGTGCTCCCACGCCAGTTGCAAAACTGCTTCTTTGTCTGCTAGTCCTGGGAATCATGAACTGAAGTCCCACTGGCTATGAGAGCTAGGTGATTTGGGGGGGCCTGTGAAAACGAGTCTGCTTTCTTTCCAAAGTAGGTACACCAAAAAACAACAGCTATACCCTTGAGGAACAGGACTAAGAATGGAGCCGCTGACATGGACTTTTACACCTTAACTTTATATACTTCTGTATTGTTCCCAGGTTTTGTTTGTTTTGGTTTTTTTTGTTTGTTTGTTTTACAAAGAGTCTTTATTGCTTTTGAGAAAGGGGGAAGGGAAGGAAGAGATGAAAGGAGGACACAGAAAGGTCCCCAGAAAGACTGTTTTGGATGTGCTTTTTTTTTTATGCCAAATAATAATAAATATGAACCCTTCAAGATTAGAAAGCAATTCAACAGTAAAGCCTAAAAAATCAGAAAACTGACATTTTAAAATTGAAAACATTACCTCTTCCTTGGACAAATGCCTGAATTTTGTCTGATATCTACTCAATTCTACATTTAAACGATGGACAGTCATTTTTAACCCGTCATTTTCATCCACGAGTTCTTGAGCTTGTTTTCTTAGATAAAGTAGCTCAGAGGCAGCAGTTACTGGAAAAAAAAAATTAGTATTAGAAGAACTTACACCAAATTGATCAAGATTTTATATAAATTGCCAATCATCTGATCTTTTTTCCCTTTTGGGCTCATAGAGCCAGTGAAGGACAGACGTATAGATATTAATGAATAAAAGTTACTAAGTTTTTTTTAACGCTGAATAGTCAACAGTGTTTTGGAAATTTGTGCATGTACAATTAAAATAAAATGAGGGGCGCCTGGGTGGCTCAGTTGTTAAGCGTCTGCCTTTGGCTCAGGTCATGATCCCAGGGTCTTGGGATCGAGCCCTGCATTGGGCTCCCTGCTCCGTGGGAAGCCTGCTTCTCCCTCTCTCACTTCCCCTGCTTGTGTTCCCTCCCCTGCTGTGTCTCTTTCTGTCAAATAAACAAATAAAATCTTAAAAAATAATAATAATAAAATAAAGTAAAATGAAAATTTTAGATTGGAAAGAAAGAGTCATTGTCTCAGATGATATACAGTGTGTGCCTTGAAAGCCATATAAGATAAATGGAAAATTTATTAGAACTAAGAACTTTCCCATAGAATAATAATGTCCTATTAGGAAACATAACAGAAAATAGATTCCAAAAAGTAATAGCACAAATAATATAAAGTTGCAGAAATAAATGTGCCTAAGACAAGAAATACAGAGTCTGAAGAAGACTACAACGCTTTTCTTAAGACCATAATATTATAAATAGATCAATGTATAGAGAAAACATTAGTGAATATTTACATAACCTTAGAGTTAAAAAGGACTTGAAAGGGCTAAGTCATAACAGAAAAATATCCTATATTTAGCTGAGTTATCAACAAACAGAGAAACCATTACATACATGAAAAAGGGCCAAAATCCCTAACATGTAAAGAGTCCCTATAAATCAATAAGAAAAAAAAATCAAGGTATATCAATTTATTTATTTATTTATTTTTAAAAAGGATTGCTTTTTTTTTTTTTTAAGATTTTATTCACAGGGCTAAGTGCCTTCGGCTCAGGTCATAATCCCAGGGGTCATGGGATTGAGCCCCACATTGGGCTCCCTGCTCGGCAGGGAGCTTGCTTCTCCCTCTCCTTCTACTGCTCCCCCTGCTTGTGCTCTCTTGCTCTGTCAAATAAATAAACTAAATCTTAAAAAATAAAGATTTAATTCATTTATTTGTCAGAGAGACAAGAGAAAGAGAAAGGGAGAGAGAAAGAGCACAAGCAGGGAGGGTGGCAGGCAGAGGGAGAAGCAGGCTCTGCGCTGAGCAAGGAACCTGATGCGGGACTTAATCCCAGGACCCTGGGATCATGACCTGAGCCAAAGGCAGATGCCTAAGCAACTGAGCCACCCAGGCATCTCAGTATCTCAATTAAAATGGGAAAATTTATGAAAGAGAAAGAAAATGACCTGCAAAGCTATGAAAAAAAAAAAATACTCAAGATCAATAGTAAAATAAATACAAATGAATTTAAAATGGGATTTCCTCCCTGACCTTTTTGCTTGTCAAATTAGTAAGGAAAATGAAATCCTTATCACTGCTAAGTATGTGGAGAAAGCAGCACTTTTTAAAAGATTTATTTATTTATTTTAGAGAGAGAGAGAGAGAGAGAGTGTGTGCGTGTGTGGGAGTGGGGATGGGGGATAGGGCAGAGGGAGAGAGAATCTCAAACAGGCTCCACGCAGAGTGCAGAGCCCAACGCGGGGCTTGATCTCAAGAAGAGGCACTTTTATATGCTGTTCATGGGAATAAAAAACTGATATGAAATGTATGTAAGATACTATGCTAAGCATAAAGAACCAAAAGTATTGGAATTTCTTTGGCATAATAATGATATAGCAGATAAAATCAAATTTCAACAAGGATATTAATGAAAGAACCTTAAATATTATAATGCAATATCAACAACAACATAAGCAAATATTACAACATAAAATACTAGCTTTCAAATAAATAAGAAAATTTGTGAATTCTTGTTTATTCCTTTAATAAAAGAACTGTGTAGTTATCCCCACCTTCCTGAGGGGAGGCTTTCTCAGCCTCTTTCAACTTTCGGTTTTCTTTTTCCGTTCTTTTCAGTTTTAATTGTAGTTCTTTCATTGCTTGTTTTATTAGGTTAAGTTCAAGAGTAAGGGTTTGATTTGCATTGCTTAGAAGCAAATTTTCTTCTTTTAATTCCTCGAACTTTTCTTTGGTTATTTCTATACATCTTTGCCGTGTTCTACCAGTTATATCTGGAAAGGTACAGAGAAAAAGGTTTTAAATTTTAATTTTTACAATTTTACATCAAATTTACAAAAGACTTTATTAAAAAAAACAAAGAAACAACCACCCGAGTCACTTCTTCATGTCAGGCCTTGTGCTAGGTCCTTCAGTCCCTGCAAGGAGAATGGCCAGTTCGGGAGAGAGCGGCTGATCTGCCGAGGCCACGGTAAGCCACAGGGAAAGAGGTGGGAGAGGCAGGAGCCCAGCGAGGCCCTTGCATATCATAATACGGAAAGCGGAGGTTCTGTCCTGCAGGCCACCAGAAGCCAGGAAAGGCTTTTAAGCAGAGGTGTGAAAAGGAAGTTTCTACTTTCAGATGAGCCCCTGTGGCTAGCAGTGAAGAAAGTGACCGGGAGCGAAGCCCAGCCCAGAGGCAAGGAAGCCAGTCTGAAGGCCCCCAGAGCAGGGGCAGAGAGGAAGGGACAGATAAAGGACTCAGGGGCTCAACCCGGACAGGGCTCAGCAGCTGACTGGGTGTGGGCAGTGAGGGAGGGGCAAATCAAGGAGGCCTACAGCCACCTGTGGTCTGGAAGACGCTCAGCCCGACAAGGAACACAAATGCAGCAGGGAAGGTGAGCTCAGTTTAGGACACGGGCCATGCTCTGAAGGCAGCCTCAGCTGGAGACACCGAGCAGCTGTGGGCATCAGGGAGAGGAGACGCCAGAGGTCACAAAGGATTTTAAGAAGGAGTTTTAGCAAGAGAGATTGGAAGAGAACAGAGAAGGATATTCCATGGAGAGATATGCTGACAGAGGTCAAAGGAGGTAAGGACCACAGTGGGCTCCCAAGCCAGGGCATGCCTCCAAATGAAGGTGGAGGCAGAAGCAGAGCTTCTGGGGGGCGGACCAGGGTAGGAGGACTGGCGGCTCCAGACAGTGGATTGGCCCACAACGCAGCGGGGCAGGCAAGGGCTAGCGGTAGGGCCGGTAGCTCCAGAGAGCCTCCCCGACCCCTGATACATCCTATCCAATCCCTAGGACATGAAAGGGTAGTTCTAAGAAATGAGTAAGTCCACAGCTCCACTGAAAACAAGAGGGGAACTCAGAGGCGTCCCAGAAAGAAAACGTTTCAGACTGGATTGACGATGGGAGCTATGGCCTAAAATGTGCCAGGAGAGGTCAGCTAGAAAAGTGCCGGAGTGCTTCCGGGCCTGGGCCTGGCCCTGGCATGTGATGGGGACACAAAGTGGCCCCCATTTGCAGACACTGGCCTCCCAGTGTCTGAGCACATCCCGTGGGGACATCCATCCACCATTCACTGTCTGAACGTTTAGACCCTCTCTTTTAGAGCAAACATGGAAGTTCAACAGGTGCCCCCTTTTCCCAATTTCAGTAACGGGACAGAAGCGACAGACTTTACAGGGGAAAAAAAAAGTGACCTTTATTTTAGACAAGATGATTCTGGGCATTCTCCAAAATTATAAGTTTTTCATCATAATTAAATTCAAAAGGCAAATACCTGGGGAGGGTGGAGGCTTTTCACATAATGGTGGTTTTTCATCCTAGGGAAGAAAAAACATGAGTAATGAATTAAGAGTCTTAGCATCTTCTAAAACGGGATTGGCATGAGCAGCTGGGTCATCGTATATCAAATATTTAAATACACTTTTTTCTCTTCACTTTGGCTCTTGTACTTCCTAGTCTGCTTTAGCTTTAGAAACTCTAATATCCATTGTTTCTTTTAACTGAAACTTAAACTTTAAGGGTCTTGCCCTTGTGGTGGCTTCTCTGAGGCACTAAAAGGAAGTCCTGTTCAGGCTTTCTTCCTGATTTTTTGCCTGTGAGTTCAGCCACTGTGTTTTCACACGTAGGTCTCACGAGGTACAGGCCGTTCACGTTTGGAAGCATGAGACAGGACTGCAGGTGCTGAGCAGAGATGCACAAAGCAAACTCTAACCGGGCTTTTCTTCCTTGGGATAGGCAAAAAGACCCCATATGCTGTAGAGAAGCACATCACTAAGTCAGGTTGAGAAAAGAATATGATCTTTCTTTTCAACCCAAAAGTTAGAGGAAAGGGAAGGCTTTGAACTTTTGTTCATTTTTCCATTATACATCGTTCATTTTCCATTACATATCAGTCTGATATTAAGTTTCTAATTTCTGCTGAAAAAGTAAATAAGGTTATAAATGAACTCTACTGAGAAATCTTTAATTTTTAAATTCCTATGACATCATAGGATTAAAACAAGTTAAAACTATTTCCATGTTTGCAAAAAAAGTGAAAAAACTATTTCCACATTTGCAAATTTGTTAGTCTATTCATTCTGCAAATTACACATGTGATTTCTAACCACTCAATGCATTACATTCATTTTTAAACTATGGAAAATCTGAGTTTCCTCATATTTCAGAAGTACTTTATTATTTTTTTTAGAGAGAGAGAGTGTGTGCACGCACATGCAGGCGCATGTGCACACACACGTGTTTGGGGGGGGTAGGAGCAGAGGGAGAGGGAGAGAATTTTAAGCAGACTCTGTGCTTAGTGCAGAGCCCAGTGCAGGGCTCAATCTCACAACCCTGAGATCATGACCTGAGCCAAAATCAAGAGTTGGATACTTAATCGACTGAGCCACTTAGGTGCCCCTCAAAAGTATTTTTTAAAAAAACATTTAATGGGAAAGGACTCTTAAGGCAAGGTGTCCCCCCTCCCTCAACAAATCACAAAAAAAATTTTAAATTATGGCAGAAATTCTATTTATTGAGAAAACTGTTTTTTAAAAAATGAATCTTACCTTTAAATTCAGAACAGAATGTTTATCATCTGATTAAAAAAAGAGAGAGAGGAAAACTTTTTTTAAAGCAGATAAAGACATCTGACAACTCAGAACAGCATGATCATAGGAACTTGCCTTCTACCAATGAGCTGAACAAGGCCCAGGGTGGGGACAGCCTTCGCAAGGTTACACAGCAAGCTGGTCCGGACAAGGCAGGGGGCCTGACTGAACTGCTCATCTCTCTTCTGTTAATTTGGGAGCACCTCCAGTGGCTCCCATGATTACAGAACCAGGGCCAAGTCCTTGGGAGTGACTCTGAGCCCTCTCTGCCTTTCCGACACGGCCCTATCCCCTATTGCCCAAATGTGCCCCAAATGTACCACCTGCTGTTCCCCACATGTGCCAAGGCTCCACTCCTCTCTGCCTAGAAGTAGCATCTGACCTGGTCAGACAAATAGTTGTTCCTTGAAGCAAACCACCTTGGCGATACAAAAGCAAACAAATCTCGCTCAGTTACTCTCCATTTACAAATACACATTCGGGATGAAGGCACTCCTTGAGGAGGGTAATCTTATGCCCTAGTGTGAAAAATTGGTTGTTAGTTTCTACAGTCAATTTACAGAGCAGAAATAACTGGATGAAAATAAATTAGAAACAAATGTGCAAAATCCAACAGAATTCAGAAACACAGACAAAAATCATAAAAGATTGTAAATCTACTTCCTGGTTCATTACAATTACCAACACTTGAATGATAATCACTGAAGAAATTATTTTTGACCAAAATGTCAGCTTGCCCCACTATCTGTAACTAAACGTCTGATCAAATGTCCTGGGACAGTCTAGACTGGCACACCCATTGAAATCTTGCCTTGTCTTTCCGAATACGGCCTAACAAAGCCTCCTCTACCTGCCACTTTTTCCAGCCAGCAATGTTGACCTCTCTCCTGGCCTTTGTGCTACTTCTGCCATGCGCCTCCGCCCCGGCCTACAGCTCCCCAGCTGCACGTCCTGCCCTGCAAATGGGATGGGAGGGGAGTGGCCCATGGTGGCTCCATCATCTCTGGCACACAGTAGGTGAGCATCTGATGAGCAAATGTTTAAACTGATACAAAAAGATTTTGCATTTTTATTTTATTTTTTTAAAGATCTTATTTATTTACTTGACAGACAGAGACATAGTGAGAGAGGGAACACAAGCAAGGGGAGAGGGAGAGGGAAAAGCAGGCTTCCCGCTGAGCAGGGACCCCAATGTGGGGCTCAATCCCAGGACCCTGGGACCATGACCTGAGCCGAAGGCAGATGCTTAACGACTGAGCCACCCAGGCACCCCAAGATTTTGCATGTTTATTTATTGGTTTTTTTTTTTATTGTTTATTTATTGCTGCAATAGTCTTTGCTTTGGTATCTTACAATTCTGCAACAGACCTACTGCCTTCATATTTAATGAACTCTTGGATGTCTCTCCCCTTAAATTCTTCACCAGACAAAACTGGGAAGGGCAAGGAATTCACAAAGAAGAATGGCAAAATGCTGCTGGCAACAGAGGGTGGGTGGTAGCCACATGGGATTTCCGCTGACCACTTTCTTTAGTTTTGTACGTTTGAAAGGTCTCAGGATAAAACGTTTTAAAAAGGGCAATTCAGGGGCGCCTGGGTGGCTCAGTCGTTAAGCGTCTGCCTTCAGCTCAGGTCATGGTCCCAGGGTCCTGGGATCAAGCCCCACATCGGGCTCCCTGCTCAGCGGGAAGCCTGCTTCTCCCTCTCCCCCTGCTTGTGTTCCCTCTCTCACTGTGTCTCTGTCTCTCAAATAAAGTATTTAAAAAAAAAAAGGCAATTCACCTAGTTTCCTAAAGAAAATCATCATTTCTATTCTATTGTATCTTAGTCACCAACTTTTCAGAAAAAAGAGCCAGAATCGGCATCACCCAAGTTCACTTTGATACTTAATGTATGTACAATACATTGGGCTCTGGGTAAAATATTTTATTTCCTGTTTTCTCATTGATCATTTCCCAAAAACATTTCCAAACTCCTCACCCTTCTCATTTCTACAGTCTGCCAGACAAGTGGCATAAACTATTCAAACAGCAAAAGTCTCCCATCCTGGGCATCCTACTGTGTACAAGATGCCATGTTAGGCACTACCCCCATCCTCATAGAAGAGCCACACCATGTGAGCACAGTCTTGCTGTCAAAAGTGCTAATAATACAGATAAATCAAAACTCCCCCATGATCCGAATCCTTTGAACCGTTCCCCTCCCAAGAGGTAACCATGGTTATCAACTGGGTATGTTTCCTTTCAGATATATTTGAACATATAAAACATAAAATAGTCAAACACACCACCCCTCCTTCCACCTCCTTTATATATAACAGACATCAGCGGGTAGGGAGGGAGAATAACATGGGTATAGACCCAGTGGCAGAAAGGAACATCATGCAGTTGAAGAGATAAGAGAGCCCCGGTGTGGCTGGAGAATGGCCAGCAGGGGCAGGCCCAGCAGGTCGGGTAGGCTATAGGAAACCAGCGAAGAGATCTAAGTAAAAAGGGTGTGGGGGCCCATGGGGGGCAGACAGGGATACTACTAGATACTACTTCGTGTTTTGACAAGATTCTCTGGCTGCTACCACAGGAAGAGACAGTGGGCAGTCCATATGTACCCATATATCTGCTGGGCATAACATACAACAAAGGGTCCTGGAAGCACGCAGGCAGGGCGTGACTGCTTAGAAGAGCAAACGGCCTAGACCGGCCTTGGGGACCCCAACATTTACTGGGCAGGGAGAGGAAGATGAGCCTGCAAAGGAGATGAAGAAGGGTTACCCAGAGAGGCACGAGGAGACAAGGAGCACGGGATGTCATGAAACCAGGAGGGAGATGGATTTTAAGACTGCGGGAGCAATCCTCTGTCTGGAGGCTCCTGAGAAGCCACAGAAGATGTGCCTGTCAGGATGAAGGTCAGCAGCTTGGGGGAGTCATGGAGACAGAGCGAGCCAAAGTGCAGTGTGTTCAGGGGACGCCGTCAAATGAGGGAAGGGAGAAGGTGTGTAGAGAGCTGTCTTTTGATAAACTGCGCTATGGAGGAGAAAGAGAAAGCACAGTGGGGTGGGAGAGGGCATGACTGGGATCAGAGGAAGGCAGGGGACAGTGTCCATGAATCTGGCAGCTCCGACCAGGGGACTGGTATCTCGACCAAATGACCTCAGCCTCTGGTCTCCTTGGCCAATTGCTAGGGCGCAGGAGGGCGCACGTGGCTCGCAGAGCTTCACAGCTTTGGCCTTTAGACAGGATTATCAGCCAGCAGGATAGGATAGGGCGGCTTTCCAGTGCGTTCTGTTAGCAGGACACGGCTAATTTCTCCACTAGCCCATGGGCCACTGCAACGCCATCCCCAGCATTGCATCTGGGCCTTGGGTGCCCTATGTATGCATTAAGTGTACGGGAGCGGCTCTTCCCTCTCTCTGCTACAGCTGTCTCCTCTAGACTTCTCTCTAGCCCTTCGCAGGCAACCCTGTGATAGGTGATGATTCTTTATATTAAACTTTCCCTGTTCAGATCACCATGTGCTTTCTGTCTCCTGATTGGATTCTGACACAATAACACACCAGGCCATGGGCAGCACAGACGTCAGAAAACGGATGGACATATGTAAACACAGGGAGATATTCAGGATGTGTGTAAGAGAAGAGGCGGGTAACAAAATGATGTGTTTGTTACACCTGCATACATCCTAAATTATTAAAATTATCTACGACAGTACAATTACGTGCATTTATGTATTTCTGCATTTCAGGGTTCTGGGGGTTTTTTTTTTACAGTGAGAAAGTATTACTTCTGTAATTTAAAAAGAAACTTTTTTTTACATGAATTTAATATTCATATAGATTTTCCTACAGGGATAAAACATGCCACCTGACCAGCTGGTGTTTTCTGGTCCAGGTATTACAGGGCCAGCATTCTGCTTTCCAACGGGTCCCCGTGAGCCTGAGCAGCTCTGAGCGTCCCGACAAAGCAGCTGTCAGTGCTCACTGTGTGTCGGGTGTCCTCACCTGTACATGGAAGCCACCTCTTAGGAAGCGGACAACTGTCTGGAGCCACGGGGAAGGAGCGTGTAGAGCGTACAGCCTGAGCCATAATCCTCCCCGCCATGTGCCCTCTCATGGCTGACAGAACGGACAAAACGGACTCTAAAGTGAGCACCTGATATGTTAAAGACAACCTAACAGCCAGGCTAGTAGCCAGGGACTAACTTATCTCCAGTGAAAACAGAACTCAGGAATATTTCCACTTACAATCACAGAACCATGGTGTGGGGCTACAATGGTTATATGCTCAAAAAATTCACCAATAGTTATTGCCACAAAATGCTTTTATATATATATATATATATATATATATATATATATATTTTTTTTTTTTTTTTTACCTTTTTCTTGTGTACGTTGTGTTGTAAGAGGCAAGCGTGGAAACCCATCCTGGTCAGAAATATTTTCGTCATCTTCACTGTCCACCCCATGTGACAGTGGAACCTTTTTGTTACAAAAGACAAAAGAACATGTGATAAATGTTATCTGTTATCAAATTTCCTCCGACCAAACTCAAATGTTTATTCGATACCTCCTCCACAGCAACCTGCCGCTGAGACACAAAAGGACCACACCCAGCAGGGCTGGATGCAACCTCAGGTCCCTCCGGAAAAGCCTGGTAGCAAAGGCAATGCTGTCCAAGCTATGCTTAGGCCAAGGAGAACTCTGCGTCCCACCCATGTCACCTGGACCACCTGCCTTCCTCACTCCTGCCAGGGACGAGCCCAGGAAAGGGAGCTGCATCTAGCCTACTCAGGACAGCACCCAGAACCATTCTAGCTGGGTACTGATGCCATGTTAGCCATCACTACGTGGGCCAAGAACTGCCGAGCTGCTCTGGGAGAAGCCTCATCCAGGTCACTGTGTGGGCTCGAGGCCTGTCAGGTCTGCTAAGTTTGCTGTCTGTGTGAGTTGTGTAAATGTTGTTTCCTGAGGGAACAGAACCCTCCCCGCCACTGTCCTGTGAGGGTGTCCTACGTAGGTACCCTGAATGGTGGCAGGGCTGCAGAGCTGGTCCTTACAGACCTCCCCGTGAGGAGCCTGAGACAGTCCCACTGGGGCAGAGGCTGTCTGAGGGGAAGAGCAGTGAACCAGGTCTTATACAAGAAGCCATGACTGGCACTCTCTGGGCTGCTGTCCCTTCTGCTATCCTGACTCTTAAGTGAAGTCTTGCTCATGTGATAAGCCGGGCCTTGCTGTGCTGTGGGCAAAGGGAGGGCCATTCCCAAGGCTGACAAGAGAAGTGGCAGCACTGACTGGCAAGATGTCCACCAGAAGGGGCGTTTCCAAGCCGAGAGCTAAGGCTGTTAGGCCCACCGGGCTCTGGGAACAGGGCTCCAGGGTAACCCCGCCCAGGAGGGCGCACAGGTCTCCCACTCTACTTAGCTTCTGAAGGAAGAAAAAATGACTTCTCCACTCTTATCTCCTGGTAACCAACTGCCTGGTTCACCCTGTCAGAGATCTATTAAGTGACTCCCATCAAGGAAATGGGAAAGTGTTAAGGGGCCTCAAATACCGCCCTCTCTGCTAGTCTCCGAGGGTGAAGGCTGACCCCCATATAGGGCCCTAGATTGTACCTGTGCCACACACTGGTGTCTAGGCGCCGTATGGGCCCACTGGAAATACATCCATATACACATGGCGCTTCCCAGCTCCCTGTTCAAAGAGCGCCAGACAAAACAAGCCAATACACAGCATCAGGAAAACGAGGAAGTCCCCAAATGGTAGTGCTGCACAGCAGGCTACTGTCAGCCTGGACAGTGAACCAAGCACCACGGCACACGACAACTGAAGACCCTCAAACGCTCCAAACAATACAGGCTGTCCTGACTAAAATCACAGCGTTTTCAGAGTAGGCAAAACTAAGGTGATTCTCCAAGAGCTGATCAGCTCTGGGAGTCGGGGCAGTGGTGAACTCTGGGGAAGCAGTGACCTCTTCTCCGTCACGAAGGGAACCTTCTGGGGTACTGGTAATGTCATTTTTCTTTTTAATCTGAATGGTAGCCAATTTATAAAATTTCACTGACCTGCACATTTATGGTCGATATACCTCTGTGTATAGTTAATACACCGATTAATAAGCCTAAAGAATCTGTGACCATATCTTAAAAACCTCTCTAATTTAAAAGTTTGAATTTAAAACATTTTTTAAACTGCCAGATACTTCTGAATATAAAAATTACCTTGGTGATTCAAACAAAACCTGAAGAAGAAATGGAAGGAAGAAGCAGGCCAAACCGGCCGCAGCGCTGACGTCAGAGGTGCTAGGAATGGCCTGTCCGCACGTGCCTGCAGCACCTGTGCCAGGCTCCTTCACACTCTTCCTGGGTGGTCTAGCACCCCAGATTTGAGAGAGGAACGTGTACATGCTATAATACTTAGGGTAATTTTAGGTGGGGAAGAAAGGTATAATTTGCAACCTAGTAGAGGGAAAGAAATCAAACTGAAAAAATCATCAATTCAAAGAAAGGCCAAAAAAAAAAAAAAAGAACTAAGGGGAGAGATAGAAAAACTAAAGATGACAATGTTAAACTCAAATATACCCACATACACCTTAAATATAAAAGGACCAAATGCTTCAGTAAAAAGACAAAGGAAAAGTTTGTCAAACCCGGTTTACAAAAAACTATATGCTGCAGTGATAAATGGAGGAGTAGTGTGGTATGTGAATTGTATCTCAGTGAACTTGTTTTAAAAAATGATATGCTCTTTACAAGACACAGATAAACATGAGGACAGAGAAAGGCTGAAATTAAAGGATGGAAAAAAAACAGGTCATACAACCATCAAACAGAAGAAACATGGAAAATGTCATACAAAATAGATGTTAAAGCCAAACACATTCTTAGATATAAAAAGGTTCACTTTATAGTGACAAAATATTCAATTTACCAGGAAGATACAGTTTTAAACCTGTACACACCTAACAATGTGGTTGGATGCAAAGGAACACATGTTCTGGGATTTCACGCATATAAAGTTCAAAAACATGCACTAGTGATCAGCGATGTCAGAAGCCTTCTATTACTTGGAGGAAAAAACCTGCCAACACAGCTAGGAAGCTGCAAGTATGGAATCTTTTTTTTTTTTTTTTTTTAAGATTTTATTTATTTGACAGAGACAGAGAGAGAGGGAACACAAGCAGGGGGAGTGGGAGAGGGAGAAGCAGGCTTCCCGCTGAGCGGGGAGCCTGATGTGGGGCTCGATCCCAGGACGCTGAGATCATGACCTGAGCCCAAGGCAGCCGCTTAACGACTGAGCCACCCAGGCGCCTTGCAAGTGCGGATTCTTATAGCTTCAAGAGTTTGGCAGCTGGGAGACCAACTACCTGGGTGTAGTCCACTATTCCTTGGCCTCCAGCAGAGATTAACCCGAATGACACAGGGCCCAGCCCATGGGGCGTGGCCACCTTCCCGGATGCCTCTCCTCACATCAATGATGCTAAGGTAAGAACCCCACCCCAGATACATTGTATGTTATCAGAGGTGGAGCAACAGGAGGGTCCAGCTAGCTCCATCTTGGGGTAAAGTCAAGAGTGTGGTAAGAATTTGCAGTGAACCAAGAACTAACTCCGGTTTTCTGGTGGTTTTGTTTTGTTTTTGTTTTTAAGTAGGCTCCGTGCCCAACGCGGGGCTCAAACTCACAACCGTGGATCAAGAGTTATATGCTCTACCAACTGAGCCAGTCAAGCGCTCACAAGAACTAACTCTGAAAGGGGCTGTTCTGACGTGCAAGGTAGAAGGACCTCCGGAGGTCCAACACCATGCTTGACTAAGGGTTTGGGGATCCGTGTTTCCTCACCTGCTGCATGAAGGAGACCCCACACTGGAAGATGGCAGAGCTCACTCTCTTGGTGGCTTCTGCACATTGGCTGGAGGGACCACTTGGTGCCCTCCTTGCTATCCTGGCCTTCTACTGCGACCAGTGGGGGTGAGGTTCCTGCAGAGGTGCTAGTACTGGTGGAGCAGAGTCAATAATCTCCATGCACAAAGACTGACGGGGGTATTTCTATCTGCACCTGGACATGGACATGCAAATGCAGAGACTGCAGGAGACATGCCACGGCAGGCACCGCTACATCGTCTGCTCAGTAATCGGTGCCCTCTTTTCTCCCTTGCTAAGAGATTCCTGATTTTGTTTGGTGCACATGGACTCTGCCCCAGGGTATGACCCATGGGAATCTCCTTCCCCTTGGCCAGTGACCAGTCAAGGGGTGGCCATATGACCAATGAGACTCTGCTGGGAGACTTCCAGAAAAAAATGTTCTCCCTAATAAATACAGAGCAGCATAATGAGAAGGCCCTTGTGCCACTTCTTCCTTTCTGCTTTGGGATCAGGAGCGGCTGCACCCACTGGTGACCATGAAGAGGAGGAGGCCAAGGGGATCTCAGGCAGCAGCCTTTGATAGGCAGCTGAAACAATATTAGAATCTCCTGCCTTTTAACTTTGTTAGGTCAGAGAGTTTAAGGTCTACTATTTAAACCTTATGTTTGTTTATTCCATATCTGCAGCCAAAAAAAAAAACCCAACACAGATATCAAAGTGATCACAGAGGCTTCTCCTGGAAAGAGGAGGACTGGAACAGGAACGGCAGGTTTCAGGACAAGCTTGTGCTTTCCGTGCACTATCCAGAGCTTTTATAAGAAACACATAGTCATGCATTACCTGTGTAATGAAAAGAAAAATTTAAAGAAATTGAAAACTAGGGAGACAGAAAGGGGACATTCCTAATCCTAAAGAGTAGCAAAAGAATGTCCACTATTTCTTGGCCTCCAGAAGATTCTAGAGAGGACTGGTTTACCCCTGCATGGGTCTCCATCCAAGCACATGGCAGACACTCAAATACCAGTTTGTTGGCAGGTGGTTGGATGAATACATGGGCAAGTGAGCAAACGTGTGGCACTTTATGACAAGATGCTCTGCAAAGCCACAAACACATTAGCAAGAATAAGAATAAGGAGAGCTTCGAGAAGATTCTGCTCATGAATGCTATTCAAAAATAGTAACAAGGCATTTACACTACACTCTCTGCCCTTAAAATCTACTGAAAGCAATCAACAGAATGGGGGGAAAAAAGAAAAAAAGAAAACTTAGTCAATGGGCAGAAAACAGTTACCAAATCAACAAAATTTGGAATGGAAAGAGAAGCCAAAAGCTGCCAAACCTCCTGAGACTTCTGGCATGCAGATGCTTGAAAAACCACAAAGCCTCACGGTTATAAAGGTCCACAGTAATGTTCTGACGGGTGCAATGAGAGCGAGGGTACAGTCATCCCCACGTGGCCGAAGTGAGGGAAGGAGAAGCTAAAGGGAGACACCAATGGACAGCCCACCTTTACTGTCCAGAATCCAGCTTCTATTCTCTCCAAGAAATGAAGGACAGCACAGACTGACATCAAGAACCCAAAGAAGAGATACAGAAGACCAAGAAAAGTGACAAGGCAAGAAAAGATGTGGAAAATAAATTGGTAAAACTAAAAACCAAAAGGTAAAATGAAACCAATACAGAGAAGGTAAAAGCTATACTAGAAGCAGTAACACAGTGACAGAGATGAGGAGGGTACACAGAGCAAATCAGAGAAAGTGACACTGCAAAGAAAAAAGAGGGACAAGTGATTACAGAAAATAGAACAGACATGGAAGACAAAGGACAGCTGACAAATGTATAACTCATGTTCCCAAAGGAGAATAAAACAAATAGATAAGCTTAGTCAATGATAAAACAAAATAGGGAAGGAAATGTTCCCTGAAAACAAAAAAAGGATATGAAAACCTGTGTCTGCAGAATTAAATAACAAACTAAATTTCTGGAAAAAAGGACAGATAATAATACACACCGCAGTGAATTCTGGTGAAGTTACTGAACTCAGGATAACGAACGACCCTACTCAGGTGTCAGGCAGAAGAATCAAGTGACCTCAAAGGGAAAAGCAAGAGGGCCAGAGCTCCTTCCCGTCCCTTTGCTGTCTCTCTCTGCAGTCCCTTCAGAAAGGTTATGTCCCCCGCCGACATGGTCTCACGCCACCCTATACTTTTCCTTTGTAACATTTGTTGTAACTGTGATCGACTAACTGGTGATCATGTGACTGCGGACTCTGTCTTACACAGCTTCTCCAGCACCCAGCACAATGCCAGGTCCTCACTGCATGCTCAATCACTGTATGTTGAATTACCAACCTACCCAGAGTGTCCTCCCTAACACAGTCCTTTCTGGGTGCAGAGAGGTTATCTGACTCACCCAAGCCATACGACTGGGAAGTCGAGAAGTGGGGACTTGAACCCAGGTCTCTGAATGCCCATGGCACTGTTCTGTCCACTGGACGCCAGCATAGCGTGAACTGACCACAAATTCACACCCCCCACTTCCCCTCCAGCCTTACTTTTGGGTGGCACCAATAAGAAAGCGGCTGAAAACAAGACTTGCTTTCCATGTTAGGCCATTTCTGAGCGGGTGCACACTTCACATGAAGATGTTTGCCCAACTACCCTGAAACACAGAGAGAGGCATGAGGTATAGATTTAAGTCCAAATCGCCTGATTTGGGTAGCTCTGTTTCCTTATCTTTCTAGTTTTGAAAATTGTTTAAAGGTTAAAATTATAAATTATTTACCTCAGATTAAAGAATGTCTATAGTAAACACAGAGAAGGCAAGTTTACTTTTTGATATTAAATGTACCCCCCAGGCAGTATCTCCTTCAGAGCTGGTGCCATCGAGTGATTAAACAGCATTCTTGCAGGCTCTACACACCCATTTTCCCCGAAGGTATACACTTTAATCATTTCAATTTGAGAATATTTGGCCAGTCTAAGAAATAGTCTCAATAGGCAAAAGGACGATAAACACAAATTTTAATTCTAAACAGAGAAACTTGGTCGCTCTGGTCTGAATCCTGCCTCTGCCCCTGGATGGTTGGTTGGGTAACAACCTTGGGCAAGTCACTTACCCTGTTTCTTCACACACTTAACCCTGAGGGTGTGAAGTAAATGAGATGGTACATATAAGCTGCCTAGCCTGTATTAAATGCTCAGAAAATGTCAATGTGCCTTCTTGCGCCTCTTGTGTCACCCCTGGAGCCCTCTCCCCACCCCCACTCCCAAAAACCTAATGGTAAGACTGGGGTAAAATGAAATCCCTTTCCAGCTTAAAGGGCCCTTTCATTCATGCCAGCTGCAACTGGCCAGGACAAGGTACAGACTCTGATGAGTCCTTCCAATTTGCAATCAGTTCCTAAAAGTCCACCTCTGGCTCCTGGGTTGTATAGGGACAGCGTTCCTATTGGTTGGGATGAACAGAAATGGGGTGACTGGCATGCATACGCTGCTGGTGGGAAGGCAAAAGGACAAAAACTGCTTTGGAGAACAATCTGGCAACATCTGCTGTGACCCAGCACACATAAGTGCATGGACCAAATGTGCGAGGAAACAATCCAAATGTTCATCGGTAGGGGCATAGGAAAAAAGGTAACGTGGATTCATCTCAAAACTGCAATGCTGAGTGAAAAAAGCCAAGAGGTGGAATGACTGGTTCACTATGATGACCTATTTACAATTAAAAAAAAAAAAAATTGTAGGGGCACCTGGGTGGCTCAGTTGGTTGGGCGACTGCCTTCGCTCAGGTCATGATCCCGGAGTCCCAGGATCAAGTCCCACATCAGGCTCAAAGCTCAGCGGGGAGCCTGCTTCTCCCTCTGACCCTCTCCCCTCTCATGCTGTTTCTCACTCTCTAAATAAAATCTTTAAAAAAAAAAATTGTGCTGTATTTGTTTGCTGACACTTATTTGTGGTAAAAGAATAAAAACACAGACTTCTAGAATGTATTCCAAATCCAAGAGCAGATGACCTTCCAGGGAGGGAGACAAAGAAGATTTCAACCCTAACTATAATTTCATTTCTTTTAAAAAAATCTGAAACAAGAAAAGATAAGCTGTCAATACTTGCTCATCTTGAGAATGAGAATACTAATGCGGTATATTACTTTCTACTTTTCCATTTGTTTTCTTGCTGGGTTATAGAAAATATAGACATTCAGCTTTAATATAAACTGAAATGTCAGACAGTTTTCCAAAGTGGTGGTACCAGCTCACACACCCACCGGCATTAGGCAGTAACCTCACCAACCCTTGATGTTGCTAGTTGTCTTGCTCTACTTTTCACATCTTAAACTAAAACAAAATTTCCCAACTGCACATGGGTCCTGAAGCCACCATGACAGACATGCCTACAAAATAAAATATGTATCCTGCTAATGACAAAGGAGGTAGTTTAGGTTACTTTAATCTCTTTCTTCTATGGGAAATGGGGTAGCAAGCTTTACTTCCAAAACAGTTGAGTGATAAACAACTCTGTCTGTAACCTCAGTGCAAAATACTAGCCAGAAAGTATGCAGACTGAGGGACAGAGGGACTTCCCCTGAGCCTGTGGCAGAACCTGCTCTGGGCTCGGCCGCCACCTGCCTGCTCCAGCCTCCTTGCTGTAGAGAAACCTCACTCTGCATGTTACAGTCTGCATGTGTTAGAAAGTGATGGTTACTTCACAGAAGGACTCCTCAAACTAAGCTCCCTAGGACCACCGAACATATGTTTCAATATAGTGGGGGGGCACTCAATAGAAATATAATCACTCTGAATATCATTTGATGTTGCAAATCTATAATATCGTCACTATGAGTAACACATGTTATAGTGATGGTAAAAGAGAGAAAAGAAAAAAAATTATGGTGCTGTCTTTTGCCATTAAAGAAACAGCACTATCTAGTTTCCTGAACCCTGGGAGCACAGAGTTGAAACCAGAGCAGCTCGGGCAGTGGTGCAGGAGCGGGCTCCATCAACCTCTCTGTCCCCCGGTCCCTCCCGTGTGACGGGGCCGTCAATGCAACCTACCTCACCGAGGCAGTGGGGGCTAACTGCGTGTAAGAGCTTGAAACAGAGACTCCTGTACGGTAAGCACTCAAAGAATGTCCTCTACTACCATGAGGAATGACGATATTCCTCTTCCCGGGCATGAATTTGAAGAAAGGCTGCAACATACTTGTTGATACTGGAAAAGTGACAGGAAAAGTAGCTCTGGGGGCCAAAGGAAAGAGCAGGTTTCCTTAGCACTGGCAGGAAATCTAAATTAAGAATGTGAAGATGTTTATCTTTGTCTCTGAAGGCCCTGTCTTTGAACAATAAAGAAATAAATAACAATAAAGAAATCTGTGGCCTGACCAGATAAAAAAATGAGACTGCCCTTGTTCAGAAAATCAGCCCCCAGAGAAGAGCCACCAAAGGCAGAAGAGAGAAAAGAAAATCCTTACTGATGCACTCTACACAATTTACGGTAAGTTAAGAGGGTGCAGAAGACATTCTGGAATGTGAGCGGCACCTGATTTCTGTGGGGCATGGCATACACAGCGTCACTGAGACCTCCCTCCGCTTTGCGAGCGCTGGCATCTGCCGACTCCCCGCTGCTCGAGGACAGCTGTGCCTCAGTGTCCTCCTCCCTGTAGCCCAGCATGTCAAAGGACGGCAAAGAAGATCTTCTTCCTGTCTCATGCTGCCAATTTGGTCTGCATTAGAAGGTTGGGAGCAAAATAAATAAGCAAGCCACTGAATACTTCACGTGTATTAGATGCCCCACCATCAAATTATTATAACCACCTTACCAAACATACAGAAGCTAAAGGATTAAGTCATCCACGATCCCATCTCCTTGTACACTTAGCATTTCTTTCTAGCCTCTTATGTAGGTTTTCCTAGTTCCTATCACTGCATACCTACACAATTTGCCTAATTGGTAACATATTTTTAAAGTCAAAACGTAAAAGGTGGGACCCAAGTCGATACACCAGTTTAGGCAGCCATTTTTATGTACTTAGGTTTCTTCCCTCAATTGTCACTGTTACAAATACCTCTGTTATGAACATCTACGTGCAAATAATCTCTTCTGTATTTAGGATCCATCTTATGAATCAAATTAACTGTGCAGTCAACTGAGTCAAATGGTGTGGCTATTTTGGGGGTCTACAGGCATACTGCACAAAATCATTTCACCAATCAACTCCCCAACCTGTGACCACGTTAGTAACAATTTTCCAAAACTTGGCAAAAGAACTTAAATCTTACTGTATAAATCTGCATTTCTTACTGAAATAATATATTTCCATATATTTGTGTGCAAGTCCTAATTCCTCTGTGGTGAACTGTCTATTCATGTTAATTGTCTACTGATCTACTTTGCTTCTAGTATGTCTATGTCAATTTGAAATTAACCTTTTTATCTACAAAGTTCAAAACTGTATTTACTGTAAGTATTTTTCCTATTCTATTAATTCCATTGTGGCTATATAAATTTTTTTAACATACAGAGGATTTAAAAAAAAAAAAACCCAACTTTTTTTTAACCTTCTAAATTCTTAGCTTAGAAGGGCATTGCAGGCATCTCCCTCTGAGAGGTTTGATAAGAGTGGCTATAGGATTTCCTGGTCTTATTTATGTGTATGTACAGATTAATCCTTTCATTTAATAGGAATCTATTTGGTATATGAACTAGGGAAGGCTCAAAGCTGGTTTTTTTTTTCCTACTACTGCTAATCACTATACTTGAATCCTTTCCTTCCCCTTTGCTCTGTGAGGCGGCCTTTATGAAACAGCCACCATGCATGCAAACCCCAGGTCCCCTGAAGGCATCCACATACACTTCTCTATGTAACAGGTCCTACTGTTTTCGCTACTTCAACTACTCGTTTTAAATATGAAGTGGCTAATCCAGCTCTCCCCCTGAGTCAAAATGCTCCCTTTCCAGATTTCCTCTGGTGGTCTTATCTGCTCATTCTTTCTAGTTAAGTTTAAGATCATTTCCTCATCTTTAAGTTCTAATCCAGCTGAAGTGAAATTCTTACCAGGAGGAAAACAGGCTATATTCAAACATCTCAAAATGAAGTCAAGATTAAAATGTGAACACCAAAAACATTAACATGTCCTAGAAGGAAATAAGCAAGCATTCATAGAATAGGGAAGGCCTTTCTAGATTTCACAATAATGTCAGAAACTACAAAGACTGATAAAAAGGTATGCAAAAAAAAAACCCTCAAAAAAACAAAATTGAATAAACATGACAGATAAAAGGCAAATCTGGTCATGTATACACCCAACCCCACCCCATAAGCCCTTAAAGCCCTCAGTGTCTTCCTGGTGTTCCTAGGGGGAGGGGGTGGGGAGGACCAAGCCTCAGAACAGGACACCAAAGGCATCACTAGGCTGGCCCCTGCCCACTTCTCCAGGCCATCTTGAATGACTGCCCACCTCACCCAAGTGCCCCCAGCCACAAACATCTTCCTTCAGCTGCTCACATGTGTCCTTGTGTCATGCTCCCTCTTCTCCGAGCCCCACACTGACCATCTCCTGCAAGCCCCTGAGCCATTCCCAGGCACTCCTTGTACCTTCCTCAGCTCTGCTCTCAATGCTCTCTTCCTGAGGAGGAAACCCTTCCTGACTGCCCAGCCCGACGTCAGCTCTCGCCCAGCTCAAGCAACAGAGGAAATGTTGTTAAAGAAGAGAGAAGGCTATAGGATAGGTGCCAGTGAAGGTGAAATCAGTATGGATGCTCAGAGAGGGGCCACACAAGAAGTGGTGGGTGACAGCTCGCGCATCTAGCTTGTGGGCAGGGGAGTCCTGTGAGGGGCTGAAGGCAGCCCTGAATTCTCTGGCTCTGCGCGGCCATGAAAACCAGCGCTTTCAACGAGCCAAAATCTCACAAGAGCCGCTCTAGAGAAAATTCTGATACGAGTCAAAAGCAATCAATGTCCCAGGACAGTGTCCCTTTGACCCTGGTGATAGAAACCTGAGTCCTAAGCTCCAGTCCTAACCACACACACACGCACACGCATGCGCACATAAGCACACATGAGCTGGGGCTCCTCCATCAGAGAAGCAGCAGAGCCAGCGATACAGTCCTTACTGAAGCCTCAGCTCGGAGGTGGTGGCATAGGGTTCGATGAAACTGTCCTTTTCAACGTAGGTTGTGTCACTCTCAGACAGGGATCTCTGGCGAGGCTGAGGAATGGCAACGGTCCGGCCGGTCAGTGTTGTTGTTAGGATGACTGCAGCCAGAGCAGATCTAGGGACAAAAACATGCCAGGGAGAAGGTGAGACACAAACCGGCAAGCTGAAGGCTGAACAACAGGACACGAGAGTTACTGAAGGGTGACCTTCTGTTCCATATTTAGTGCGTAGCTACTATGTGCCCACCATCTGTTAATGTGCCTCATTTCATCATCACACCAACTGAATGAATGGATATTACTGTCATCTCCATTTTTTCCTAAAACATAAATGACTTGTCCAAGATTTCCTAGCTAATAGGAGATGGGTCCAGGTCCCTAATCTAGGCAGTCTATATTCAAGTAGTTTCCTTTTAAAATGAAAGATCAGAATGGGGGGCAATAAAGGGAGACATAAAAAAATATAAAAGATTTTATTTTTAAATTATTTTTTTAAAGATATATATTTATTTATTTATTTTATCGAGAGAGAGAGAGAGAGAGAGAGAGAGAGAGAGAGAGAGAGAACCCACAAGTGGGAGGGGCAGAGGGAGAGAGACTCTCAAGCAGACTCTATGCTGAGCGCAGAGCCTGACCCAGGATCTCACGACCCTGAAATCAGGACCTGAGCTGAAACCAAGAGCCAGACACTTAGCCAACTGCACCACCCAGGTGCCCCCAAAAAAGATACAAAAGATTTTAAAGGGCATTTTAAAAACACTTGCAAATTATTCAAAACTATAATACCGGGAAGACAGAGTAATGGATTTACCCTCCCTCTTGAAAAAGCAAAACCAAACAAAAGATTTGCAACTGTGTCAGCTTACTGCCTGAGAGAATTTCCAGGTCACGGCACAGGGAGGAAGAGCTGAAGTGGAGCCAGGCGGACCTCCTGAGCTGTGGAGACGGAGCTGAGCGTCCAGGAACAGCAGAGCGGACAGAATTTGCAGGACAGAGGACTGGAAAGGAGAGAGCTGAACAGAGAGAGCTCTCGAAATCTGCAGACGGCCCCCTGGGTGTTCAGCAAAACATTCCTCAGTGCATGAATGTGAGGAAACTATCCAAGGCTGGGGGAAGAACCATCCACAAAAATTAGAGGATCAGTTCCAGGTGCTTACACACGGTTGGGGACAATGCCTGTACCCACCAGACAGATGGGAAAAAATTATAATCTACAGGACATTGAGTACAGTCCTCAGAAAGGTCTTGCCTCAGTAGTGGGGAGTAATTAGCCCAGGATTGAGCACTGCTTCAGATGTATCTAACAAATCATAAAAACAAGACCTAAAAGATCAAATTGGTTCCAAGTAACTTAACTGCATCCCAGAACAAAATTCCAGAAGATTTGTAGGAATACAAAAATACCCAGCACACAACAAGGTGACCCTTACAACAGTGTCTAGTATGCAATCCAAGATAACCAGGCATGCAAAATTATAGAAAACCACGACCCAAAATGATGAGAAGAATCAACAGAAACCCACTCAGAACTGAATGCATATGTTAGAATTAGCAGAGAAGGACATTAAGACAGTTATAACTGTATTCCATACACTCAAAAAGCTGAGTAGAAACACGAGAGATTATTAAAAAAGACTTGAGCTTTGGGAGTTGAAAATTACACTGTATGGGACAGACAGCAGATTACTCATTGCAGAAGAAAACACTAGTGAAACCGAAGGCAAAACAAGAGAAAATAGCCAAAATGAAACACAAAGAGGAAATAATTTAAAAAAAAAAGCATCATGAGACATGGGATAAAAAAATGCGACTGTTTTATGCTTTAAGCCACTAAGTTTTGGTGTAATTTGTTACACGATAATAGGTAACTAATACAACACAGCCTTTTCAACAAATGGTCCTGGAACAACTGGATATCCATAAACAAAAAAATGAGCTTGAATCTGTGCCTCCCACGCCATATTCAAAAATAAACTCAAATTGGATCATAGACCTCAATGTAAAGCCCCAAACTATAAAACTTGTAGAAGAAAATATAGGAGAAAATCTTCGTGGCCTTGGGTCAGGCAAAGATTTCTTAGATATGATGCTGAAATAATGATCTGTAAAAGAAAAAAATGGGTATGATGAACTTCATAAAAATTTAAAACTTCTGCTCTTTGAAATACACTGTTAAGAGAATGAAAAGACAAGCCACACACAGGGAGAAAATATTTGCAGATCTCATATTTGATAAAGGACTTGTATCCAGAATATATAAAGAGCTCTCAAAATACAGTAATAGGAACACAAACAACCCAATTTTTAAAAGTGAGCACAAGATTTGAATAGACACTTCAGCAAAGAAGATATACAAATGGTAAATAAGCACAAAAGATGCTCAACAAACTTAGGTATTAAAGAAATGTAAAATAAAACCACAATGAGATACCACTACACTACTACTCTTAGAATGTCCAAAGTTTACATTCATAAGCACATCCGTGGAGTGAGCCTCAAGAAATACGACCCCTTGGGTAGAGAGATCCAGAAATCTACAAGGAAGGAGTTGGGAATTTCTGATGTGCACATGGACTCCAGGCACAACAGGGGCTGCCTGGGCCAAAGGAATAAGGAATGGGCCACACCAAATCAGTATATGGTCGTCCAGAAAGCATAAGGAAAATGGAGATTCACCAGACAAGGTCTATACATTGTTACCTACACACTGTCACCACTTCTGAAATCCTATCAACAGGCAGTATGAGTTACAACTACTGTCAACTAAAATTATAAAACCACACACATGGGCGCCTGGGTGGCTCAGTCGGTTAAGCGACTGCCTTCAGCTCAGGTCATGATCCTGGAGTCCCGGGATCGAGTCCCACATCGGGCTGAGTCTGCTTCTCCCTCTGACCCTCCCCCCTCTCATGCTCTCTCTCTATCTCATTCTCTCTCTCAAATAAATAAAATCTTAACACCCCCCCCCACACACACACACTACTGACCAAATCAAGTGTTGGTGAGGATGTGAAGCAACTGGAACTCATACAATGTTGGTCAGAACATAAATAAAAACTTTGGAAAATAGTTTGACGCTTACTTAACTGTATATTTATACACCTAGTATATATGACCCACCTATTCCACTCCTAGGTATTTATCCGAGAAAAACAAAAGTGTGTGTAGAAAACAAAGATTTGTGCACAAATGTTCACAGCAGCTTTGTTTTTAAAATAATAAAGCCTGAAAAAAACTCAAATATCCATCCACAGGTAAAAGGAGAAACAAATTGTAACATATTCATTATTCATATGATGGAACACAACTCAGCAATAAAAAGGATGAATTACTGACTTTCACAACAGTATGGATGAATCTCAAAATAATTATGCTGAATCAAAGAAGCCGGTATAATTATTGTGTATAATCCCACCTGTATAAAATTCTAGAAAATGCAGACTAATCTAATGTGACAGAAAGCAGATCAGGTGGCCAGGAGATGGGGGTGAGGGTGGATTGGGCAGAGGAATGGGAAGGAGGAGAGAAGGACAGGGGGTAGGAATTACAAAGGAATATGGTGTGCCTCCTGAGAAAAAACACTTTGAAATATTTTTAGTGTTTGTTTTTTCCTTAAGTACCATGTTGCTAACAAGAAGAGCCGTTTATTCGTGTTTATTCCAAGCCGAGGACTGTTATAAGTCCAGAAGGAAACCTGAGGGGATGATGGGTATGTTTATTATCTCGATTGTAGTGATGGTTTCATGGATGTAAACACATGTCACAACATGATGTGTTTCAAGTATGTACAGTTTATTGTTAAGTCCATCATACCCCAATAAAACTGGTTTAAGAAAAGACTGTTAAAGGCAAAAATAATAACAATATATTGTGGGATTTATAACATATGGAATTAGAAGGGGCAACAGTAACACGAAGGATGGGAAGGAGGAAACGGAAGCAAATGGCTGTAGGATTCTTACGCTATCTCTGATGTTGGGAGCATCGGAAGATGGGGGAATCCCAGGCCCTGGAGAGTGAACATCCTTCTTCCTTCCTTCCCCAAAATCAGCTCTTTTAAAAGGCAGACTTGTATTTCAAAAGAAAATTATGTGCATAATTCAAATTCCTTTCAACATACTACGAACCTATATACTTGGGCTTTAATGCTTTATATCTGAAAAACTACTAATCGCCTTCAATTATGAAATGGGCAAACTCCACACACCTGAAAGGGACAGATCGTTATCCCACAGAGAAACCATATTAAGTGCTTCATTATGGAACCATGATAAGCATTTCGAAGGACGTGAATCTAATGGCCTGTTCACCTGAGACTCACCTTGGTCTCTCTGGAGAAGGGTTGGGGCTGCGGGGAGGAGGTGTGCGGGGCACAGCTGGCTTTGGTGCGATGCTGGCTGCAGGTAGAAGGCCATGGATGATGTGTTTCTGCACAAATGAAACCCAGCAGCGTCACTGGTGTATGGGATCACCTGGGTCTTGTCACCACCCTGCTTGGAGCCTGAAAGGGGACACCTGCACTGGCCACCCAGGGATCTAACCCCACCAGGAACCCAGTCCTCCCCCTGCCATCCCCAATTCCTATCTGGCCAGGCAAGTATGCCCACCCAGGGAACACCACTGCAGCTGCCCATTGTGGGGAACCTCTCATCCTTCCCTCCTCAGAGAGGCTTCCCGGACCATCCCCCAGAGTCACTCTCTGGGACCTCCAGTCTCACAGCAACACCCCAATGACCCTACTCCCTCACATGCTACCCCACCTACAGAATGGAAGCTTCCCAAGAGCAGGCAACCTTCTTGTCTTTATCAACCCTGTAACTCAAGCACTTCCCCCATTACTCCACACTGTGTAGAAGCTTAATGAAGATTTTAGATAGTTTACCTCCAAGATGCAGAGTAACGAAAACTAGTTCCTACACACAATGAAAATCAGAGAATCTGGCTTTAGGCAACTGGCAGTCATTCAGAAGTTTCTGAGTATAGCCACTCTCTAGGCATTAGCCATTATTCACACCTACTAGAGGCAAAACACCAAGACTGCAATGAAGAAACCTTGTCTTCATCGACAAGGCAATAGAGTATGGAGGGAAAACACCCAAGTACTTATCACATAACACAGAATTATGGAAAGTGCCAAGGGAAAGGTAAAGACAAATTTGGTTCTGGGATGGCACAGGGAGGGAAGGGCTCCTCCAGGTCTGGGGGCCAGCAAGGGAACCTCTAATGTCCCGCTGGAAAAAAAATCACAGAGGCATTTAGACTGGGTCATCAAAGATGGCCACTGCTCTCACATGTGGGAAATGAGATGGAAAAGCATTCTAGGAAGAGGGAACAGCATGAACAACGGGAAGAAGCAAGACAGTAGTGGCAGCGCTCTAGAACTAACAAGTATTCCAGTTTGCCGGAATATAGAAGCGTCTAAGGAGAGGCTAGAAGAATGAGCTGGGGTTAAGAGTGGGGATTGTTCCCATTTAAGAGTTTTTATACGTGACTAAGGAGAACCTGTGGCTTAGTGAGGAACACCCACCGAAACTGGCCCCTGGAAAGGCTCATCAGGCAGTGGTAGGCATGAAATTGGGAGTAGGCGCCTACAGTGACAGGGTGGCTATGATAAGGTTTGGAAGGAAGCATTCCAGGCAGAAGGGCTACCAAAGGCCTGAACGAATAGAAGAAATGGCTGGAGTGTGTGGGTGTTGGAGGCACTGGGTTTTAAGGAACGCAGCAGCACGATCAGATGTCCAATTTAAGGAGCGCCTGGGTGGCTAAGTCGTTAAGCGTCTGCCTTCGGCTCAGGTCATGATCTCAGGGTCCTGGGATCGAGCCCCGCATCAGGTTCCTAGCTCAGTGGGAAGCCTGCTTCTCCCTCTCCCACTCCCCCTGCTTGTGTTCCCTCTCTCGCTGTGTATCTCTCTGTCAAATAAATAAATAAAATCTTTAAAAAAATAAAAGAATCCCCCTGGCTGCCATGTGGAAAACGATCCTAGGAGAAAGGTAGGACTGGAAGCAGATAAACAGTGGGGAGCTGCTGCAGCAGCCAGGTAGATGCTGGAAGCCAGGGTTGGGGCGGGAACAGCTGCAGGTTATATTTAGTGGGTAGAATCTATAGAGCTTGGCTGATGGGGTTACGCGGTGGGTAGCGGAGGGAGGACTCAAGAACGACCTGCCACTGGGGGTTATTCAGCAGTGGAGTAGGTTTGTGCGGACAGGAGTGCTCCCCGACACCGGAGCAAACGTTGCAGGGGAGACAAGGCGACTCCTGTCTCACTGAGGCCGACCCTGGGATAGAGGATGCTTTAGAACACAAAAAAATCAGGGCTTCTCGAGTGGAAAATAACTGCCTTTTGTGCTGCCACCTGGCCTCAACCTCAGGCCAAATCCCAACCCCCTCCCGTTTAACTCCTGGCCCCCCGGATCTACTTACAAACTGGCTCTTGCGGCCCCTGCGAAACCCCTGGAGCATCCTTGCGCGGGGAGTGGCCGAACCAGGGCTGGACCGACGTGCAGATTTCCTCCCAGGCGAAGAACACTCCCTAGAACCTGAGCCACCCTCCCGTTGTCTTAGCCCCAGACGCTTTTTCTACGGAATGCACTTCGCAACAACCTCGTCTTCCATTAGCTCCGCTTTCGCTTCGACCAATCAGAGCTAAGGTTACTCCGCACCCGTCGCTCTTGGCAACCAGCGGTCCCCCATTCAAATTCCTCCGGGGCGGAAGCAGTGCGTAGTCCGTTCTCTTATTGGCCAGCTCAGGCGTCGATCTCTGACGCTATAGCCTATCTAGCGCCGTGGGAGGTGGAGGGCGGGCAGGATGAAAAACTGGCAAGCGCACCAGAGGGAAACCGGAAGTGGCGCGCCGCCGGTGAAAGCTCAGGATCTTCTGGCTGGGGCCCAGGTGGGGTTCGGGCTGGCTCCGGACCGGACTGAGCAGCTGTGGGGCAGACCGAGCGGGGGTACCAGGAGCCAGCAGGTGACGAAAATGAGGGACGCGGCTACCGGGACGGGAATCTCCTGGGTCTTCGACTTTGGCAAATAATTCAGTCTTTTAAAGACACTGCAAGCGGGTTCCTGCCAGAGAGGCCCCGACTTCGAGGGGAGCCTGGGGCGGTGTGCGGGAGAGCCTGCTCAAATGCCGTCTTCTGTTTTCCTTATTAGATCGAGGCCGCCGATGGCCAGGAACCCTGCTGAAGGCACCGGCCCCATGCACGTGCCTTTTGGGCATGTTGTGGCCAACGAGAAGTGGCGCGGGTCGCAGCTCGTGCAGGGGATGCAAGGTCGGTGGGCTGCCTTTTGCATAAGCCCTCTTCTAAGCTTTTTCAAAACGTGCTACCTACTGTCGCCTTTCACACAGAGCTCACGGAACTCCTTTTTCTTGTCTGTGTTCTAAGGGAAAATTAAAATCGGTTTTGAGGATGGCCTGACACCGGTAGATTTTTACTTGTCAAGCAGATCTTGCATTCTTTATGTCACGGAAGCTGATTTGGTGGCTGGAAATTGCTACAGGAAGAGGCTTGTTCGGGTTAGAAATGTAAGTACTGAATTGAAGACACTGAAACGGAAAATTGACTTCCATCTGCCACCTCCTCCATCCTCTGGAATAATTTATATACAACCATTGGCCATCCTTAGCATTCTTGGACTGATAGCTTTCTTAAACTGGAAGGTAGTTTTGTTACAAAATGGTTTACTGTTTTTTTTTTCTTCCTTTGAAGTCCAGTAATCTTCAAGGGATTGTAATAGTTGAGAAAACGCAGATGAGTGAACAATACTTCTCGGCTGTACAGAAGTTTACGGTGCTGGACCTTGGGATGGTGTTGCTTCCAGTGGCCAGCCAGATGGAAGCGTCCTGCCTTATCATCCAGTTGGTAAGTACTGATTGCTACTCCTCTGCAGGAGCCCTGCCTTACAGACTCTCACCTGACCTTCCTGGATCTTTCACTCCTGCTGCTGCCCTTGCTACAGTTGCAATCCATCAGTCCTGTCTACAGTATTACTCACTTATCTGTGGTCAGCTGCAGTCCAAAGCAGGTGATCCTTATTTATTTATTTATTTATTTATTTATTTATTTATTTATTTATTTATTTATTTGAGAGAGAGAGAGAGAGGGCACAAGCGGGCAGAGGGAGAGAGAAACAGACTGCTGAGCAGGGAGCCCGACGTGGGGCTCAATCCCAGGACTCTGGGATCATGACCTGAGCCGAAGGCAGACACTTAACCAGCTGAGCCACCCAGACACCCCGCAGATGATCCTTTTTTGAATGAAAAAAAAAAAAAACAAACCCAAAAAACAAAAACCTGATTCTCCATTGTCTTCACTGATTATTCATCTTGGCTGTGCTTTAGAATTTCCTGAGGAACTTTTAAAAACAGCGATACATGAGCCTTACCTCAGACCAATTAAAAATCAGAATGTCAGGATAGGGCCTTAAGCGTCAATTTATGTTGTGTTGTTGATTTTAAATTTCCCTTTTGATGTGTAGCTAGGATTGAGAATCAAATTGAAAAATGCAAGCAGCCCCATGTTGTTCATAGATCACTCTTCCTTCTCCGTGGCGTCCCTTGCTTCATTGTTCCTAACTTCTCCTGATGTAATGTTGTCTATCATCTACCTTCCTATATCCACCACTAACTGAAAACTGGGTTTCTCCTTTGATAGGCAAGCTGTATCCAGGTCCTGTACCAAGCAGGTCCAGTTTAGTTTTAATTTAATTCCATACTGGGTGCCTGGGTGGCTCAGTCAGTTAAGTGTCTGCCCTCCACTCAGGTCATGATCCCAGGGTACTGGGATCAAGTCCCACATTGGGTTCCCTGCTCATCGAGGAGTCTGCTTCTCCCTTTGCCCCTCCCCCCTGCTTGTGTGCGCGTGCTTGCTCACTCTCTCGCTCTCTCTCAAATAAATAAAATCTTAAAAAAAAAAATTTAATCCCATACAACTGAATTGTTTCTTAGTGGGCCACAGGAACATGTTTGAATTCCTCAGTATGTTTGTGTTGCTTTATCCTAAGCATTCTGAAAATCCAAGTTTTAATAAATCGTTCTCTTAGTCCTCTGTGTACTCATATGGTTCATCTTTCAGTAATTTTGCTGATGCCTGAAAAATTGTATTCATGGTGTATGAAAATATTTGTAGTGGTAAGTCAAGCTGGACCAGATGGAAAAGGCAAAACTAAATTTCCATAAATTTTTAAGAGAACTGCCAGTCCTCTAGAGGGCGCTCATGTGCTTTCCCTTTACCATTGGTTTAGGTTCAAGAACAAACCAAAGAGCCCAGTAAGAACCCTTTCCTCAGTAAGAAACGGGCTCAGATCCCTGAGCTATCCCTCCTTCGAACTGTGCAACAGATCCCAGGAGTTGGAAAAGTTAAAGCTCCCCTTCTGCTTCAGAAGTTCCCAAGTATCCAGCAACTAAGTAATGCTTCCACCCGAGAACTAGAGCCAGTCGTGGGACAAGCTGTAGCGCAGCACGTTCAAGCGTTCTTCACACGGCCCAGCTGGGACCGCAAGCTACCGGATCTTGTTTGATTTTCATATTTAAAAATGGAGAACAAAGACTTTCCTGCCGCAGCACCTAATGAGTGACTGGGTGAGGCGTACACGGAAGCTGCCAGTTGCCCTGCCTTGCTCTCTGGGTTTGGGCGTTTAAGTTAGCGGGGCTCCCGATAGCCTCGCCCTCACTCTGCTAGTGGAAGAGGAGGTGTGGAGGGCACGCCTGGCCGGCGCAGTCCGTAGAGCATGTGACTTTTGATCTCAGGGTTGTGAGTGAGCCCCACCTTGGGGGTAGCAATTACTTAAAAAACAAAATCTTAAAAAACAAAACAAAAAAACAGGGGCCCCTGGGTGGTTTAGTCAGTTGAGTGTCCAATTCTTGGTTTCAGCTCAGATCATGATCTCACAGTTTTGAGATCAAGCCCCGCATTGGGCTCTATGTTCGGCATGGAGTCTGCTTGGGATTCTCCCTCTCAAAATAAATAAATAGGGGTGCCTGGGTGGCACAGTCATTAATCATCTGCCTTCAGCTCAGGTCATGATCCCAGGGTCCTGGGATCCAGCCCCGCATCAGGCTCCCTGCTCCGCGGGAAGCCTGCTTCTCCCTCTCCCGTGCCCCCTGCTTGTGTTCCCTCTCTGTGTCTCTGTCAAATAAATAAAATCTTTAAAAATAAAATCTAAAAACAAAAACGAAATCTTAAACAGAGAGAGGGCCCATGGGGATATTCCTAAGAGAGTTGAATAAGGGACTCAAATTCAGCAAAAAGCCGGCCCGGGCATATTGCCCTGTGTCTATCATGGAAAGGTCTAATCAAATTTCAGGAGGTAGATGTGACCGTCTAAAGGAAACCTACAATGAAGCGCTGTGCTATGTACCATAAACCCCTTGTTCCTGGTGGCAGAGCCAGTGTTCTTCCAATGTGGTCTTAATATTACTGTTTTGAGGGTGTTGCCAGTGTAAATAAACAATTGTACTGCCTTTTTTCTTCCTTCCTTCCTCCCTCCCTTCCTGGTAGCTGCACAGTTTGTTCATAGTCACTGAGCATGTCTTCTGAACACAGCCTGGAGTTTGGAGTTCCCTTTTAAAGGTAGAAAGCCAGTGTGTATGAAGGAGGAAAAGAATGTGTTTGCCAATGTACAGGCCAACAGTGGGAAGATATATAGGAAAATGGCAGGGCAGATGCACCCAGAGAGGACAGCCCCGCATGGGGATGAAAAGGTACAGTCAGCCACTCAAAAAAGAAATACACTTAGCCACTCTGGAAAACAGTATGGAGGTTCCTCAAAAAGTTGAAAACTAGAGCTACCCTGTGACCCAGCAATTGCACTACTGGGTATTTACCCCAAAGATACAAATGTAGTAATCCAAAGGGGCACCTGAACCCCAGTGTTTATAGCAGCAATATCCATAATAGTCAAACTATGGAAAGAGGTCCATCGACAGATGAATGGATAAAGATGTGGTATATATATATACACAATGGAATACTACTCAGCCATCAAAAAAAAAATGAAATCTTGCCATTTGTAATAATATGGATGGAACTAGAGGGTATTATGCTACGCGAAATAAGTCAGACAAAAACAAATACCATTTACTTCACTCGTGGAATTTAAGAAACAAAACAGGATCATGGGGAAGAGAGGAAAAAATAAAATCAGAGAGGGAGACAAACCATAAGAATTTGTCTTAATCACAGGAAACAAACAGGGTTGCTGGAAAGGAGGGGGCGGGGGGGTAGGGGGATGGGGTAACTAGGTGACAGACATTAAGGAGGGCACATGATGTAATGAGCACTGGGTATCCTATAAGACTGATGAGTCACTGACCTGTACCTCTGAAACTAATAATACATTATATGTTAATTAACTGAATTTAAATTAAAAAAAATAAATGCTCTTAAAGATGCCATATGTTTTCAAAGATACTAAGATAATTTGAAACCTCTGTAAGTCCTGTTTTGTGAAATGGTAGTCATTATAAAAGACCAAACCATAAGAACATTTTGTGCTTTAGGGTAGAAACAATTTGAAAGAGGAGTGAAATAAGCAGAAAAAAAGTAAAACAAACAAACAAACCATTAACTCAGGCAAATGAATATGTTTATTTAAATATTTATACAAAAATGTCCCTAACAGCAGTGGATACACTTTCCCAAATGTGGTTGCTTCCCTTTTGATATTGCACACTAGAAAATATTTACGTTCTTGTTAATTCTCAAAGATAGATTACAATGCTATTTTTTTTAACTATATAACTTGTACTATGTCAACTGTGAATCTTACAAGAATCACAGCATCATCCACCTTATGGCAAGAGAAATTGACAGGTAAGAATGTCATTTTAAAAAGTCAAATAGAGCTTTAAACTAGAATCATTTACATCTTTACCTTATAAAATGTTTCTAACCCATCTTAAAGACTCTTAAAATACATAACTGTATATTTTCTACTTTAAACAAAAATGTTTTGAGTATCAAACAGCATATTGTCTACCTTGTAGATAGCATCCCCATCTAACACTGCCACTGTGTTAGCAACTTGTAAATGACATCAGACTAGAAGCAACACTGCTCCTAAATTGTGTGGTTTTTTTGTTTTGTTTTTATCTTATTAGTTATGACAGCTTTGTCACTAGACTTTTATCTGGAAATAGCATTCATATTATGTAGAAATAATTGTAAAATCTTACCATTTTAGATTCATGAATTACCCTTAGGAAGCAGTTCTTTGGAACATTCCTTAATAATACTAAGTTAGTAATATAACTAAATCGGTATAGTTCCTTGACCTGCCTTAATTTGGGGTCATCTGAATTCCGAGTTAAGGAATGATCTATTACCCAAGGCTAGAAATGATTACAAGTAGGACCAAGAGAGGTAACCCTATTTAATTCATAGTAACTACAAATCATCACTGCAGCCGTTAAAAATAGCCGTATTTTCAACACCGTTCTATTTACAACACTTTATATAATAAATAACTTGCAGCAATATGGTGACACTCCCCAAATTTCTTGAGGTTTCTTGTTACTTTCACTCATGAAGTCCTACCAATTGTGAGTTTACCCAGTGACAAAATGGGATTTGTGAATATTTAGAAATTTTCCATTGTGGCACAAATAGGAAGGCCTGGTCAGCACCGGAGACGTGGAGCCTGGACGTTTTTTGTTTCCTCACATTAGTACAAAGAACTGTCGGAGTTGAGAAGGCTGAAGGGAGAGGGAAGCTTCTTCTTGACTTGAGGCCTTGCAACCCCAACTGACGGGAGGCACAAGGTGCTGGCCGACTTCTGTCTGTTCTTGTTGGTGCCCCAACTCAAAAAAGAAAGCTTCTTCGAGATTTTCTTGGCTTTATCAGTTTTATCATCATCATCTATGGCTAAACAGATCATGGAGTAGGTTTTCTGCATTCCCACAGAGTATGTTGCACACTTATTATGCTGCACATGGGAAAGACGAAAAACGGTGTTAGAAGTCCTCAAGATAGCTGATAAGTGATTGCAAAGTCTGGGCTCACATTTTGCACTTACAGCATCCTTTTCAAAAGTAAGTTGATATAATTCTGGAACTCAAGTGAATTAATGCTTACCTAGAATTCAGTTCTTAAAAACAAGGACAATTTTTAAGGAATAGACTCAGTAGTAGTAATTTAGGCTAGTAGTAGGACTCGCTTTTTAAGGTTCTTATTCTATTTGTAAAAATAATACTCATGCTCAATAATATGAAAATACATATACTGAAGAGTAGGGCGTCCCTCGCCCTGAAGAGTAGGAAGTCCCTTGACTTCCAAGCCTTTCCCTTGAAGTAAACATGATTTCTATTCCGCTTTTATTTTTTTACTTTAAAAAAAAAATTATTTATTTGAGAGCGAGAGAGAGCATGAGCATGGGGAGAGGGACCAGCAGACTCCCCGCTGAGCACAGACCCTGATGCAGGACTTATCCCAGGACCCTGGGATTGTGATGGGACCGTGACTGAGCCACCCAGGTGCCCTCTGTTACGCTTTCAGAGATGCTGTTCCTATCCAGGTATTGACGTGTGCATAGGTATACGTCACTGTTTGTCTTTCCCGAAAAGGAAGATGCTCCACACTGGTCTGCCTCTTGCTTTCTTCACTTAATGAACGTACCTTGGATTTCAGTCCATGCCAGTAGGTACAGATCAACTTCATTCTCTTTACAGACAATACGGAATCCGTGGTGAGGATACTAGTAACTTTTTCCCCCTATCTTTTTAAACTGAGGAAATATACATGACCTAAAATTGGCCCTTTTAACTACTGTCAAGGGTACAGTTCAGTGGCATTAAGTACATTCAACTGTTGTACAGCCATCACCACCGTCCACCTCCAGAACTTTCTCATTTTCCCCAGCTGAAACTCTTTGCCCAGTGAGCACTACTATTAACTTTTAAAGGATTGTGTAGGGTTCAAATAGGAAACCTGCAGATACTTGTTTTCTGGAATCTTCCATGTGGGTTACCCCCTGCTTCCAAGGTTTGCCTAACACTGGAGTTGCTTTGTTCACCAAATGTTTACTGAACCAATCTACTATGTTCCAGGCACCAAAACCGGGCCTTTACATATACGTACTATATATCTAAAGTGGTGGGGGACGATAGTCATAATAGAAATCAAGGAATTTGAGAGTTGGGACAATAAAGGGGTATTCACTCTAAACTGTCCCTCTCGAGTCTGGCTCCTTTGGATGAAGATATCCCTTTTCTATAAAACTGCCATTTACTCCCACCATACTCTACAAGACATGCATGCGCACTCCCATTAAAAACAATGATAAATTGTCCTGGATGTAGATTTCATGCCTGCAAACACTTTTCAACCTTAACCTGCTTAAAGTCCATTATAAATCTTTATGACCATTCTCTTATAAATACCCTCGATCCTCTCCCATACTTCAACCAGTGAATGCCAAGTCTAGTTAAACTCCACCCTCTGCCTCCTCCCAGGCCTGTGCCCAAAGGGCTGCACGTTACTGGGGGATATTTACCAAGCTGACTGGTTTCCCTTAAAACGCTAACGCTGACCTCAAACCTCTACTGGGCACCTCATTACCTGGCACTCCTAACGTTATCCTAGTAAATTCATTCCTTCTCTCCTAGATGTCTCCTTGAAGCCCCACACATGTCCTCCTGATAGTACTGTGCTATACTTAATAGCATCTGTCCCTAAAGACAAGTCCTTCTGTGTGCCTGGATCTCACTCCCTCCTCCTGGTATGTCCTCCATCCTGCACGCCTGCCTCCCTGACCTTTACTGTGTTATCGATACCCACACATACCCACACGACTACCACCACCACCCTTGAAAAGCTTCCCTTTTCCCTATGTCCTCCCAGCTCACGCCATGTCTGCTCCCTTCCTGCCACTCCCTTTATTCTTGTCCTCAAGCACCATGTTCCCCACTACCCATTCTCCAAATAATCCAGGCACCCCTCTGACTCACAGCAATAGGGAGCCCGGTTTGAGAGCCGGATACTCATTCCACTTTGTACAAATGAGGACACAATCCTAGGGAGGGTATTAACTTGCTGAAGGCGACACAGCTGGTTTCCAGCAGGCAGGGCCCAATTCCAGGCCTGGGGTCTCTCCACTACATCAGCGATATTCCAAACGTGCCCCATGGAGGAGTGCTGGGGTCCCCACCACAATCCAAAGACTGTGGTAGCAGATCATCTGTTCAGCTAGGTCCCTGGGCTTTATTATCTGGTTTTGTTTGGAGCAAAGGCCCAGCAGTTAAAAACAGTGCTCGGTTGCCACTGTCTCAGCCCTCACTGGGCGACAAGAATAACCCTATCGTGGTTATTATTACACCTCTTGTGAAAGACACGTATCCCATGCTAGGTACCACCTCGCCATCTTCCTGCAGCTCAGAACCAATCCCCGACGCCCATGGTCACCACAGGCGATAAAGCCAGGATTCCTTTTCACGCAATCTGCGTCTAGAAAGTCTTGCTTTCTACCCCTACCTCAGCTCCTTCACGGGTCTGGCTCCAAGTTACTGCAGAATGGAAAGATAAGCCTTTAGCCTTTCTCCTTGCAAAGCCACACCTTGTGCTGGGCAACACACACACACACACACACACACACACACACACACACACACACACACACACACACACACACTTACACACTTCAGCCCGCTGGTCCTGAGCCCAGCTCTTTTACTTATCCTGCTTTTGGACAAACTTCTTTTGTTTTTGGTTGGGACCCTGATCCCTTGCCCAGCAATTCTATAGATTCTGCCCCTAAAAATTCCATTTCTCAATGATCCCTTCCCCCAAGATGCTCTGTGAGTCCGACTTCATCATCTTTAATTTTTAAATGGAGATATAATTCACATACCTTAAAATTCACCATGTTAATACCACTCCATAGTTTTGAGTCTATTCGGAGTTGTGCAAGCACCACCACCACCTAATTTCAGAACAATTCTTTCCCCTCCAAAAGGAAACCCTAAACCCATCAGCAGTTAGCCCCCAATTCCCTGACCCCCCAAGGCCCTGGCAACCTCTACTCTACATTGTGCTTCTATGAATTAGCCTGTTCTGAACATTTCTTATCAAAGGACTCACACGATCCATTCACTCTCTAGCCCTCTCTAATCAGAGTTGTTTCCATCTCTCCATGAAAAGTGTCCTTCTGTCCTGCTGTCAAATATAATAAACACAACTCCACCTCTTAACTGTACTTTACACAACCAACTGTTTTCTCTTGGCAGGATTTTCTTCTTTCGATTCCAGAAGCTTCTTTTTATCCTCTCTCTCTAAATGCCGCTCCGCAACTTCCTTTGTGCCTACTTCTCTTCTAACTGACCTCCAGTTGCTTGCGGTGTCTCCAGGTTGAGTCCTTGACCCTCAGCCCCTCGTGGGTAATTCCATTTACTCTCTTCACAGTTTTAAATATCTCTGTGTTGCTGATTCTCTGATGTTTATTTCTAGCTCTGACTTCTCCCTTGAACTGAAGATGTGGACATCCGGCTGCCTACTTCACATTACACTTGGGCGTCTAACATCATGTGAAACATTCACGGTACAACTCTGTTTCCTCTCTCCTCTCCCTCCCTTGCCCTCTTCCCCGTCATTACAAAAAATGGTGCCTTCGTTCAAGCCCAAACCCGAGGAGTCATTTTTCTCTCCAGGATGTTTTTTACACAAATCATCTACAAACCTCTGTCAGCTCTACCTCCAAAACTATCTCGGGCGCATGCACCTCTCTCTCCCTCCGCCGTCACCCGCCCTAACGTCAGCTGCTAAGCTCGCTGGCCCGGACACCTGCTCTAGCCAGCTCCTGCTACTGCCGCCCAGCCAGCCTCCAGGCAACAAGACGTAAGACGTCCTTCTGAAATAAACATCATTCCCCTTCTCGAGAGGCTCAATGGCTTCCAAACTCCCACCACTGCCTACGAGGCCCTGCCTCCCTCCCACCTCACTTCCTGTCACTCCCTCCCTGTCACCAGGTTCCAGCTGGAAGGCTTTCTTTCAGATCCTCCCGCAGGAGAATCTTCTTCCTGCTACAGGGACTCTCTGCACCTATTGGTCCCCCTGGCCAGAAGGCTCCTCTTGCGCCTCCTCAAATGGCGGGTTCGTCCCTGTCACTTGTGTCTCAGTACAAGCCCTCTCTAGAGGAGCCTCTCCTGCCTCCAGACGTTCTTTGCTTTTTTGTTTTTTTTAAGATTTTATTTATGTATTTGACAGAGAGAGGCAGACACTTAATGACTGAGCCACCCAGGCGCCCCCCACCTCCGGACGTTCTGTCACGTTACACGTCGTATTTTCTGTACTGCACTTATCAGAATCACAACCATGTATTTGCGTATTTACTGCCCACTCTATGGGGGCAGGGACCACATCCGACTAGTTGAACCATAGCTCCACCACCGAGGGAGGGCCTGACACACACAGGATGCTCAGTCACTATCTGTTGAATGAATACATGAGTACTGTAATGGAGGAAAGTGTCTAAGGTACCATTCTGTACCATTTCAGTATTTTTTTTTTTTTACCATGAGTACATATTACTTTTGTAATCAAAAAAGAACTTAATCAGGCAGTGCCTGGGTGGCTCAGTTGGTTGAGCATCTGACTCTTGGTTTCGGCTCAGGTCGTGATCTCAGGGTTGTGAGATCAAGCCCCGTGTCCAGCTCCACGCTCGGCAGGGAGTCTGCTTGGGATTCTCTCCCTCTCCTGCTACTGGTCCCTCTCTCTTTGCCACTCGCTCACTCTCTTGCACTCTCTCTCTCTCTAAAATAAATCTTTAGGGATGCCCGGGTGGCTCAGTCAGTTAAGCATCTGCCTTCAGCTCAGGTCATGATCCCAGAGTCCTGGGATCAAGTTCCGCATCAGGCTCCCTGCTCAGCAGGGAGCCTGCTTCTCCTTCTCCCACTCCCCCTGCTCGTGCTTGCTCTTTCTTTCTCTCTCACTCTCTCAAATAAATAAAGTCTTTAAAAATAAATAAAATCTTTAAAAAACAATCAAAAATATATCAAGTGGTTCTTTCATCTACAGCATTTTTTTTACAGTTTTTGAATGATCGCTGGCCCCAGGTGAGCACATCCCAGCAAGGATGAGCTCAGGAGTCCAGTCGTCAGGTCACCAATGCAGGCATGAGGTGCAGGGCCTGGCACACCCCTGGGGCTGGGCTCACGCCGCCCTCACTCTACACCTCTGTTTTCTGCCGGCCTGTCAGCACTCACCATGGATGAGGTGAAGTCCAGCAGGCTCACGATCTTCATCTCCACGCCATCCCTGCCACAGGCCTTCAGCAGCCTCATGACCTCGCTCACTGTCAGCCACTTGCAATCCACGTCTTGAATGGAAACAATATAATCCCCTTCCTTGGCCCCTGCCAGCTACAAACGTAGGATTTACAGGAAGGTCAGTGTTCTGTTCATTCCATTCCCTGGATCAGTTCCCAAGTACATGAACAAAATCAACAGCACGCGTGAATCCTTTGCTCTTTGGGCAGGTAGCACCCGCAAGAGGCCTTTCAGTCAGACCTTTTACACAAAGGAATCCTAAATTCATTCCTACACCCAGGCAGATTTGTTTGGGTAGCTTTCTTTGTATGTGACGGGTCTGACTGCTTACAAGGCACTGGTGAGTTTTGCTCCTGATCTAGAGAAGCACACGCTTACCGCAGCAGAGCACTGAGGATCCAGGAAGTGAACTTGAACGGGGGAGTTTCCTCTCAAGGTGAACCCCAAGTCTCCTTCTTCTGCAGTGAAGTGAATGCTTCGAGGAGGCGTCCATCTCTTGTTAGCCGAAAACACCGACAGGGGGCCCTTTGGAACAGAGCATCATTACGTGTAGGATCTGAAGGCTGAATCAGGCACTTGAAAGCTACAGGAAATGTCACCTTGTCATCCTTGCAGATCTCACTCGGCCTTGTTCAGAGACCAATGACACCACCAGGGACAATATGTGCTACAGCAGTCATACAAGAACTGCCATTTTCTCTAAAATAGCCAATATATTTTAAAGAAAATGTTTTTTTTTTTTTTTTTAGATTTTTATTTATTTGACAGAAAGAGAGAGAGAGCACAAGCAGAGGGAGTGGGAGAGGGAGAAGCAGATTCCCCACTGAGCAGGGAGCCTGACACGGGGCTCGATCCCAGGACCGTGGGATCATAACCTGAGCTGAAGGCAGACGCTTAACCGACTGGAGCCACCCAGGTGCCCCAAGAAAATATTCTTTAAAAAATCATCTTAGGGGTGCCTGAGTGGCTCAGTTGGTTGAGCATTCAACTCTTAATTTGGGCTCAGGTCATGATCTCAGGGTCCTGGGCTCGAGCCCTGCATCAGGCTGTGCACTCGGCACGAGTCTGCTTCTCCCTCTGCCTCTGCTCCTTCCCCTGCTCCCATGCACGCACTCTCTCTCTCTCAAATAAATAAAATCTTGGGGCACCTGGGTGGCTCAGTCGGTTAAGCGTCTGCCTTCAGCTCAGGTCATGATCCCGCTATCCTGGGATGGAGTCCTGCATCGGGCTCCCTGCTCAGCAGGAAGCCTGCTTCTCCCTTTCCCCCTGTGGCTCCCTCTGCTTGTGCTCTCTCACTCTCTCAAATAAATAAATAAAATCTAAATAAATAAATAAATAAATAAATAAATAAATAAATAAATAAAATCTTTCTTAAAAACCATCTTAATATAAAGTCTCTAATTTAAAAAGTCTAATAATATTATTGGGGTGCCGGGTGACTCAGTCAGTTAAGCGTCTGACTCTTCATCTCTCGGCTCAGGTCTTGATCTCAAAGTCATGTGTTGGGCTCCACAATGGGCATGGAGCCTACTTAAAAAAAAAATCTAAAATGATCTAAAAATAGCCTTTTACATACTTGCAACTTATATGAGCTGTCCCCTTGAGTCACTATGAAATAAGCATTCAACATACCAGCTTCTGGAAGAAGTCTGTCACTGTCACCTTGGAGAACTGTGGCAATATAATTTCAACCTCTTGCTCAGTTTTAGCTGGAAAAGAATATTAAAAGGAAAAGCGTAAATGTTTCTGTAACTGAAAGTGATCCTTGAAAACTCAGGTCTGTCTTCTTTCCGAAGGGAAGAGAAGCAGACCTTTCTCCTGGTCTCTTGGCCTTCCTCTTGGTCTACACAAGTAGTACAGAAGATGGACTGCTGGTCAACCCCCTGGCCCAGTGTCACCTGTACCTTCCATCTGAGTACCTACCATGAGCCATACCTTGCTCTGGGGCTGGGACAGAGTAGTGACAATCAGACACATCCCCTGCCTTCAAGAAGCATACATATATTCTAGCAGACTTCCTTTGGCACTCATGAAACCCGACTAAGAAGTCATCTACATTTCAAGTGTGGCTATTACAGGAGGAAGTACTGTGTCTCTCAGCACAAAGTCCTGCGGGAGAGGAGCTTCCTCTTTTCATCATTCACGTGTGAGATGAGGATTTTAGTGGGGTGTCAGTTTGCCAAGTTGTGTCCACTGAGAGCTTAAATCTCCACCATCCTATTCGTGGGAGGCTCAAGCCAACCCTTACCACGAGGCTAGTCAGCTCCTAACACAGGATCCCAGAACAGGCTAAGTATACAGGAAGAACAGTATAAAAAGAAAATCTGAGGAAGAAGCCTGATCCTGCCAAGGTAGAACACAGCCCTCTACTTGCAGGATGGCCCTGTGGCTTCTACAAACTGCCAGACACAGTGTTGGGCTCAAACAGGGTGCCCATCCATTCCCAGAGTGGCACCATCAGCCCTGGACAGCCTCGCCAGGAGCCCCGTTCCCCTCCTCCCTCCATGGAAATCATATCTCTACTTCCTGGCCACAGAGCACACTGTGTGGACAAAGGGGCCAAGGAGGTGCCAGTGTCCATGAAGGAGAATCATGGAGTGCCATTCCTGCCTCCACCTACCAGCCTGGTCACCTGGGGCAAAGAGTCTTGATTTCCCTAAAGCCTGCACTGGCTCATCTCTAAGATGAGGGCAATCCTAGTCCCTCCCTACAGAGTTGGAGGGACAGTTGAATGAGATTCTATCTGTCGTGCTTACTATTGTGCCTGGAAGACCTCAAATGCTCAGTAGATATCCGCCAGCATCACCACAGACAAGCCCAAGGTTCCAGCTTGAGCAGGGCTCTGTTTCTAACAACTGGCCCCTGGAAATTGAGGTGAAACCTCAAGAGACAGGAGAGAGACGTGTAGGAAGTGGGGTGGAAGGAGGTTCCCTTGATTGGGCCACCCCTTCCCCTAACTCCTTAAAAGATCCTAGTCATTCCTTAACTATAAAGTCACCTCTCAGGCCCCCCAACTCCTGCCTCCTGCGGCAGAACCGACAGCCCCCTCCCCAAGGGCAGCAACAACTGTCCCATTCACCTCCATCTTCCTGAACCCCGGATGGTAATTAACATCTTGGAAATGCCTAGGAAGTGCTGGTGGTGCATGATCTCACTGATATGTGGACTCTAAAACAGTCAGGCTCATAGGAGCAGACAGCAGAATGGTGGGGTGACAGTGGGGGTGGGGAATGAGGCAATGTTGGTCGAAGGTACAAAGGTTCAGTTGTGCAAGATGAGCACGTTCTAGAGATCTAACACAGCATGGTGACCACAGTTAACAATACTATATCGCCTACTTGAAATCACCAAGAGGATAGATCTTGAGTGTTCTCACCACACACACGCACACATGATAAACTAGGTTTTGAAGGATTTTCACTGCCAAAGTAAAAATTTTCCCCGCACCCCCTGGCTCCACTCTTTCAGCGGAAAATTTACTTCTCATTTCATAATAATAATAATAAAAAAAAATGTTTGTCCTAAAACAAGAAAGAGGGAAAATGTTGGTGCTGAAGGAAGGAGAGAACAGGAATGAGCAAGCATAGGGGAGGGAAGAAGGAAGCATTTGGCTTTAAAACCTTGGAGCTGGAGGTAAAAGGCCGATACAGCTTCAGAATGCATTCCCAGAGGCATAGGGAATCCGGGGGTGGAGCAGAGCGGAAGCATCTAGGCGAAGGTAGTTTCTGAGGTCTCCTGACTAGAAGTGATGGCTAGAACCCCAGGAAGGTTATGAAACTTTAAGGAAACCATCCAGAGGAGACAAACCAGCGAGAGCAGACCCCCGAGAATGCCAGGAGGGGGTGGGTGGGATTGGGCGAGAACAGTCAGCCAAGGGGGTGCTGAGGGAGGTGGGGACAGAAACAAGGCGGCAGGGGACACCGAGGGGGGCATGTTGAGGGACAGAGGGGGGGTCACATGCTACCACAAGGTCACTGAGGACAAAGACCATAAAGACGCACCTGCACTGAGGGAGCAGAGAGAGAACTCAGGGTCTGCCCAAGCCTTCCCAGAGGAGCGGATCAAGGCTGTGCCCCCAGAGAAACGGGGGCGCCCTCTGCACCCGCCACAGGCTCCCAGGTCACTCACAGATAATGTCGGGAGCCTCGATCAAGTTCAGCAGGTCGTCGTCCTCCCGGTGCTGAGCGTCCTTGAGCTGGGAGCGCCGGTGCGCCGCGGACAGCACGTCCTGCAGCACCTCAATGTTGCGGAGCTTCTTACATAGGCTGGCCTCCCTCACGGACTCTTCGTGATGCACCACAGCTCGGCGCACATGCGACTTGCCTGCCCCCAGAAAGCCGACCCCACATGATACGGTGCCCCCACCAACTGCCATGTGAGTACCTCGGGGAGAGCCCAGGTGCCCCAGGACCAGCCCCGAAGGGTGGACCTTCTCTTTTCCGAACGATCTGCTTGGACAGCCTAAGTCCCTCTTAAATCCATGTGCGATATGATCACTCGAGTCTATACAACATTCGTTCGGCAAATATTTACCAAGTGTTCTGGGCACTAGAGGTGAAGGAACAAACAAAAACTAGCCTCTGTCGTCATGGAGTTTATGTGCTGGTGGTTGAAGACAGATCATTAACAAGCAAAGAAATCAGTAGTGGATCATGGGGTGATAAGATTAGGGAGAGACATAAAGCCGGGCAGGTAGCAGGTCTAGCAAAAGAAGACTGGGAACAGAAAGTTGTTCTTCCATGACGGGTGATCCAGGAAGGCCTTCCTGAAGGTAACTTTTGAGTAGAGCCCTGAAGGAGGCAAGGGGGAAGCTACAAGGATATCTGACAGAAGGGCTCTCCTGAAAGATGGAACAGCAAGTGGGAAGGCCCTGGGCAGGAGTATGCCTGTGTGTCCCAGGGTTACAGGGAGCTTGGGACTGTGGCCGGAGGGAGTGAGGGCTGGAGCGAAAGGCAGGGAATGAGGCCAGAGAGGAGCAGGGGGCAGACATGTCTCCAGCCTTCTGCCTCAACTCCGGGTGGTATGGGAGCCCATTAGGGTGTGAGGACTGATGTGATGTGACCCATGTGAACTGAGAACGAAGGAATGAAGGAAGAAAGAGGAAAGCCAGGGGGACCAGTTATGAGCTGCGTGACCTCTCTGGGCCTCTGTTTCCTTAACTGTGAAATGGGGATCATATTACGCCTATCTCACAGGGCTGTGTGAGATTGAAGGGAGTCAATATGTGGTAAGTAAGCACTGCATCCGTGTGGCTTGGACCAGGGTGGGGGGTGAGAGGTGGTCGGATCTGGGATGCGCTGTCTAGGTAGAGTCAATGGGATCTGCCAATCATGGGTGGGGTGAGAAAGAAGGCTGAAGGCGGGAGGTGAGTCCCGGGTTCCTGGCCTGCACACCTCTAGGCTGGAGTTGCCATCAGTGAGACTGGGAAGTGCGTGTGGCGGTGAGGAGCAGGTTTGGGTAGTAGAGGAATTCAGGCTCGCACATGGGAAGAGAGATTCTGACACCTGGCAGAGACCAAACCAGGACCACGCATCACCAGCTCTTAGAGGTGTGACAGAAGAACATTAACAAATGTGCCCTTCCACGTTTGGATGACCAAGGGCCATGCCCTGGACCACTAGGGGGTGGGAAGATCGTCAAAGCTCTGGCTCCGCTTTGGGAGGCCCAGGGCCTCAGAGAACCTGCGAGAACACAGCCTCAGGAGCCTGTTGAGGCTGCAGACTGTGCCTCACGGTTTCTGATCCAGAGTGGCCAGGATGACCCAGGATGCCCTACTCTCTGGACCCTGCCCTGGGGACCTGTCTGGGGCTGTCTGTGAGCAGGACCAGCTAGCTGGGCATCGAATGGGGCCTGCAGACAGAGGGAGCGGGACAGCCAAGGCATACCCAGCTGTCGGCGCTGGTGACCGTTCTTCAGCGTGGCTAAGGGCGTCAGTCCCTCTGGCATATGGTCGTAAAGCTGGGACAGGCACTTCTCCTGATGATCCTCATCAGCTCCCGGCTTCACTGCAACGAGAGCCACAGGGTAAATCTCTTCTTGTGGACGTGACCACAGACTCTGGAGACAGTGCCTAGGACCCCTCAGAGAGGGCACTTGGGATAACAGGTCTCCTTTCAGCCCCTGGACACACCCCCACCATGCAGCTCACAAGTCTTTGTGCACTTGGGGCCAGGCGAACCCTAGGGGCTCGTGGTTTGGCTCTGAGCCCCCACTCTACCTCCTCCAACTCACCCACCTCATGGAACCTCCCAGCATAGCCCAGCCTCAAGCCTCTGGTGGCCTCTGTGCCTGCACCCACCCTCCCTGGCACGCATCCCCTCTCTAGCCTCACCAAACCTCTCCCTGCCACCGCAACACTTCTGGCCTCCCTTCCAGAGTTCGGCTAGTGTTCTTGCTCTAGCTGTCCTTTTCCTCCTTGTTCAGCTGCAAAAGTGCTCCTTAGACTTCAAGGTCCAACTCAAATGTCACCGCCTCTGAGAAGCCTTCCGTGGCTACACCAAAGGAGTCCAACTGCTGCCCCATGTGTGTTGCCACCACAACTACTGGTTTATGTGACTTGTCCTGTCTACTGTGGGGCGACCTTGTTTAGAGCTCATGACAACAAGAGTCCCACCTGACCTCAAATCAGAGCCAAGACTAGGGTGAGGAGAGCAAGACACTCACCTAGGGCTGAAAATTTAAGAGGGCACCACCAAACACTCAGCAGTCAGGATACAGGATAGTTTAATACAATTGTCTAAATACCAAAATGTATGCTAAAAAAAAAATGCATGATGAACATCAAAATTCCTCTTTGCTTCAGGCTCTGAGGTGGGTCAGCACAACCTTGTTACTGATTTGCAGTCTTATTTAAAATTTGGATCACCGTGGATTTTTTTCACATTAGCTCTGATTCATTTAAAATATCACATCCAAAGGTTATCTTGAATACTGAGTTTGGGGGCATCCCCTTAGATTCGGTGCCTAGGTGAGTGCCTCACGAGCGCTAGCCCTGGTCCAAGCCGTGGTCTCAATGCCGGGGCGGGGGGAGGGGAGGAAGTCATCTCCTTGGAGATGTCTGCTCCATCCCAGGCAGAATTACACTCCCCCTCATCCTCCATAGCAGGAACGGAGAACCCCTAAATCCTGGGAGCATCTCCAGGGCAGACAGACAGCTGTCACTCAGCTCAGAATGTTCTGGAAGCACAACCCTGACCAAAGCCCCAGAGTCTCCAAGCCCACAAGCCTTACACTGGTGGTCGATGAGAAGGGTGGCCACAAAGTAGTGGGCCAGGGCTCCGTAGTGGTGGGCTTTCACGCAGGCCAAGCTGGCCCAGGAGTAGGGGATGTTCTCCTTCACCGGTGCCTGGCTCATGGCCGTGTGCAGCTGCCGATAGACCTCCCCCACCTGCAACAGAAGGAACGCTGGGGAGGGGGAGCCTGGCCCGGGGATGCTCACGCACCCAGGCTGCAGAAAAAGAGCCCTTTCTTCTATGGAGCAGCCCTGCTGGCGGCCGCTCCACAATCTGGGAGCAGCTCCAAGGCTTCCTAGTTCTTTCAGCATCAGAGTTCACAGCAAGAGTAGGCAACAGTCATGATGCTGGGTTTTCGGCCTAAGCTGCAGATGGAATCAGTGATCCGTATCGGAAACGCCACAGCTTGCCAAGAAAACGCAAGCTCACACTCGGTCCAGAGCAGGCATGCTGCCCAGGTCACGGGCAAGATGCCGTGGGAAGCCGCTGCTGCTTCCAGGGGGCCCACATCGACACATCCCGCCCACCCCCCAAAAGTCACGGGACCTGGGAGGGCTCACCTTGGCAGCCTCCTGAGCCACCTTCACCAGCATGAAGAACTCGTTCCGGATCCCAGGAAGGCAGATTTTCTCAAATACATTTTCTTGGGCTTGTGCAAGCATCATTTTGACCAGCACGCTGAGCATGGCAGGACTCATGTCGTAACTTGGAGTATGAGTGAACGTCTCCTTCAGGTGATTTAAAACCCCTACAATTGGAAATTTTTTTGCACATTAGTGGGGGGTCATATCGATTTCACCATACTGTTCAAAAGCACAGAGATGGAGAGACGCAAAAATTAAGAACGTGTTCTGGAACGTTGTGAAAAATCTGATTCTCAGTTACCGTAAGATCCAGCAATTCCCTTCCTAGGTATACACCCTGAAGAATTGAAAGCAGACAGAAACCGATGGAAATCGATACTCATACACCCACATTCACGACAGCATTAGTCATAACAGCCCAAATGTCCATCAACGTGTGGTTAAACAATGTGGTGTATACATACAACGGAATAATTTTTCAGCCTTAAAAAGGAAGGAGAGTCTGACACATGCTACAACATGGATGCAGACATTACGCAAAGTGAAATAAGCCAGTCATGTGGGCAAATATTCTGATCTATGAGACAAGGTATCTGAAAGAGTCAAATTCAGGGAGACAAAAAAGTAGCATAGTGGTTGCCAGGGGCAGGGGGCAGGAAGGAATAGTGTTTAATGGGTACAGAGTTTCAGTTTGAAGATTATATTTATTTGAGAGGGAGAGAAAGAGAGAGCACGAGCGTGCATAGGCAGGGGGAGGGGCAGAGGGACAGAGAATCTCAAGCAGACTCCACACTGAGCACGGAGCCTGACACGGGACTCGATCCCACGACCCTGAGAACAGGACCTGACCCGAAACCAAAGGTCGGACGCTGAAGTCGGACGCTGAACCCACTGCACCCCCCAGAGTTTCAGTCCAGGCAGATGACAAAGTTCTGGTGATAAGAGAGTTGCCCGACCACGTGAATGTACTTAATGCCAATGAACTGAACACTCGAATAGGTTACAAACGGTCATTTTCTTTTGTGCATCTTAACAAAAACAAAAACAAAAAAATCAAGATTCTTTTCTAAAACACTTCCATCTGTATCAAGTGAGGAAACCAGCCTGCTCCCTGTTTACTCCTGTCTCACCTGGGCCAACTGTGAGGCATCCCATACATGACCTGGCATTTAATGGAGGTGAAAGCAGAAAGCAGACAGGCTGACGGCGGAAGGGCTCTCCGCGGGACACGCTCCCACTTAACACCTGGGTCATGATGAAATTCAGGGCTTTTCCCCAGGACCTCAGGAAAGACCAACCCAGCTACTCCAATGGAAATTTTCCTGCTGTGGCCCTTAGCTGACTTTTTTATATGTTAGAAAATTAACTGTCACAGTGCTGACTGACAATCAACCAGAGGCTGAAATAAAATCTCTGAGATGAATCCCATCTGACTGGTTCCTCTGGTTTTGTTGCAAAGCCTACACTGCCCCATGGACAGATGGCAGAAGCTGCGGGCTATCTGCTCCTTTCTGGGGTTTGCTCCCGCTCTGTTCTTAAGCTTCATGTTGTCTATGTTGCTGTCATCCTAGAGATGGGTCACCAAGCATGACTGCTTTAGGTTCCTCAGAAAGAAAATGAGCCCAGGAAAGGATGTACGGTAAAAGAAATCCACTCCCACACGGGATCTTAGCATGTTGTTTTATCCCAAGGGATTTTTTTTTTTTTTTTTAAGATTTTATTTATTTACTTGTCAGAGAGAGCACAAGCAGGGGGAGTGGCAGGCAGAGGGAGAAGCAGGTCCTCCGCTGAGCAGGGAGCCCAGTGTGGGGCTCGATCTCAGGACTCTTAACCGACTGAGACCCCTTGGGCGTCCCCCAAGGGATCAGTCATTTTAACATAAGCTATTTCACAATCAGCCAAAATGACAAATCTCCGGTTCTTCACGGCCTTGCAAAGTGAGACACCCCAAACATCCCCTGCTGGGAGTAACTCCCCAAAGCAGAGTGATGAGGACCAGCACAGAAGGGAACCTGGCGTGCAGCCCGCTCAGGGGATCATGCTGTGGTCTGTGCCGTGTGGCTGCCTTCTCCCACCATTCCCAGTGGCAAGTCGGCCAGCCACAGGCCCTGCTGGAGAGCAATGCAGGACCCTCAGACACCCCCGAGCCAGACCCACCCACTACACCCAGCCTGGCGACCTCCAGTCCTCTATAGGTTGATGCTAAGTGTCACTTGACAGAGGGCTTGGAGGAGAGCCTCAGGCAGGCAAGCTTTCCACAATGAGCACAATATAAACGCAGGATAGTAACATGTAGTGATGAACCAGGCCTGGTGAAAGAGAAAAGAAAGAGCCTACATTTGCACTCTTTGAGAAAAACGTATTCCCCTTCTCCAATACAGTGTTCAAAGGAACAATTCATTCACTGCCATCCCTGGGGCCACTCATTCGGAAAAGATTAATTGTTAACCACGGGGTTCGCTGTGTCCATGGGCCATTAGGGCTTGAGCCGTTAAGCAATTCTCTCGGTGGGAAGGTACACCAGCCCTAGAAACCCGCCTGGCCCTTACAGGCCTGGGAACCCAAGCATGGGCCTGGGGAAAGCCCATGGACCCTCTTCCGCTGCAGAACCCCGTGCCCTGCCCCCCAGTGGGGCCAGGACACTATCCCGACAGCCTTCCTGGAGACACACCTGCGGCTCTCTGAAAGGCGTCCACCGCGCCTTCCAGCCCAGCCTGGGTCCGCCGATTGCATCGGGTCCCAATCTGAGTGTAGAGGGCTCCGATGTTAAACAGAATGCTGGCCTTCTCCAGTAGCAAGTTCTGCTGGCTCACCGGAACCCCGGTGAGCGAGTCATACCTAGTTAAAAGAAATAGGTTTTGAGAACATGAACTATTTGGCTGGTGAAGGCCGCTTTGGGGTGAAAGCGGACAAAATTTACTTCTTGAATAAAATACAAAGATGCACATGCAATGAAGCTTTCATTTCCAAGCAAGCCAATGGGCTGATCACACTAAATAAAGATACCCACAATTTCACACAAAAGGAAGGCTTCTCAACCAACATGTCCTTCCAAAAGTGCATGGACAAAGAAACTGCAACACAACCATACAGTGGAATATCATTTAGCAATAAAAAGAAATGGGTTATAGAGCCGTGAGAAGACATGCAGGAAACTTAAATGCATATTTCTCAGTGAAAGAAGCCACTCCGAAAAAGGCTACGTACTTTATGATTCCAACTATCTGGCATTCTGGAAAAGGCAAAACAGTGGAGACAAAAAGAATCAGTAGATGCCAGGGTTGAGGGGAGGAGGAGGGAGAGAGAGGTGGAGAAAAGGGTTGTAGGGCAGTGAAACTACTCTGTGTGATCCTGTAACATGGAAACGTGTCCTTACACATGGTCAAAACCCATCAATGACTACCACCAAGAGTGAACGCCAATGTAAACTATGGACTTTGGGTGATAATGTGTGGGGGTAGGGGATATATGGGAAATCTCTCAATTTTGCTGTGAACCTAAAACTGTTCTAAAAATTAAGGTGTATTAAAAATGTGTTCTCTTGGGGCGTCTGGGTGGCTCAGTCGGTTAAATGTCTCACTCGTGATTTCAGCTCAGGTCATGATCTTGGGGTTGTGAGATTGAGCCCTAAGTCGGGCTCCATGCTAGGTGTGGAGCCTACTTAAGATTCTCTTTCTCTCTCTGCCACCCACCCCACTCTCCCACTCCAAAAATACGTGTGTGTGTGTGTGTGTGTGTGTATGTCTTCTCCTAAAGGAAACATAGCAATTACGAACCCCTCGTAATTCTTCCTCAAGTCTAAAAGACTCAGGATTTGTTTTAAAGTTCACCCATCAACCAGGAGGTAGACGTGGAGATTCTTCCTAATTCAACACTAAGGAGAAATCACCTTTACCCTTTCGCTCCGAGTAGGCAGCTAAGGCATCTTTAGCAAAAGTCAAGTGCCTATGTTGGCCAAAGCCAAGCATCTGTAGCCACCAGCGGTGGTGAATGTCACTCCGAATATGCCCCTTTCCCCCATGCTAAGTACCCTCAGGGAAGAGGTACCGCATCTCCAAAGTATTTAAACAGCACTAACCTTCGAAAATATCAACTCTGGAGAAGAATCAAATGCCCCGCTTAGGTTTTTAAGAGCTGATCTATTTCTGTTTGCTGCCTTTGTCGTTAGGACAAAACCCGACTCCCACCCCCTGTCCCATCTGGAACAAGAATCTTGCTTCTTGTTAGTTCTACCTCGGAGCCCCCGTGTTTCCCCAACAATAAAATGAGCACACACACAACACACAAAGCCTCTTCTCCTCGGCTCACTTGCTTGGAGAAGCAAGAAGCCACGGTCTGTTGGCGCCTTCTCCCCTTGGATCCCCTTCATACATAAACACCCCTTGATCTATGTGTCTCCAGGCTCTCCTGTAGAAATGGGACCGCTTGAAAGAGGGGGCGGGGTTGCAGAGGAGCCCCAGGGTGCCGAAGGGGAGGGCAGCAGCGGGGGCCTCGAGCACCTACCATGTAAACAAGATCCCCATCTGTCGGGTGGGCGGGAAGAACCGGTTCTCCACAAATCCCAGCTGGATGAAGTAGCTCATAAGCAGTTCAACCCCGGCCTCATCTCGGCTGGGTGTCCGGCAAGCCTGGAGGGAAAGGAACCATGGAAGATGGGGGGGGTGGGGAGTAGGTGAGGATGCAGCTCACGGCCAGCCCAGATGTCACACCTGCTATGTCTGTAGAGCCTGGGCCCCCGCTGCTGCTACCCTGAGCACTAGGAGGGGTGGAGAGGGCTGGGGTAGGCTCAGGAGTCCCTGAATCCAGCCTCAGATGTGCCAGGGGGCGCATCTGTTCCCTGCTGTGGCCAGGCTGAACAGAGGGTTCTGAAAGCACCTCCCCATCGCCTCCAACCACCCTCCATGGCAGCCACCCTCCCCTCCCTCCCCTCCCCTCCCCTGCCCACCACACACAACACCGCACCTGTCTGAGATCCATCAAATCAGCTATCTCGTCTTCATACAGGCAGCTGTCCTCACTGTAATGTTCCAGGATGAAATCCTGTAAGAAAAAGGACATGAGAGGCGTGCCTGGGTGGCTCAGTCGGTTAAGCGGCTGCCTTCGGCTCAGGTCATGATCCCAGGGTCCTGGGATCGAGCCCCGCATCGGGCTCCCTGCTCGGCGGGGAGCCTGCTTCTCCCTCTCCCTCTGCCTGCCTCTCTGCCTACTTGCTCTCTCTCTGTATCTCTCTGCCAAATAAATAAATACAATCTTTAAAAAAAAAAAAAAAAAAAGGACATGAGATCCTGTAAGGTGTCACTGCAAACCATAAACAGGTAAAACAGGAATGTCTAATGTGCCCCCCTCCCCCCGCTTAAAAAAACATGTAGAGTTCATACAACCAGGAGATTATATGCTACGGTGATTTTCTGGATGGTGGGATTTATTTTCTGAGCTGCATGTATATTTAAAAACGTTCCTTTCGTTGCTTCAGTAAAAAGGAAAAGTTGAAGTTTTTTTTATTTTAAAATGTCTTTGTGGGGGCGCCTGGCTGGCTCGGATGGTAGAGCACATGACTCTTGATCTCAGGGTCATGAGTTCAAGCCCCACGTTGGGCATGGAGCCTACTTTAAAAAAATAAATAAAATATAATGTCTTTGCATCACATTCAAATGACTGTGTAAGTGACAATACGTTGAATAATTGTGGCAAACATCCCAGACACTCAGGAGCTCTGATGTCCATCCTGTGGGCCGCCTTCAGTACCTGGGCACAGGGCCTTCCTAGCAAAGGAAACTACCCTCAGGGACTGCGAGAGGAACCTTTGTGAGAGCAGCTTTGGGCACTTCCACAAATGAAGCACCCGGATCAGACCCCCTAACCGGGTCCCCAGTCCAGCGTTCGATGACGACTCTGTGAGTTCATTCAGGCATATGGCACACACAGATGCGCACCTGCTATGTCCAGGCACTGTTCGTAAGGCCTGGGCTCCATCAGTGAACAAAACAAAGACTTTTCTACAGCTTCTATTCTCACAAGGGAGCACAGACAATAAATGACAGGCATAACAAATAAGTAAATTAGGGATGCCTGGGTGGCTCAGTCGGTTAAGCGTCTGCCTTTGGCTCAGGTTATGATCCCAGAGTCCTGGGATCAAGTCCCCCATCAGGCTCCTTGCTCAATGGGGAGCCTGCTTCTTCCTCTCCCTCTGCCCTCTCCCCCCGCTCATGCTCGGTCTCTCAAATAAAAAAAAACTTAAAAAAAAAACCCAAATAAATAAGTAAATTATATTATATATTAGAAGATGGCAAGTATGATGGGGAACAAACAAAAATAAAAATAGCATAAAAGGCATCGAGAGTGGCTTCTTGCATAGCATCTGCCCTAAGTGCTGGCTCTCCCTGACTACCAGAAAGTGGAGGAAAGACATGTTCAACTGTGTTTTCTCAGGTGTCTGCATAGATTCTCATTGCACACTTTCTACACTAAAGCCCCTTCCGTTTTTTGTATGTTCCGTGCATACACACACACACACACACACACACACACACTCACACATCCTTGTCTTATAAAAATGGGGTTCTTTTGGGAATGAATATACACATCTGCTGTGCTTTTCTTTTTAAACTGGCAATGCAGCAAATATTGGCATACGCCATATGACTTTAAAAAAATTTTTTTAAAGATTTATTTTAGAGAAAGAGCATATACACACAGGGAGGGGAAGGTGCAGAGGGAGAGGGAGAGAATCTCCAGCAGACTCAGCACTGGGTGCAGAGCCCGACTCGGGGCTCAATACCACCACCTGAGCCAAAATCAAGAGTTGGACGCTTAACCGACTGAGCCACCCAGCCGCCCCTCCATAACACGACTTTTAATGATTATGTAATCCTCTGATGTAATGTGTGTACAACTCATTTATTAAACAAATAAATCGAGCACCTACTATGTGCTAGCCAATATATATCATGATAATCTTTGTTTGAAGATTTTATTTATTTGATAGAGAGAGACATAGCGAGAGAGGGAATACAAGTAGAGGGAGTGGGAGAGGAAGAAGCAGGCTTCCCCCCCCTCGCCCCGAGCAGGGAGCCCGAAGCGGGGCTCGATCCCATGACCCTGGGATCATGACCTGAGCCGAAGGCAGATGCTTAATGAATGAGCCACCAAGGCGCCCCTATATCATGATATTCTTAACCTCATCTTGTTAGACATTTAAGTCACTTGTATGTTTTCTGTGATTAGAGATTATACCATGATAGTCATACGCAAGCACACCTCTGATTAGCTCCTCAGCATAAACTCTGAGATGCTTTGCTGGGTCCAAGAATATGCAGAGGCTCCTTCTGTTTTTCAATTTGGTCATTTTACCCAATTTTTCCTTTCATTTTATGATGTTGTCACAGATTTTCTTTACGACTTAAAGTGCTGATGTTTGGAATCAGCTCCTCTACTAATACAAATATTTGTAAAATTTGAAATGATCTTCCACTAGAATTATGTTATTAGTGATGTTAATAAAGGTGAGAATGATCTGGAGGACAAAGTTCATCTAGGGTTTCTCCGATGATATCCCTGAAAGCAGTGTTAGGGGTCACCACTCAGTTGATGCTCAGGGATGAGAGAAACTGCATCCTTTTCAGGACAGCACATTGTTCTGTCAACTTCTGCTGTGGACACTGGCAAAAATTTTCTTAAAATTAGGAGACAAGTTACACTTAAGGTAAGTTTAAAAAAAACCTTTATGTTAATCTCATAAAAGTCAAAGAGAATTTTAGTAAATTCTAAATGCATTCCTAAGCTAGATTAAACATAAATGTTTAAATATTAAATATGTTATCATACTAAATAGTAGGATAAAAAATGTCTAGCTGAAACCCACTGTAAACATCAGGGATAAGACAAGGATTACATAACATCTATTATATGGCACATTTTGAAGTTCTCTAGCCAACAAATTAAGACAAATATTAGAAAGGAATAAACAAAGATAATATAATTTTTTTTGCAAAATAATGGCACATTTACAAAACCTAGAGCACGCCAACTGAAAAACTACTAAAATAATAGGAATTCAGTGAAATGGCCACAAAATTAATAGATATAAATCAGTAGTCTTCCCCCTTTTTTTTTTTAAAGATTTTATTTATTTGACAGAGAAGACACAGCGAGAGAGGGAACACAAGCAAGGCGAGTGGAGAGGGAGAAGCAGGCTTCCCGCCGAGCAAGGAGCCCGATGCGGGGCTCGATCCCAGGACCCTGGGATCATGACCTGAGCCAAAGGCAGACACTTAACGCCTGGGCCATCCAGGCGCCCCAATAGTTCTTCCCTTCTTACATAAGCCATAACCAGTTAGAAAAATATAACTGGGAAACAATAACTTCCCAATTGCACCATCTCAACAAAAGTGCAATATTCCCAGGGATAAAATTAACTGAATTCACTAAGCAGTTAAGTATTAAGCTTTACTGAAAGACATAAATTATTTCATTCTTTCATGTATTCATTAAGGCATTTTTTTAAAATTTCCACTATAGTCAACATACAGTGTTGTATTAGTTTCATTTGTACGGTATAGTGATTCAACAACTCTACACATTACTCAGTGCTCATCATGGTAAGTGTGCTCTTAATCCCCATCACCTGTTTCGCCCCCACCCCCAACCTCCCCTCTGGGAACCAGAAGTTTGTTATCTATGGTTAAGAGTCTGGTATTTCGCTTGTCTCTTTTTTCTTTTCTTTTTCTTTTTTTTGTTTTCTTTCTTAATTCCACTTATGAGTGAAATCATATGGTATTTGTGTTTCTCTGATTGACTTATCTCATTTAGCATTATAGTCGCCAAATCCACCCAGGTGTTACAAATGGGAAGCATTAAGTCTTTTTTTTTTTTTAATAAGACAGACACAGTCCCTGCCCCGCATAAAACTTGCTATTTGTTGACATATCAACAATTAGAAACATGTTCATAGATGAAAACATGCAATATGGTAAAGATACAATTTTGTCCTACATAAGCTATGAATCTAATGAAATTTCCATCAAAACCCAAAAGTACTATTTTGGGAAAACTTGACAAAATATGGAAGTAAAAATGTGGGGGAAAAGCCAAGAACATTTGGAAAAGCATGGTCATAAAGGAGCCTTGCCCTAATGTGCTACTAAAACACATAGGGATTAATGAAGGGGAGTAAGTCGGAGGGGGAGACGACCCATGAGAGACGATGGACTCTGAAAAACAAACTGAGGGTTCTGGAGGGGAGGGGGGTGGGGGGATGGGTTAGCCCGGTGATGGGTATTAAAGAGGGCACATTCTGCGTGGAGCACTGGGTGTTATGCACAAACAATGAATCATGGAACACTACATCAAAAACTAATGATGTAATGTATGGTGATTAACATAACAATAAAAATTATTTAAAAAAATAAAACACATAGGGATTAAACCGTGACCAATGGATAGGCAACGAAACCAGGCACGGATCAGAAACAGATGGAAGTAGACTCGAGAATCAGGTGTCTTAACAAAAGCCAGCATTCTAAAGAAGTGGGAAAGGCTAGAGCACCCAGCAGGTCCAGACAGGAAGAAGGTGGCACCCACAGACACGGCATGCCCGATGTGAATTTAAGGAAAGGACTAATACAGTGGTGTGGTCAGGGTTAAGGGAAACCACAGAGATGGTGCAGAACCTTCGGGGCCATTAGGACCCCAGAGCTAAAGGGTCAAAAAGGAGAAGGAACTTTGAAAACGCGGAGAGATGGCTACCTGAGGTAGGCACCCAAAGTCACCAGGCCCTCCCCTCCAGGAATACAAAAGGAAGCCAGCTGAGCAGACTGGAGAATAAATGTCCCTGTCCTCCTAGCTCCTCCAGCCTGTTGTGGCCTCCCTGGCACAGAGCAGGATGGACGAGGGTAGATGCGGGGGATGGGGGGAGGCAGTCACAGAGGGAAACGGACACCATCAGCACCACAGATGGCTCCTTTACATAGAGTTCAGGCGAAACTGGCTACCCATTTGGTGAAAATAAAAGATTATAGCCCTATACCTCATATTTTACCCCCAAAACGAATGCCAGATAGATTAAAGATCTGATGCAAAAACATTTGAAACAAGACAGTTGGGAGAAATAATAGCAAAATATTTATGCCATCTTGGCATGCACGGTGCCTTTCTGAACATTGAGGCAGAACTGTAAAGGGAGGGACTAGTAAATTCAACAACATAAAATCTTAGTGGCAAAAATAGATATATTATACTTTTGAAACTGGTTATTGCTTGTATAACAAGTTAAATTAAGGAGAGAATGTACTGAGAGAAATATCTGCAATATATATAACCAAGGAACCAAGGCAAAAATAGATATATTATACTTTTGAAACTGGTTATTGCTTGTATAACAAGTTAAATTAAGGAGAGAATGTACTGAGAGAAATATCTGCAATATATATAACCAAGGAACCAAGGAACCAATATCCTTCACATGTAAAAGAACTCTTATAAGAAATAACAGCAAAACCGTGGAAAAGCAGATGAAGGGCAGAAACAGTCATTCTGAAATCAAGCAAAAGCAGTAAAGGGCAAAGAAACATACACAAGAATGTATCCAACTCTAGTACTGATCAGAGAAATGCAAACCGTAATGTTATTAGTTTGCCTGATTTCACAAAAATCAAAAAGATCCCATAAAAAAGTCCAAATGGTGAATGACAGCCAGCATAACATAAGGTGCAGGAAGACAGGCGGTCACACACAGCGGGTAGGAATGAAGGCAGGACCCCTTCTGGTGGGTAAGTAGGTCATACATATCTCCCACCTACCAAATCCACATCTAGAAATTTATCCAAAGAGAACACTCGGTGAAGTGTGCAGATGCTCAGTGGTGGGCCACGGACGACAACAAGCATTGGGAAGCTGCCGAAAGAACGAGATTAACAGCTACCCTGTTCGGCACCTACCGCCAGCAGATACCACTCAAGCGCTAACAGAGGGCAGGGGATGAGTTACACAACCTCATGAGTCAGGTCCTGATTAGAGGAAGAGCCCCAGTGTCAAAAGATTAAGTGCTGAGCAGGTTACTGAGCTCAGGAGGGATGGGTGGTGGGGCTGGGAGGGATCTTTCCACGTGTTGGTATTTTTCCGAATGTTTTACAATCTTATTCTTAATCAAAATAAATAAATAAATAAAGCTGTCTTTGAAGGCCAAAAAATAAAAAACCTACCCAACCAACTTGAATTCTCTGGAAAGGGAATTTATTTTGATGGTGCCTTTTTTTTGAAAAGATGTGAGAGAGAGAGAGAGAGAGAGAGAGAGAGAATGTGGGAAAGAATGGAGGGGGCGGGGAGCAGACTCCCTGCTGAGCAGGGAGCACAAAGCAGGGCTCGATCCCAGGACCCCGAGATCATGACCTGAGCTGAAGGCAGACGCTTAACTGACTGAGCCACCCAGGCGCCCCTTGATGGTACCTTTTAATGAAAAAGCACAGCGTGAAGCTTTACTGACCACAAAGTGTCACACGGATGCACAGGGAGGCGCTAGACAAGCCGCACTTGGAGCTGTCCTCACTAAGCTGGCCGAGTTCTCTGGAGCACCTGCCTGGGACTCTCCAGCACACAACGTGGGAAGGAGAAAACAGAACGTCTCCAGATGTTCTCATTTTTGTATGACTGACATTTGAAGAGTCCCTTTTAGGCTAAAATGACATGGTTGGAAGCCTCAGCTGAACAGCACTTGGCCGTGCCCGCAACATGTGATTTTTTTTTTTTTTCCGCTGAGTTTAATGTGGAATCCAGCACATGACACGTTTGGATCCTTACAGATGCTCATGAAATCTCCAAGCTGCTCCAAGTCTCCCTCTAACACGCATGCACTCTTGCAGCCCTGGCACCAAGCAACAAACGGAATCGTAAAGAAACCACTCCACAGGGGCGCCCAGCTGGCTCACAGTTGGTTAAGCGTCTGCCTTTGGCTCAGGTCATGATCTCGGGGTCCTGGGATTGAGCCCCGTGTTGGGCTCCCTGCTCAGCGGGGAGTCTGCCTCTCCCTCAGCCTGCTGCTCCCCCTACTCGTGCTCTCTCTCTGACAAATAAAATCTTAAAAAAAAAAAAAGAAAAGAAAAGAAAAAGAAACCACTCTACAAAAGCCCCTAAAGACGTTTCCACATACGCAAGGACTGTCTTGAGTCTCATAGACATCTGTAAGTTCAGGCAGCCTGGAAATAATCAGCACAAAGCTTGCAGCTCCTGGGTTGTTTTCTACCCAGAAAATCAAATCTCATGTAATCCCGAGTCCTGTGACACTATCAATGTCCCTTCTCAAACTCAAAAAAAAACCCCAAATTGACAGGGACCAGGACCTGGATGTAAACAAGGCAGCAGTCAAAAAGGCCCCGAGTGAAAGAGCTTCGGTCAACAGACTTACAGTCTCTACTCCAGATGGAGGTCAAGTGTAGCAGCTTTGAAAGTACGAACCGATTCCTTTTAAAAGGACTGATTTTATAGTGCCCAACCTGCATAGGGTAATTTTTTTCTTCTCTAAACGAAAAGTAGTCCAAGATGAGTCAACTGACAGGGTTGCTATGCAAAGAAACCTAATACTTGGAAGGAAGCATTTTTCATGACCCTGGGGTTCCACGCCTGCGCTGGGGGGCTCAGAGTCCAGCGCTACCTCCCACCCCACGTCCCCTTTCTCCTCCTAAATGGATGTTGGAGGTGATTTGTTAAAACTCAGAATGACGGGGCTGGGGAGAGGTGGAAGGGGAGGGCATCCCAGGCACAGGGAGACCTCTCCTGGCCCTGGAGCGGGGGTGAGGTCTCTCTGGGGCCCTGCACCAAAGCACCTGTTCCAATTCCCACCTGAACCCCCCACTGAACTACAGGCCTAGAATGCAGCGCCTGTGACATCGTCAGCATCCAGCCTACAGGCACAGGTGGGCCTACAGGTAGCAGCTGCTTACCAGGGACCCCCACAGTTAAGGAGGCCAGATACTGTAAAAAGCTGTTATTTGAGGGACACCTGGGTGGCTCAGCCGGTTAAGTGTCTGCCTTTGCCTCAGGTCATGATCCCAGGGTCCTGGGATCGAGCCCCGCATCAGGCTCCCTGCTCGGCAGGGAGTCTGCCTCTCCCTCTGCCTCTGACCCACACCCCTGCTCATGCTCTCGCTCATGCTTGCTCTCTTCTCTCTCAAATAAATAAATGAAATCTTAAAAAAAAAAAAAAGCTGTTATTTTTTTATTTTTATTTATTTATTTTTAAGATTTCATTTATTTATTTGAAATCAACTAACACTCGGCCCACTGAGCCTAAGGCCACTTGCAAGGGACACACAATTCCTAGTTTGTCTTTTTAAACAGTGAGTCTAGTGTCCATTGCTTTGAGATTTACCTTGAGAACGACAGAGAAGTCAACATCCTTGGTTTCCTTCAGGCCAAGCGGAATCAGCGGGACCGTAAATGCCTCCCTATAAGGAATACCGCAAGGTAATGAACATCAGGATCCCGGCCACTCTGCGCCCAGCAGCCCAGCTCAGGGCCCCCCGACCTCCAGACCCCAGTCCCACAAACTCTACTTCATGTTCCATAAAGAGGACTCTGGTTATGTGCCTGTCTCTGTTCTAAGCCCAATCCTAGCACCCTGTGACTTCTGGACTATGCAGCCTAACACATGAGGGCCTACCACCTTGACCTAGGTCCCGATCTCCACCCTTCTTTGAGTAACTATGCTGAGGACTTCCTGTGCCCCAGGGTCTGGGCCTGGGGTGTGCACTGCTCCCCGACCTGGGCACACCCACCCTGCCAGTGGACCTCCTTCATCAGCGCCCATCCCCCACCCTCCTCCCCCATTCCTCACCAGGGCAGGTCCTACCTCTCCTGCGGCCCTCCAATCCTGGGCTCTCAGGGCCCTCCTCTGATGGGGTGTATCCCCCTCTGTGTCCCATCACCTGCACGGGGAAGGCCTTGAGGGCCAGGGCCCCTTTGGACACCTAAATGCACCTAGCTCCACCCGTCATGCCCTGGCCGGCTACTTGCTCCCCACGTGGCTCCCCCCCAACCAACTGACCACTCAATTCCCCCACAGGTCACCCTGGAAGTATGCCCTGAGCCTACATTCTTAGGGACAGGGGCAGGGCCAACAGGGAGTAAAGGGGGCTCGGACTATGTTTTGCAAACAGAGATTTAGCTCCCTGACCTGTAACAGGAGACCTCCTGGGGCCGCTCAGCCCAGCTGGGGAGAAGGCCAGGAATGCTGAGCAGGGTGGCTGGACAATGCAGCTGTAAGCTGAAACTGTCTCTGTGGCCAAGAGAAAACCACGGGCTGCGCTAAAAGCAGGCGAGCTCCAACCGTGGGGGTGCGTGGCTTCCCCAAAGCCTGCAGGGAAAGCTGGACCCTACTGGAAGGGGGAGAGCATGGACCATGCCTCTCTCCTCTGGGCCCCCCAGCACCCTCCTGCCCTCATCCCACTGGGGCTGCAGACAAGGCCTGTTCTCCCCGGGACTGTGGAGAGCAGCCAGGGCACCCCAGCCCCAACCTTGCACTAACGTGAACTCCCTCCATGACCTCCAGCCTCGTGTTTTCTCATCTGCCCAGCCAGACCGTTTCTTCTTGGCCTGCCTCGCAGGAATGTTTAAAGATCAACTGTGCTTAAAAAGAAACAATCTGCTTTGAAAACAGGAAGGGGGCGGAGGCGACCCCAAGGAGTCATTATGAACCTGCACATCTCTCTCCCCACTCTTCCCGATGGCACAGGGGACTGACTGCCCGGCCACCGAGAGCCACTCTGTAATCGCAGAGGAGCATTCGTGCCTGTCTCTGCAGGCTGCCCTCACGACGGACCTCCCCGCACTCCAGGGCGGCAAGTGGGAATATGAAACATCCTCCATTCACCAGCAAAGTTGGGCCCTGCCTCGCTTACTCAAAGAACTTCGACCTTTGGGCAGGACGCTAGAATTTAATACCACAGCGGATATTTGGGGTTCTGATTAGGTGTTCAGAACCACACTGGGAGCCCAAAGGTGAGCGAGCCAGGACACATTGATGTCACAGAAGGAAGAGCAGAGGTTTCATACACTAACGCTTTCCCTCAGGCCTTAAAAAACACCCACGCGCCACACAGAGACTTGGAGACGATCAGGAAAAGCACACTCCAGAGGTGACTCAGGGTTCCCAAACGTCATCCTTTTGTGAATCCACAGGACTGTTTACTGACTGAGTCTCCCCTGGCACTCACGTACCTTTTGAGAAGGCTCACTTCCCCACACAGAGCTTCTCAAAGTTATTTCTCCGTAAAGATGGACTTGTCTTTCAAAGGTAGCTCACCCTGGGGAGGCTTTCTGAGCTTTTCTGAAGGCCCCGCCTCAATACCGTGCCTCCCACAAACACTCCCTAGGGGAGGCTTCTGAATTACGACATTTGTCTCTCAAAGATTTACTGGGGCACGTTTCTGAAGTGTCTCCTCAGGAAACTCGCATGGGTCCCCTTAATATTTGATGTAAATGATCCCTGACGAGCAGTTTATGTGTTTTGGCGTCCTATCCAGAATTCTGGATGACCCAGTCAGGCCCTGTGCATGGTGATGAGGCTGATAGGAAGAAGGGAGGGCAATGTGGGCCCCCACCTGGCAGGCTGGCTCTCCAATCCAACCACAAGGGTGCGTGCAGGGCATCTTTATGATACAGCCATGTGAGAGATGCCGTCTCTTCACCTGGACCCAGTCACGCAGCTCTTCCCTAAAACTATGTCGCAAGGGTCCGAGGACAATTGGATACCTTTTTGTCCAACTCCCCAGGTATTTCCAACAAACGTCATCTGTTCATCCCTTGACTCTTGCACCATGCTCAATCCTCAACCTGACAATCCCTCTCTTCCCAAAGCGGGGTTGGCCACATCCTCAGGTCTATCTGAGCACCATCCCCTGATATGGCACGTTTTGAGGCTCAGAAAGTAACTAGAAGAAGCATTGCCCCCACTTACTCTGTGCTCTGGTAGACTCCCACTGAGATGTTGAGCCCCTCCAGCTCTTCCTTGAGCATCTGCAGGTCTGAGTTCACGAAGCTCAGTTCTAGGCGCACCTGCTCCCGTACCTTCTGGTTCGTAGCTACTCTGTTAGAAGAGAAGGGGGGAAAAGTGCCTTCAGCCAAGCTGCCCAGCTGCCAAGGGAGCAAACCTCCCAGGCCCCATAAGGAAGTTCTGAGGGTTCAGTTGCGGATGTGAGGGCCAGATGTGACCAGGTAAGATGTCTCCGAGATGCACCTGGCCTCTCTTGAGCCACTCCTGCCAGTAAATGGACCTCGGACGTAGCTGATAAACTGAGCTGCCAGACATGAATCTTAAGACACCCCTGCAAATGGGGCACCTGGGTGGCTCAGTTGTTAAGCATCTGCCTTCAGCTCAGGTCATGATCCCAGGGTCCTGGGAGCGAGCCCCACATGGGGCTCCCTGCTCGGCGGGAAGCCTGCTTCTCCCTCTCCCACTCCCCCTGCTTGTGTTCCCTCTCTCGCTGTGTCTCTCTCTGTCAAATAAATAAATAAAATCTTAAAAAAAAAAAAAGACACCCCTGCAAAGAATTAGCTTTGAGAAGAGAAAAGAGAACTGCTCCCAGCCACCCAAAAAGACCGTAAATTATCCCTGGAAAGGAAATGGGTAAGAAAACAGAGGAGGAGGTAATGCTCCTCAGCTCATTTTATGAGGTCTAGTCTTACCCTGACCCAGACCAGAGGAAGACATCACAAGAAAGCAAAACAATAAACCGACATCTTTCATGAATATGTATGCAAAAATCCTCAACAAAATATTAGCAAGCCAAACCCAGCAACATTTAACAAGGATTATATACCACAACCAAGTGGGACTTATCCCAGGATTGCAAGGTTGGTTTAATATCTGAAAATCAATTACTGTAACATACTATATTAATAGGATATAGGATAAAAACCACATGGTCCTCTCAATAGATACAAAAAAAGTCCAACACAGATTCATGATAAAAATTCTCAATAAACTAGGAACAGAAGAGAATTTACAAAACTCCATAAAAGGCATCTACGAAAACCCAAAGCTGGGCACCTGGGTGGCTCAGATGGTTAAGCGTCTGCCTTTGGCTCGGGTTGTGATCCCAGAGTCCTGGGATCGAGTCCCGCATTGGGCTCCCTGCTCCTTGGGAGCCTGCTTCTCCCTCTGCCTCTCTCTCTCTCTCTCTCGCTCATGAATAAATAAATAAAATCTTTAATAAAAAAAAAACCCAAAGCTAACATCATACTAGTGGTGAAAGACATGCTTCTCCATTATGATCAGGAACAAGGCAAAGACATCCATTTTTGCCACTTCTTTTTTTTTTTTAAAGATTTTATTTATTTATTTGAGAGAGAGAGAATGAGAGAGATCATGAGAGGGAAGAGGGTCAGAGGGAGAAGCAGACTCCCTGCTGAGCAGGGAGCCCGATGCAGGACTCGATCCCGGGACTCCAGGATCATGACCTGAGCCGAAAGCAGTCGCTTAACCAACTGAGCCACCCAGGCGCCCCATTTTTGCCACTTCTAATCACTACTGTACTAGAACTTCAAACCAGTGGCAATAGGTAAACAAAGAAATTAAAGGCATCTGGATTGGAAAGGAAGAAGTAAAACTGTCTTTATTCATAGATGACATAATCTCGTATGTAGAAAATCCCAAGGCATTCACATTCACTAGAACTAATACATTCAGCAAGGTCACAGGATACAATTCAATCCACAAAAATCAATTTTATCTCCACTACCAGCAATGAGCACTCTTAAGACGAAATTAAGAAAACAATTTCATTCACAACAGCAACAAAAAGAGTAAAATATTTTGAAATAAATTTAACAAAAGAAGCATTAGACTTGTACACTGAAAACTACAAAACACTGCATATTAAACAGAGAGACAGTCCGTGTTTACACATTAAACGATTCACTATTGTTAAGGTGTCAATTCTCCCTAATTGATCAATTCAATGCAGTTCCAGTCAAAATCCCACTGAACTTTTTAGTAGAAATTGACAAATTGATCCTAAAATTTATATGGAAATGCAAAGGATCTAGAAGCCAAATAATTTTGAAAAAGAACAAAGTTGGAGGATTTATGCTATCGGATTTTAAAACTTACTATAAATCCACAGCAATCAAGATAATGTAGTACGGACATAAGGATAGGCAATGGAACAGAACAGAATCCAGAAATAAATCCTTACATTTACAGTCAATTGCTTCTGACAAAGGTGACAAGACATTTCAAGGGAGGAAAGACAGTCTTTTCAACAGTGTCCCCAAGATTACCACCACATTCCGTGATCTACTTGGAGGACTCACAGGACTCATAACATAGTTGTACTCATGGCTCTGATTTACTACAGCAAAAGGGAAAGGTACATGGGGTGAGGTCTGGAGGAAACCAGGCACAGGCCGCAAAGGGTCCTCTTTCCCAGGAGAGTCACATGGGATGTGCTGAACTCCTCCAACAGTGTTCTGACAACACATGTAAAATGCTCTCTACTCAGGAAGCTCATTCGAGCCATGGTGGTCTAGGTTTTTACTGGGAACTGGTCAGGTAGGCACTTGTCTCTAGCATGTTCCAAAATTCCAGACTCCCAGAGGGAAAGCAGGTACTCAGCATAAACCACACTGTTTGTGCAAACAGTTCAGGCACAGTGAGCCCCTCTTATCAGTTCTGGAAATGGTGGAAACGATCCTGAAATTAAGTTTCCAGACACCAGCCAAGGGCCAACCTTGCAAGCAGGCTTTCTAAGGATAGCTCTCTCAGGTCTGCTTTGATTAACTCTTTTCTGCAGAATCAGCAAAAAACCTCAATCTAAATCTCATCCCATACATAAATATTAAGTCAAAATGGATCAGAGACGGGGCGCCTGGTGGCTCAGTCTGTTGAGCATCTGCCTTTGGCTCAGGTCATGATCTCAGGATCCTGGAATGGAGCTCCGTGTCCAGCTCCCTGCTCACCGGGGAATCTGCTTCTCCCACTCCCTCTGCCCCTCCTCCCCGCCCCGCTGGTGCTCTCTTTCTCATATGAATAAATAAAATCTTTAAAAAAAATGGATCAGAGACTTCAATATAAGAGCTAAAACTCTACCACTTCTAGAAGAAAATACAGAAGAAAATCTTTATGATCTTGGGCTGGACAAAGTGTTCTTCACTATACACCAAAAGCACAATCCATGAAAGAAAAATCGAATTGGATTCTGTCAAATGTAAAAACTTCTGTGATTCAGAAGACACCATAAAAGAAAAAAAAAAAAGAAAGAAAGAAAACACAAGCCACAGCCTGGGAGAAAAATATTTGCAAATTATATATCTGATAGAGACTTTGTATCTAGAATATATAAAGAGTTCTGCTGATTAAATAATAAAAAGACATACAATTTTTAACAGGCAAAAGATTTTTTTTTTAAATTGAGATGTAACTGACACACATTATATTAGTTTCAGGTATAAAACATAATAATTCCATATTTATATATATTGCAAAATGATCAGCACTATAAATCTAGTTAACAGTCACCACCATAGTTACAGAATTTTTTCTTGTGATAAGACCTTTTAAGACTTACTCTCTTAGCAACTTTAAAATATGCCATACGCTATTATTAACTATAGTCACTATGGAATACATTAAATCCCCACGACTTGTTTATTTTGTAACTGAAAGTTTGTGCCTCTTGACCCCCCTTTACCCATCTTCCAAGCCCCAACTCTGGCAAGCATCCATTTGTTCTCTGTATTGATGAGTTTTTTTTTTAAATAAAGATTCTACATATAAATGGGATCATACAGTATTTCTTTTTCTGACTTATTATCACTTAACACAATGCCCTCGAGGTCCATGCATGTTGTCACAAATGGCAAGACTTCATGCTTCTTTATGGCCAAATAACATTACATGGTATATATACACCGCATCTTCTTTATCACACATTCATCCATGGATGGAGCTTAGGTTGTTTTCCGTATCTTGGCCATTGTAAATAATACGTCAATGAACATGGGGGTGTATATAACTTTTCGAGTGAGCGTTTTTGTTTTCCTCAAATAAGGACCCAGAAGTGGAATTGCTGGATCACATGGTAGTTCTAATTTTAGCTTTTTTAAGGGAACTGCATACTGTTTTCCATAGTAGCTGCACCAATTTACATTCCCCACCAACAGTGCACGAGGGTTCCCTTTTCTCCATGTTCTCACCAACACTTATTATTTCTTCTCTTTTTGATAATAGCCATGGTCACAGGTTCAGGTCTCACTGTGGTTTTGATTTGCCGTTCCCACCTGATGAGTGATGTTGAGCATCTTTTCATGTGTCTACTGGCCATCTTTTGTCTTCTTTGGAAAAATGTCTATTCAGATCCTCTGCCCGTTTTTTATTTTTTTAAAAAAGATTTTATTTATTTATTTATTTGAGAGAGAGAATGAGAGGGGTTAGGGTCAGAGGGAGAAGCAGACTCCCCACCAAGCAGGGAGCCCGATGCGGGACTCGATCCCGGGACTCCAGGATCATAATCTGAGCCGAAGGCAGTCGCCCAACCAACTGAGCCACCCAGGTGCCCCTCTGCCCGTTTTTAAATCAGATTATTTTTGTGTTATTGAATTGTACGAGTTCTTTATGTATTCTGATATGAAACCCTCATCAGATAGATGATTTACAAATATTTTCTCCCACTGCCTTTTCATTTTGTTGATGGTCCTCGCTGTGCAGTTTTGCAGTTTGCTGTAGTCCCACGTGTTTATTTTTTTGCTTTTGTTGGTTTTGCTTTTGGTGTCAAATCCAAAAAATCATCACCATGTCCAGGGGCTTACCCCCTGTGTTTCCTTCTAGGACTTTTATGGTTTCGGGTCTCATATTCAAGTCTTTAACCTATTTTGAGTTAATTTTTGTGTGTCATGTAAGACAGTGGCCCAGTTTCATCTTTTATACATGGCTGTCCAGTTTCCCCATCACTAAGATGCTATCCTCTCTCCACTGTATATTCTTGGCTCCTTTGTATTAAGTGATTTGACCATATATGCATGGGTTTATTTCTGTTCTCTCTATTCTGTTTCACTCATCTATGTGTCTGTTTTTATGCCAATACCACACTGTTTTGATTACTATAGCTTGTTATATAGTTTGAAATCAGAAAGCGTGATACCTCCAGCTTTGTTCTTTCTCAAGATTGCTTTGACTATTCAGACTCTTGTGTGGTTCCATGGAAATTTTAGAATTGTTTTATCTATTTTTGAAAAGTGCCATTGGAATTTTGATAGGGATTGCACTGAATTTGTAGACTGCTTTGGCTGTATTGACATTTGAACAATGTTAATTCTTCCGATCCATGAGCATGGGATATCTTTCCATTTATTTGTGCCTTCAATGTCTTTCATCAGTGTCATAGTTTCCAGTGTACAGGTCTTTCATCTCTTTTGTTAAATTTATTCTTAGGTATTTTATTATTTTTGATGCAATTGTAAATGGAATTATTTTAATTTCTCTTTCTGGTAATTTGTTATTGGTATAGAAATAAGACAGATTCCTTATATTGATTGTGTATCCTGCAACTTTCTGAATTCATGAAATGGACAAAGACTTGAATAGACATTTTACTAAAGAATATATATGAATGTCTAATAAGCACACAAAAAGGTATGTCTTGACTCAATATTAAGGAAATACAAATTAAAAGCATAATGAGATACCAATACACAACTAGATTGGCTGTAATAAAAAAGAAACAGTAACAAGCGTTGGGGAGGATGTAGAGAAACTGGAACTCTCCTCACACACTGCTGAATGAATGTAAATTACACAGCATTTTGGAAAACAGCTGGGTAGTTTCTAAAAATGCTAAATATCCAGGGCACCTGGGTGCCTCTTGATTTTGGCTCAGGTCATGATCTGAGGGTCATGAGACTAAACCCTGAGTTGGACTCTGTGCTCAGTGGGGAGTCTGCTTGAGGATTCTCCCTCTCCCTCTGCCCCTCCCACCACTTGCTCTCTCTCTCTAATAAATCTTTTTTAAAAAAATCAATAAAAATGTTACACATAAACTTATCATACAACTGAGTAGCCCACTCCTAGGAATCTGTGACAGAAATGAAAATTTATATCCCAACAAAGGTGTATGTGATGTTTACAGTAGCATTACTCATAATAGGCAAAAAGTGGGGAAAACCCAGATATCCATTAACTGGCAAATTGGATAAGTAAAATGAGATATATCCCTAGAATGGAATGGTGTTAAGCAGTATGAAGGCATGAACTTCACCCAAGTCCTCAAAGCAGAATTTTGGACACCTGCTGGAAGACTTTACAGGTGCTCCCTCATTTTATGGATTAGGAATCATTGCAAAAGTAACACTGGCAATAATAACCAAGTACTGAGCCAGGCCTTGGGGGGCACATGCCCATGAACCATCCCGGCAAGTCCTCAGTCATTCCTCGGACCAGCTACTAGAACTTCCTCCTTTCATGAATGAGGACACCTGAGGTTCATCAGCCAAGAGCTCTAACCAGGGGAAGAAATGGTACATGATCACCTTCCCCGCACCAGCTGATGAAAATCCAGCCACCTGTCACAGGCTCGCTTTTGCTCACCGCCTGTTCACCTTTCCCCCAGAAAGTAAAATGCTAAACCACTTCCCCTACAGTCTGTCCTCTGCACTGGGGCTCTCCTTACCTTGCCACATATTTGAGCTCATCAATTTCTCTCCATGATGTGTTTATATGTATTCTCCCCCTTCTCTCTCTCCTCTGCCCATCACTGAAATCCTTTTCCTTGACCCACAAGCTTATGCCACGCCTCCTCAGAAAAAGCCATGCTTGACCCTGGCTGCAAATAGGACGACACTGGCCCTTTAACTACTCGGTACATCTTCACACATGCACATCTGGGCTTCCCAGCAGGGCAATGAGATATTCGAAGCTCAGTCTGGTGAATATCATTGGTTTGGATTTTGGTGGGGAGGGGCGAAAGCATGATTACCCATAAGAAGTTCATTTTATTTTTACTTTTTTTAAAGATTTTATTTATTTATTTGACAGAGAGAGTGAGAGAGCACAAGCAGGGGGAACAGTAGAGGGAGAGGGAGAAGCAGGCTCCCCGCCAAGCAAGGAACCCAATGCGGGGCTCGATCCCAGGACCCTGAGATCATGACCTGAGCCGAAGGCAGACGCTTAACCATCTGAGCCACCCAGGCGCCCGAAGAAGTTCATTTTATATCACAACACAGTATACACATACACATACATACCCCTAAAACAAAAGTCACACAAACCAAACTTTGCCACACATACAATATATGCCAATATATTTTATTCTACTCTAATAGCGTATTTTTTTAAGAGTAATATATGCAACTCTCCAATTCTGATTCTCTGACACCAACTGGGTGTCCAGCAATTCAATTCAACTCAATTCCTACAGATTAAAGGCTCAGTACCCCAAGACTGCCCCCACGTCAAGTGCCAGTCACAAGGCTGGGGGGGGCACCTGTATTTGTGACCAACCAGCTACAAATCAAGGGTTCCCCCAACACCCTTCTATGATAATTTGCCAGAATGACTCAGAAAACTCAGGAGAACACTTTACTTACATTTACTGTGGTTTATTTTAAAGGACACAACTTAAGAACAGTCAGATGGAATAGATCCACAGGCCAAGGAGGGGTAAAGAGCTTCCATGTTCTCTCCAGGCACATCATCCCCCGCCCCCAGCACCTCGATGTGTTCACCATCCTGGAACCTCCCAAACCTCATTGTGGGGTGTTATATGGAGGTTTCATTATTTCATTATGTGGGCACAATTGATTAAATATTGGCCATTGCCAACTGAACTCAATCTTCAGCCCCCTTCCCCTCCCCGGAAGTCCAGGGGTGGCTCTGTAAGTTCTAATCCTCTCACCACGTTTGGTCTTTCTGGTTAAAAGCCCCATTTTGAAGGCCCTGTCCCCCCATTAGCATACAGAAGACAGGAGATTCCAAGGGTTCTAGGAGCTCTGTGCCAGGAACCAGGCATAGCGTCTTTATTTATTTTTAATTAAGCTCTATGCCCAACGTGGGGCTTCAACTCACAACCCTGAGATTGAGTCCCACACTCTACCAACTGAGCCGGCCAGGCACCCCCAAATATTTATTTTTTATAATACCACAGCAACGCCATGAATTGATTTTATTACACACCACAATCACAATCTGCCGCTTGTAAAATCTGCACCACAGAGATGTTTCTGAGAAGGTGACTGATTCACTAGCTGATAATGTCCACAAGGACACGAGGAAAGAAACTGGGAAAAGCTTCTTCTTTGCAACTGGTTTGCCTTTGTCTGAACCAACAGGTATGAAATGTGTTCCGAGTCACAGTCCCGACTTCATACTGCCTGCCAGGAAGCTCAGAAACAAACTGTGGCCCATGTCTAACAAAGAATACAGAAGTTACAATGGAGAACAAGACCTTTGCCTTCTATTTCTTTCTCTTTCTCCTGGAAATTGGCATTGTCTTTTCCACATGGTGGGGGCTCAGTAAATTTCAGTTGATGTAAGAACAAATGGCAGTAAAGACCACTCTCTAGAAGCAATGGCGGGGGTTGGGAGGGACTGGTTCTCTGCAACAGAGTGGATTCAACTTAAATATAACAACTTACACCCTTGCCCAAATATCTGTAGAGCCTCCAAATAGACCAACTTGATTTTTCCACCTCTATATATTGATTTGCCACTTCTCTTCCCTCTTGACTTGGCAATTTGAGATTTAGGATTGGCAACAAATCAATGAGCTGCTCTTTGGACATGGACCTCTGTGTGGGTCACTCTGGAAAAAGGTAGTGGCCAGGTGGGGCTTCAGGGTCAGTCTCCACAATGCTAACCTTTGGGTACAAAGACGAATGGGAAACCAACCCTCGAGTGTGAGCTGTTTCTAGCACAGAGAATGATTTTTCACAGACTCACTGGTGGAAGGGGGCTTCTCAAAGAAGGTAAATCAACTGAATATGATGTATGTGCCCAGGCTGGGAGAATAGCCTGGGGTAACATATAAAAATAGAATCAGGTGGCCCAAATTAGGAATTAAAACGAGAGCCTCAGTCTCCTCAGTACTGGTGCTCTGCATCTGGGCTGCCTTTCCAAACGACAACAAATTGTTTCTATGGGCCTCCTTGGAAGAACATGGCTTTTTTTCTCATGTTCCCTTGTTTGCAAACCTCCTCTGAGAAGCTTATGGCCCAATAACTGATGTTATAGCCCTTGAGGCCAACCAGGATGAGGGAGAAGGGTGTTTCAGCCCAGAGTCTCCAACTTAGATTCTCCACAGCCTCCCTCTGGCCTGGACCTCCAAGGAAAGGCTTCTTCCCTTGGGTTTTTCATAGAGTATGCACACACTTGCAAATGTCAAGAATGAGAAGGTGTCCCACTGACTCTATGACTGATCAGCCCAACAAGCGTGAATGGGGATGGAAGGCTGCATTCAATTATTTCCTGAGGGTACTGACGCGTTCTTTCCCTGAATTTGGAGCTGCTGAGACCTCTTCTACCTTAAGAAGCTCCTATGTGGTAATGGCTTACTTCTTTGCTCCAAGTCCAAAATTTCTTTAACATCCAGTGTTTTGTCTTAAAGATGCAGGTGAATTTTGAATGTTGATGCATATACCTCCATTTGCTTTAGTGTAACTTTTTCCTTCCAAGTCTTTCGGTAAAATTGCCCCCTTCCCCCGCAACCAGGAACAGGCATGTTGAAAAGCACCAAAGACTTGCACCAGCTTCGGAGACCTTATTGGAACAGTTTGACCTTAACCCATCTGACCCCAAATCCTGCAAGTACCAGCTGGTGGCCTCCTGTGGTCACCCAGCGAGGGCAGCAGATCAGCCGGTCTGGCAAGGCATTTGCTCCCAGTGTAGCCAGTGTAGGAAGGGAGGCCTCAGGGTTGCTGTGAGCCCCAAAGGCCAAGGGGGGCTCACACACCACACAGCACAGACACACACCAGTCTCCCTCAGAACTGACGGTGTGAGCAGCCACTAACCTCGAGTCACTCTTATTACAGCTGACACTACCCCTGGTCACCCCCGGCCCAGAGCTTCATGACCCTCTGGAGCAGAGGTTACAAACTGGAGGTCAAGGGGGGCTTGTTTACTTGGTCCTTAGGGTGTTATTCCCCCCCATTCAACTATGCGCCAATATTTAAAATTCAACTCTCAGAAGATTCAAAAAACAAAAAAAGGAGAGAAAAAAGTCAGATCCCTAACTTCTGCTAAAAAAAAACATCTGCAGACCTGGCAACCCTCATCCTCCCCTCCATCTGAGGCACACTGCAGGTGGCCCCTCCAGAGAGAGCATGTGCTCTGCACTTCGCCACTGTCCCCACCACTCCCTAATGCCTCACAGCACCAGGTCCAGCCCCTGTGGTCTTTCCCGAGCCCACCCAGCCCCTGTAAGCCTCAGAGGGGGCCAGCCCTGCTCTAAAAGGTACCAGTACAAGAGGGGAACCTGAGCCCAAAGACGTTAAACGCCCTGCCCTTATGCAAAGGCCCAGTTAGTGAAAATGGAACAACATGGCAACACACTTTAAATTTCACAAAGACCATCTCTGTTTCAGAGAAACAGCGGCACGTTTCCACTCCAGCTTTACTCAAGGGAGGGCAGGGTGCTAGGAAAAGAGAATATTGTCCTTGCTTAGCCTGGAAAAGTACATTTAAAATATCTGATCCCTTTCCAGTCAAACTCCAGGAAGCTCACAGACTCTTAGCAGATCTGGCTCAGAGGAGAAGACCTTGAAGGGGTACAAAGCTTGGCTCCTCACAGGGCCTGCCCAGCCCCCTACCAATGCAGGTAAGCACTGGGACCCGGGCACTCCTGCATTTGGGGGACATCTTCCCAAATGCTCTTTTTTTAAAAGATTTTATTTATGTGAGAAAGAGAGAGAATGTGAGTAAGGAGGGGCTGAGGGAGAGATAATCTGAAGCAGATTCCACAATGAGCATGGAGCCCAAAGTGGGGCTCGATCCCACGACTACGAGACCATGACCTGAGCCGAAACCAAGAGTCGGACGCTGAACCAACCCAGCCACCTAGGCACCCCCCTTCACACGCTCTATCTTTATCTGAGGGCCATGGAGGGACATCCGAGAACCTGAAAGCAGACAGGCGCACAGACCTCGGCAGCAGGGACAGCCACCTAATCAGCCACCCAGCGACAACCACGGGGCCAGAGCCGGACTTGGCTGAACGCCTTATTTGTTTTCGGGAAACCGTTGGTGCTGCTGGAGTCAGATTAATAAATACCTTTAGGGTTCTCTCTCACAACATTCTCCAGAAAGGGCCACTATGAACTTTTAGGTCACTGCGAAAATCATTAACAAGCCCACCCTACCCCTCCCCCCACCACCAGCTCCCTAACGGCCAACCTGACAATGAACTTGAACCACCGGGCCTTGGAGCCTGTTTGCTGCTATCGTTAAAAGAGCAAGACAGAAGGGCGCCTGGGTGGCTCAGTCGTTAAGCGTCTGCCTTCAGCTCAGGTCATGATCCCAGGGTCCTGGGATCGAGCCCTGCATCGGGCTCTCTGCTCCACAGGAAGCCTGCTTCTCCCTCTCCCATCTCCCCCTGCTTGTGTTCCCTCTCTCACTGTGTCTCTGTCAAATAAATAAATAAAATCTTAAAAAAAAAAAAAAAAAAAAGCAAGACAGACAAAACCACCCCGGTTCCGCCTTAGAAACACCAAGGCCCCTGGTCAGAGGGGGCCTCCCTGACTGGCCTGTTTCTAAGGCTGTGCCACGCGGTCACATTTCCCTTTCATCGACACCCTAGAAAACATCACCTCTGACATCACTGGACTTATCTGCTCTGTATTTAAGGTCCCCCCACAGGAGATCAAGCATCCAGAAAGCAGGGCCTGCAGCCTTCTCCTCTTGCACCCCAAACACAGCCTGTCACTTCCTAGGTGCTCAGCAAATTCATTTATGGGGTGAATGAACGGCCCAATCCACTGCAGTCCGCTCCTGGGGAGCCACAGAGGCAAGGCTGCCCGCCTGCCTCCTTAGCCGCACCAAAGTGTCAACCAAAACCAGCCACCACAAATCACACCGGGGGGGGGGGGGGGATGGGAGGGGATATGCCTGCAGCCTTCCCAGCACGGCAAGCTCAGCTGGCCCAGGGCCGCTGATCCCAAAATGGGGGCTTCTCCCAAGCTACACCGGATGCATGAGGTCCACTATACCGTGGATCTGACCGTCCCCAGCTCCAGACTTCTCTGGGGACAAAGACACTGCCAGACATTTTAAATGACCGACTCTTTTTTTTTTTTTTTTTTTTAAACCTGCCAGACAATTTTAAAAGGTGAAATGTCGTGGGGCGTCTGGCTAGTTCAGGCAGGGGAGCTTGTGACTCTTGATCTCAGGGTTCTGAGTCCGAGCCCCACGTTGGGTGTAGAGATTACTTAAAAATAAATAAGTAAATAAACTTAAAAAAAAATAAAATAAGGGTGAAATGTTATAATGGCTTCGCCGTCCCCTCCAGTCACAACCTAGCTTCTACCCTGTTAAAGAAGTAGCCAGAGAAGAGGTTTCCAGAACCCTGGCCACGCCAGGACTTGTGTTCTCTGCTAGCCCACGTACATCAATGCCGACACAAGGCACTGTTGTTCCTGAGCTGGTGGCAGGTTTAGGTGGTTGGTGATACTATCCTCCAGGCCTTTGCAGGATCTCACAATAAAAATGAATAAAAGTAATTCAGGCACTTCGTAAAAGAACATCCAGACACCAGAGGAAGTAACATGACAAGTAAGAGTCACCTCCACCCCCATCCCTGATCTTGCCCCCCCCCCCCCCGAGCTGACTCTAACAGCTTCTTTCTGGAAAAAGTCTCTGCGTGCACAAAAGCAAACATACCAATCCTTTAAACACATATGCAGGGCATGGTGTCCTGCATCTCCCTGTTCCCGCACTTAGTATCTCAGACATCTTTCCTAGGAAGCAGACACAGAAGGATTCACAAATGAAGCTGCCCTAAGTTTATGCCTCCTACCTTTACTGGGTGCTCAGGGGAGCAGCCCCTGTGGCGGAGCTGATCATGCTACTGGGCCGTATCTGACCATCAGAGTATCGCAGCTCTGTTACAAACACCTGGTTTGGTGTATTTGCTTTTCCCAACAGTCTCAGAGCAGCCTCTGGGCTCTCCAGGCCTCCAACGGTGCAGCTGACCCACTGGGAACACCCAGTATCCATATCCTGCCAGGTTTCCGGGTTCCCTCCAGGTTTGTGGGTTCCAGGCCCCTGCGAGCGCCCCATGTCTCTTTCTGAGACTGCAGGAGGCATCTCTCTCACTTGGCCGGGCAGCAGGCACAGTGTTGACCACCCAGTGCAGAAGGCGGCATGCGGCTGACAAGAGTTACCCCCAAACTCTGAAGGAAGAAGGAAAGCTACCCTCTATAAACAAGAGGAAGCTGACACACCCGTCTGGCATTGCACCAAAAGGTGTGGGGAGGGCTTAGAGCTGCCTGTGACACAGGTAAAGCTTCACTGAGTTCTAAGCTTGATAAGTATTTTCCCACCAGAGCCCCAAGGCCATGGGGGCTGCACTGGGTCCTCTCTTTAGAGGGATGGACACTGGCAACAGAAATGGCCCATTCCCGAACAAATAATCCTAAAATTTGTATGGAACCAGAAGAGGCCCCGAACAGCCAGAGGAATGTTGAAAAAGAAAAGCAAAGCTGGTGGCATCACAATTCCGGACTTACAGCTCTATTACAAAGCTGTCATCATCAAGACAGTATGGTACTGGCACAAAAACAGACACATAGATCGATGGAACGGAATAGAGAGCCCAGAAATAGACCCTCAACTCTATGGTCAACTAATCTATGACAAAGCAGGAAAGAATGTCCAATGGAAAAAAGACAGTCTCTTCAACAAATGGTGTTGGGAAAATTGGACAGCTACATGCAGAAGAATGAAACTGGACCATTTCCTTATACCACACACAAAAATAGACTCCAAATGGTTGAAAGACCTAAACGTGAGACAGGAGTCCATCAAAATCCTAAAGGAGAACACAGGCAGCAACCTCTTCGACCTCAGCCGCAGCAACGTCTTCCTAGAAACATCGCCAAAGGCAAGGGAAGCAAGGGCAAAAATGAACTATTGGGACTTCATCAAGATGAAAAGCTTTTGCACAGCAAAAGAAACAGTCCACAAAACCAAAAGACAACCGACAGAATGGGAGAAAATATTTGCAAACGACATATCAGATAAAGGGCTAGTATCCGAAATCTATAAAGAACTTACCAAACTCAACACCCAAAGAACAAATAATCCAATCAAGAAATGGGCATATGACATGAACAGACATTTTTTCAAAGAAGACATCCAAATGGCCAACAGACACATGAAGAAGTGCTCAACATTGCTTGGCATCAGGGAAATCCAAATCAAAACCTCAATGAGATACCACCTCACACCAGTCAGAATGGCTCAAATTAACAAGTCAGGAAACGACAGATGTTGGCGGGGATGCGGAGAAAGGGGAACCCTCCTACACTGTTGGTGGGAATGCACGCTGGTGCAGCCACTCTGGAAAACGGTATGGAGGTTCCTCAAACAGTTGAAAATAGAGCTACCATACGATCCAGCAATTGCACTCCTGGGTATTTACCCCAAAGATACAAATGTAGGGATCCGAAGGGGTACGTGCATCCCGATGTTTATAGCAGCAATGTCCACAATAGCCAAACTGTGGAAAGAGCCAAGATGTCCATCGACAGATGAATGGATAAGGAAGAAGTGGTATATATACACAATGGAATATTATGCAGCCATCAAAAGGAATGAGATCTTGCCATTTGCAACGACGTGGATGTAACTGGAGGGTGTTACGCTGAGTGAAATAAGTCAATCAGAGAAAGACATGTATCATATGACCTCACTGATATGAGGAATTCTTAATCTCAGGAAACAAACTGAGGGTTGCTGGAGTGGTGGGGGGTGGGAGGGATGGGGTGGCTGGGTGATAGACATTGGGGAGGGTATGTGCTATGGTGAGCGCTGTGAATTGTACAAGACTGATGAATCACAGATCTGTACTTGTGAAACAAATAATGCAATATATGTTAAGAAAAAAAAAAGAAGATAGCAGGAAGGGAAGAATGAAGGGGAGTAAGTCGGAGGAGGAGACGAACCATGAGAGACGATGGACTCTGAAAAACAAACTGAGGTTCTAGAGGGGAGGGGGGTGGGGGGATGGGTTAGCCTGGTGACGGGTATTAAAGAGGGCACATTCTGCGTGGAGCACTGGGTGTTATGCACAAACAATGAATCATGGAACACTACATCAAAAACTAATGATGTAATGTATGGTGATTAACATAACAATAAAAAATTATAAAAAAAAAAAAAAGAAATGTCCCATTCCTTCCCTCCTGCCTTCTTCTCCTTTATACATCCGTTACCAAGCAGTGATTCTAGACCGGGCATAGTTTCTCCACTAGGCAACAGAGAAAACAGACACGTCCCATAGAAAGCAGGGAAAACAAACAGGAATGTGATCATTGGCTTCCCCCATCTCCAATCACACAAACAGGCTGGGTAAAATACTTGTCCTGAACATAATCAAGCTCTAGGCAAGGAAGGGCCTGCTCCAGGCACCAGCAACAAGGAGGGGACCCCCAAAGTTAAAATAAACCCAAGAGCTAGAGAGGAAGCCAGGCAGGCCTGAGAGTTTCGGGACGGACAGGCCCCAGGAAAGGCTGGCTCCCCACCGAGGCAATGGAGCCAGCAGTCACTCACTTCAGGAGGTTTTCTGCTCCCGTTCTCATCCGCACAGCTTTCAGGATCTGCTGGTTCAAGGCAGCCCTCTGATTCTGCAGTCGGCTCCGGCCAGTTTGTGCAAGAGGATTGCAACCCTAAGGGAAAATGAGAGATGACCCTTCAGAGGTCAGCCACTCTAAACATGACGACAACGTTGAATATAACAGAAATGCTTTAAAAACTAACCTGTTCTGAAAATAAAAGTAACATCAAAATGGGAAATACACAAAATATCGAGAAGTATCAAAAGAAAACAAAAGTCACTCATAACAATGCAACTCCAAAACAGCCACTGTACGGTGGTTTTCTCCCTGCCCGTGTGTTTTACACGCTTATTGTCATTTTTCATATTAGTGCAGTGTTGGGAGTTCCCAAGACCAGCCCCACATTCAGATTCACTAAGACTCACAGGACTCAGCATATAACTGCACTGACAGCTATATGACGGCAACTTCGTAAGGATACAGAGCTGGATCACAAGGGGGAAAGACATGGGTAGGTTCTAGAGCAATCCACCAGCAGCCTCCCTTATGCTTTCCCCCTCCCATGAAGGGTCACACAGAGCATATCCTTCCCCCAGCAACAAAAACGCAGCCACGTGTGTATGATGTCACCGCCCAGGTTGGCCCATTAGAAAATCAACACCCAGGGTTTTTATTGGGGACTGATCACAAAGGCACCCCCTGCCTAGCACGTAACCAAATTCTAGACTCCAAGAAAGCAGGTGTTCCTCATAAACCACGTGGTCTGTGCCATCGGTCTGGGGGGGGGTGAGCTAACCTTATCAGTTAGGGGATGAAGGGAACACTCCAAGAGCCAGGTTCCCAGGTGCCAGGGAGAGGCCAACCTTTGCAAGCAGACCTTCCCAAGAATAGCAGCCTCAAGCCTGCTATATTAACCCTTTCCTGCACAGTGGCACATACAGTATATCAAAATTTCTCACGTAATACTCTAACATTAAAACTTCCTTTATTATGAAATGTTTCTCAAAACCATGATTTTAATGACTGAATATTATGGCCTTTAAAAAAAAACGATTTACCATTTCCTTATAGTGGGACATTTAGATTGCTTCCAAGTATCTGCTATTAGATATAATTACTTGATGCATATTTGTAAGCATGAATCTTTATCAACCTCTACTTTTTTCTTTAAGGTCCATATCTAGGGCAAAGGTATAGCCCTAGAAACTTCAAGACCTCCAGGTCACCAGCCTAATTACCCTCCAAGAGAGAAAGGCAATCCCTACCCCTTGTCCTCTCCCCCTTAGCCTTAGGCAACCACAAATCTACTTTGTCTGTATAGATTTGCTTACTCTGGATATTTCATGCAAGTGGAATTATACAAAATATGGTCTTTTGGGATGGGCCTCCTTCACTTAGCATGATTTTTCAAGGTTTATCCATCTTGGAGCAGGTATCAGTAATATACTTCTTTTTGTCCTGGACTAATACCCCATTATAAGTACATACCACATTGGGGCACCTGGGTGGCTCAGTTGGTTAAGTGTCTGCCTTTGGCTCAGGTCATGATCCCAGGACCCTGGGATGGAGTCCCATATTGGGCTCCCTGCTCAGCGGGGAGCCTGCTTCTCCCTCACCCTCTGCTGCTCCCCCTGCTTGTGCTCTCTCATGCTGTCAAATGGATGAATAAAATCTTAAAAAAAAAAAAAAGGAATGTAGGACATTAATTTATCCATTCATCAGCTGATGGCCATTTGGGAGTGTTTTCACTTTTTGGCTATTATGAATAAGGCTGCTTATCTGTGTACACATTTTTATGTGGATGTTTTTATGTTTTCCTTTCTCTCGGGTATATATCGAGGAGTGGAACTATTGTGCCATATGGTTAATCCTGGGTCTAACCAACTGAGGAACTGTCAAACTATTTTCCAAAGTGGCTATACGATTTTACATTCCCACCAACAATATATGAGGGTTCCAATTTATCCATATCCTTGACAATACTAGTTATTATTTTTTTTAATAGACAATCTAATGTGTGTGAGATCTCATTATGGTTTGGATTTGCATTTCCCTGATGGTTAATGATGTTTAACATCTTTTCACGTGCTTATTGGCCCTTCGTGTATCTTCCTTGGAGAAATATCGATTCAGATATTGGCCCATTTTAAACCGAGTTGTCTTTATTTTTGAATTGAAAAGTATTCTTTTTATTTATCTTAGAGAGAGAGCAGGGGCGAGGGGCAGAGGGAGAGAGAAACCCAAGCAGACTCCGTGCTGAGCACGGAGCCCCACACAGGGCTCGATCTCATGACCTGAGCTGAAACCAAGAGTCAGCACTTACCCAACTGCGCCACCCAGGCGCTGCCTGAAAAGTATTATTTTTAATCTTTGCCAAGTTGATATGCAAAAACAGGTATCCTGTTCTTCCAATTTGCATTTATTATTGGTAAACTTTTTTTTTCATAAATTATTGATCACATGAATTTCTTTTTCAGTGAATTGTCTTGTGTCGTCTGTTCATTATTTCCTAGAGTATTTGGACTGCAATGTTTCATTCTGAAAAGTTTAAGAACAGAATGAAAGTTTCATTTTAACCTACCGGTGTGCTTCCCACCGTCAGGTAAGAAGGCCTGGGATCTGAGTGAGGGCTCCATTCCTTTGTGAAGCTTATCTTTAGATTCTGCCCACTGAGGGGGGCTGCGGTTACACCCCGGGGGGTGGCTGGTGGGCAGCACTCCGTTTAGAGATGTCCTTTCTCTGCAACTGCATCCCTGCCATTCAGCTCGGCCCCACCTCTGCCCAAGCCATGCCCGTGGCCTCCACCCCAAGGAGGGAGAAGTTATTCAGAGCCCTAATCTTCTCAGGGATTCCCCGTATCAGTGGCCTTTGGACCAGTGGGTCAGAAACGAGTTAAGTTCCTCCTTCCACAAAGTTTTCTCATTCTTACTTGCCAGCAGGTCACCACCCACCTGCCCCCAGCAGCATCCCCAAGTTCCAATTACACATATATTCATAATCTGAGTTGGAATGGTCTTACAGCTAACATCTTTCCAACCACTCAATGATCTCTGATTTAAAATAAAAATCAGGAAACTACCTTTTTGCAGATAGAAGACTGACATGTCTTTTAATGTGAAGCTAAATGAATATTAAAGTTCTAAAATAATGGCCCTCCTTTTCCTTTATGCTTTCCAAAATTACTATGAAGGGATGGTCTGATCTGACTCAAAATCACATGCTTCAACCCAAGCTGTGTTCCATTTTACAGAAAGGCTTTAATAACAAATTCCTTTATGTACATTCCCGGAGCTAAGATAAGCAGCCATTCCAGCTCACAGGTAAGAACTTTTTCCTGCTCCTATACTTTACCCAACTTCTGGCTGGCCCACAGATGCGGAGTCAGGTTTCTAGATAAGACAGAGGAATGCCTAGGATTAGATATGATTGAGTAATTGGAACCAAAACGACATTACTTCTTACTGACAGGTAGGAATGCTGGGCCAGCTGGAAACACTAGGAGCCCACAAGACTACATGGAAGCTTCTGGGAGCCCCATGAGGCAAATCTGGGCAAGACTGCTATAAAGACCCCCTGGCATCTCCAGAGGCTGCTAGCTGTCCACTGGCCCCCACCAGTGGTTCTCTGCTGCTGGGAACCCACAGTCCTCACTCATGCCTTCCTTCTTGGTGGGTTCATAACAGGATGTTGAGTGACTGCAAACTGGAGGGGTTGTGCCAGGGCCCCAAGCAGCACCTGTCACACCTGCCTAGCCTGGGAACCAGGAACGGTGTGTTGGCGGGGGGAGGGGGGGGCGTTGCTGAACCATCCTGGCCTCGAGGGTCACAGTCCTACAGTGAAGTGAGTCTTTCCACCACACAGAGTCTGTTGGTTCCCTTCCCAGACTAAGGTGGGGGCAACTCCAACAGGGTTAAAATGCTGGAAGGATGGTCCCACAGCCAACACCCAGAAGAGCAAGTACACTAAGTAAAGCCTCAACTTCATCACATGGTGTGTCCCATGAGTCAGACCGCTGGTGTGGACCCTGGGACATTAGCCGAGATCCCAGTGACACCTCGGCTTCACCATATGGGATGTCCCATGAGTCAGCCTGCCGGTGTGGATGCTGGGACAGCAGCTGCGATCCCCCAGTTCTGAGGCTTGCTGGTCAAGTGAGTTACTCAAGATCCTCCGGGCACGGAGGGCGGGGCCAGGACTGAAGCCCATGTCTCTGCTTGCTGCCACTCTAAGGTGAGCCGTGAAGCAGCCAGCAGCAGGAATACGGCGGGGGGGGGGGGGGGCGTGTGGAGGGGGGTGCCAGGACAGCTTGGCTGCGACCCCCAGACACCCCTCCCATGCTTCCTGGCTGAGCTGCCCAGCAACACTGAGCATCCTTTGGTCACAGTGACCTGTCCCATTCTGCCACTCTCCCACCTCACAGCCCTTGACAGTCAAGGGTGGTAACTCAATGCTCCCCCATCTCCTTTCCAAGAGGAAAAACACTGACTTCATGCCTACTCAGTAGGAAATTGAAGGCCCCTGGCCCCTGAGAGGGAGTGACCCTGACTCAGAGTGAGCACCTGACATAGGATAATCAGAACCCATCAGGAAAACATCTTCATTTTCCCCTACTGGCCTTTACCATCGGTGGGGAGTGTCTCCCCAGAAATGAAAACCAATCCAGGGGGAACACAGCTGAGAAATTGTTCGTAGCAGCATTTGAGCCCTAGATCAAGCCAGACCTGGAACGATTCCTCCGGACTGCTGTTACAGGAGCCAATGCATTCCCTTTCGTGCCGAAGCTACTTTTTAAATTGAGGTATAAATTACACATAGTAAAACATACAGATTCTAAATATACAGTTCGATGAGTTTGGACAAATGTATAAACCTCTGTAACCACTACTCCAATCAAAAAGAACATTTTCATCACCCCCCAGGCCACCAACACTCTGGTTTCTATCACCACAGACTTCTGCCTGTCCTAGAACTTCAGATAAATGGAATCATATAGTACAGACTCTTCTGTGTCTGGCTTACTGTGCTTCAATATTATGCTTTGAGATTCACCCATACGGTTGCACTCATCAGTGGCCTGCTCCTTCTCATTGCTAGAATTCCATTGTAGGGATGCGCCACAGTGTGTTTATGTGTCATTTTGGATTGGATTTTTCTGGCATCTGCAATTAATTCTTTCATGAGTCCTAATTAGAATAAGTTCACCTCGAGTGAAAACTCCCTTTGTCAACATCTCCCTGGTGTGCCCTTTGCGCCTAGTCCCATCACTCAGCTGGGAAACAAGTATTTAAAAGCAATACCCAGGCGCAAACTGGAGGCACTTAATTTGCCAGGAAGGAAAAGCTACTCAGCCTACACCTTGCAGAGACAGACCTGAGGAAGGCAGAAAGGCCAGGCCACCCAGACGGCAGATGCAGAGGGAATGGAACTGTCTTTCCCTCCCCACACCCCTCCCCAACCACCCCCCCCACACCCTGCACTCAGGTCAGTGCCTGGCACCTGGCTCCCCTCACCCCAGAAAACCAGCACAGCTCTTCTTCCACACAGCCAAAGAGAAAGCTTACACACGGAGATGTTTCTGCAGCAAACTGAAGGCAGAGTGTGAACCCAGGGTCTCCAGGTCCAGCGTGAGACTGGGGGCAGGGTCGCCTATCTAGAGCTCCCCTCACACAGCATGTGGGAAAGAGGGTGCTTTTTGCCGCTCCTGTAGCACAAAGATACTTTCTCTGCTTCTGTCACTCCTTCCTAGTTATGCAATCCCCACTCAACCACCCAACTCTGGAAAACAGAACTGTCTGTGAGTTAGCCAGAAGCTGTCACCCTGAAAACACTGAAATAGCAGGTAATATCGTGCAATACGCACACACATCTAATTTAACTTTTCACCATGCTGGGATTCGGGGCAGGCTGGATGATGAACAGAATCTAGCTTTTCTGTATCCATAAAAAGTAAAGCGTAAGTCCGGCATTTTTCAAGAGCCCTCCTGCCCTTCCAGGATCTCTGCCGGGCATGGGGGCTGTACATCAAAGAGCACCTGCTCTACTTCGGCATCCCCAACCATTCACACAGGGCGGGGGAGACAAGGGGGGACACAATATGAAATCAACACTTTGCCATTATCTTTAACTAAAGGCTGCCTTCAGTCACTTCTACGAATCTTTACCATCACCTTCTGTGTACCACTCACAGTTGTTTTTCATTGTGTTGAATGAGTAACAAAGCTTTTACAAACCCCAAAATTTCCATGAATCAGATATATTTCCAGTTCCAACTAATGACCTGCTTATTTCAACTGGGAGGATTCACTCAGCCACAGTTAACGGTTCTTGTCTACAGAGCGCGTCTGTGCGGGGTAAGGGCTGGTATATGTGTGTGAATTTGTACACTTCTGTAATTACCTTTTTTTAAAGTTTATTTTAGTAATCGCTACACCCAACGTGGGGCTCGAACGCACGACTCCAAGATAAGAGTCATTCGTTCCTCCGACCCTGAGCCAGCCAGGTGCCCCTGTAATTACTTTTTTCTGGAATTACAATAATTCATGTTACTTTTATAATACAAATAATATCGGAGAAAAAGAAACTACTTCTGAAGTTCTCGATCACCTCTGCCCTTTCCTCTTCTTACAACCCAGTCAAAACCTGGGACTTGCTAAGGGCATACAGCCATAGTGAAGCGTGGATCTGACTGGAAAGGCCAGAAGGACTCGCATCTCTCCCCCTGTCCCTGGTGCTGCAGGCAGATCTCGCTCCTGGCCGGTGCCCCTTGCTGCCCACTTTGCCACCCTATCCTGTGGCTGGGCTGCCCCTGCCATCCCACTGTCCCCTGCAGCGACCTCCAATGCAGCCTTTCTGTCACAAGACTCTGGCACCTGACCCAGAGAAGGAAGTGGTGAGGAGGCTAAGGCCAATGCCTCGTATCAACAGGTGGTGTCATGGGATCCATCCAAATAGCCCCACAAAGCAAGGGACATTTACAGTGTCACAGCTAGCCCATCACGCTGACTCTCCTCTGAGTCACCCTGGAAATTCTGTTTCTGCCAGGCAACTCCTCCTGGCCAGGATCCCACAGTGTGAAGAGTTATTTGTCATACACAGCCTCTGGACTGCTAGTGTGCGCCCGTGCAGCCAGGCAGGTGCTCGCCAAGGCCATGATCAACCTGGAGCCAGCCTGGCCTTTAGGACCTGGCTTAGACCGTGGTGGTGTACCGGGTAGGGAGAGGGCAGCATCACCAACTTTCACACCCCTCTTCCCTCCCTCCCCATCTGGGAGAGGATTCAGGGCTCCAAGGGGATGGGTCCAGACACCTGGAGGGACATTATCACTACCCAATAAAACTGAAGCTGATGGAGACCCCAGGACCCACACTGTGCTCTGTGGACCTAGCCCAAAAGGAAGCATCCCCACACACAAGTGTGCTCATAATTATATGATGTGCGTACGTGTCTAACACAGAATTACACTTCACTAAGATGAATGGTGCAGAGCGGGAACTAGGAGTTTCTAGGTAAAAAAAAAAAAAAAAAAAAAGAATTCTTCCTTCTCCGCTGGAGCCTTGAGGAAGCCCAGAGAAAACGGGTACCATAAACCAGGACACGGTGAACCTTGGGGCCCTGGCCCGCCTGGAGGTTTCTGTGGACAAGAAACAACTTCTCCTCCAGCTCTGGGGTAAAAACAATGGAGCTAAATTCATTTCGGGTCATTAGTATTCCCAAAGGATGAAGAGGCAGAGATAAGGACAGACAATACTGCACTTTGTCCTGATTCAATCCTTCCACACTCTGCTAAGACCTTTCATGGAGGGCCCTTTCAACAGCCCTGGGGAAGGGCTTTCTCCAGCTCGTTTTCTCTTGGCCACAGACAGGATTTTCCTGCAGGTTTTAGGACAACAGCAGCCAGAGATCTCTGGAGACAGGACCTGCTCTAAGGATGTGGTGCCCCAGAAACTTACATTCCTCTGCATTAACTAGAACACGCCTTCTTCCATTCTCCCACTCTCTTCCATCAAGACGAGCATGAAAATCTGTTTGGGAAAAAGAAGCTCCCTTTCCACTGGTCTTTCTTTTAAGAAAGTAACGTATGGTTATAGAACTTGTGCCTCTATGTAAAGATATTGATGTAAAGGGAAAAAAGGAAAAACCAGTAAGAAGCCAGAGAAGAGAGAAACACATTGCAATAGACCAGAAAGTTTTCTGTGGGTTTTGTTTGTTTTTAATTCAGAGACACCCCCCCCCCACTCCACCCCAGCTGCCAGCCCCAGGAGGCCAGAGTCTATACTGGTGGCCTGGGGCCAAGCTGTGTCCGTGTCCTCGGGCTCCATACAGCCAAGAGCTATGTGACCCCAAGAAGACCCTGATTTACTGGGGACCTCCCTTTCTGCCAATGATTGCCTTGTACATTCGGGGTCTAGGCCCTGCCGGCAGAGTGAACTTTTGGGCAATTTGTTTGCATTTTGTATGCAAGTCACACAAAACACAGTTGAAGCTCTGAATATGGACTACGGACCCCCCACCCCCGACAAGCCCCTCCCAAACACACTTTTTTGCTCTCTGCTCTAAAGCAAAGAAGCGGATTCCTATTCAAGCCTGGCCTGAGCTATCTATCTGGACAAAGCGCTGACTCCCAGCACTGCCCGCACCCCAGGACATGAGGCCCACCGCGATCAGCCACAGAAGCCAGAAGCCACACTGAGTGAGAGTCGAGTCTGCCCCAGCATCTGACAGGGGTCAGGCTCAGAGCTGTCACTCAATAAATGCTTTTTGAATGAATGGAGCAGAATGGCATTTTTGAGGAAAAAAAGGAAGGAGAGAAAAGACAGAATAAAGAACATTCGGATGAAAGAGAAGCCTGATTTCAGTAGCAATTAATTTGATGCTCTGAGTGTGTGCAAAATTTCCCAAGCCCAAAGATGGGATGGAGGAGCTCACCCTGGGGGCATCTCCAGTCTCAGGGGTTCTTGGGTACTGCCCCTGGTTGGCTCATCCACCCCGGATGTGCAGCAGCTGTCTCCAACTTTTCTTTCTTTCTTTCTCTTTCTTTCTTTCTTTCTTTCCTTCTTTCCTTCCTTCCTTCCCTCCTTTCTCCCCTGAATCTTCAACCTTGCCCTCTGCCCCAAACTTCTTTTCCCACACAGCTTTAAAAAGGCTCTAGACTTCCTCACTCTGAAATGAACTTGCCTTCTCTCTCCTCTAATCTCCCGACTATCACCTTCTCTGCCCTTCTCCCCTCTGCACCCCACTACATTGGCTTTTGCCCCTGACTACCCACTTATTAGCTAACAACCCCCTAAAGAACTAAATCCAGTATTTTCCAGCGCTCCTCTGACTTGTCAACCCCACCTCTCCACGGAAAAGACTCTTCTCTCGGCTTCCTTTTTTTTTTTTTTAAGATTTTATTTATTTATTTGATAGAGAAAGACACAGCGAGAGAGGGAACACAAGCAGGGGGAGTGGGAGAGGGAGAAGCAGGCTTCCCGCTGAGCAGGGAGCTCGATGTGGGACTTGATCCCAGGACTCTGAGATCATGACCTGAGCCGAAGGCAGACGCTTAACGACTGAGCCACCCAGGCACCCTTCTCTCGGCTTCCTTGACACTGCAGCCCTTCTGGCTTGCTTCCCATCCCTCTGCTTGTCCCTTAAGTGGATGTATTATTCCCTTCTGTCTTGGGCCCCCTCACAACACCCCAGATGCCTCCCAACTGGTGCACCCCCAAAGCCGCATCTCCAGCCAGGGTGCTCTCATGCCTGTCAGGTCTGTAGAGTGGACTCCCCCGTGAGACCACCACTTGGATATGTCATGGGGGCCTCAAATCCACCTGCCCTACACCAGGATCCAGGTTCCCCCGCCTGGTGCCTGCGGGGTCAGGTGCCTGCCCATCCACCCAGACATCTCAGGCAGATAGTTTGGATTCCTGTCATCAGCACCTTCCCCACCACATCCCGTCTGTTAGCTCTTCCCATCCCCGCTGACACTGCTGTTGCTCATCATTCTGACCTCCTCACTAGGATCCCTGTCTCGAGGCTGGACCCCCGGTTTGAGTTCAGGGTGCAGGCTGGTGGTTAGGATGGGTGGTGAGGCTGTGTTTACACAGCACTTTATAACTGACTGGAAAGTCCTCGATGGTATCAGAGCAGGCAGGGCAGAGATGATGGAAATTTCAGGGAGCTAAACCCCCATCCTCCCTGGCCTCTCCCCCAGCCCCCATTCACAGATCACTCAGCTTTCTGGGACATGAATCTTTCACATCTGGTCCTTCTTGAAACACTCGAATGGATCCCTGAGGTTCCCTGGTTCCTTAGCAGGATGCATGGCTCCGAACAGCCTCGTTCCCACTTAAGGCTGCACACCCTCGAGGGTTCCAATTCATGCCCTTGCCCATGCTGTTCCCTCTACCTGAAGCGCTCTTCCTCCTCTTTTCACCTGTATAACATCTACCTTTCATTCAGGGAGCATTTGTTTTAGGTCAAACTGGCTCAGATCACAAATTGAGAAGGGGTTCAACGTCAACACCTTTTAATATTCTGGTACAAAAAACATTTTGGGGGCTGGTATGATGTAGCACAAAGATCATTACAAGATCTCCTTTTCAAAAGAGATGTTTCTAATTGTAAACCAGTGTTTCATCTTATTTTGCACCCACGATTCTCCTAATGACCACCAGAGAAACTGCATCTAAAAACACCCAACCTTGCATCCTTTCCCAGCTCCCCTGCCAACCAGGCCATCCCCTCTCTTTCAAGCTGTGCTCATCCTCCCCTGGAAAACCTGTTCTGGAAGACTTGGGGATGGAACCCTCACAGGTGTTCCCCTCCCTCTGTCATTTCCCCCAAATGCTGCTGTGGGTCCAGACTTCCACCTGTTGAGAAAAGAAACGATTCGGGGGGGAAATGAAGTCCCAGGAAGAGACAGCAACTTGCTGAACACTACACAGGAATTTTGTCAGGGTGGCAGTCAGGTTCTGGGGCCTTAGGCCCAAGATCTAGGGATTCCCAGGCCCCACCTCCTTCTGCATTTCCACGGCCTGTGATCCTCTGTCCCAAATGCCACACATAATTAGAAGTTATAATCCTGTAATTCCATGATGACATCTTTAAACTTAAATATACTTTAAAACTACTCTTTTTTTTTAATGCTAAAAGCAATTTAACCAAAAAGTATTTTTCCCACTCTAACCTCACCTGTTTCTAGTTCCCTTCCTGTCCTGCACATCCCGTGGGGCCACTGCTCCTCACCCAAGAGGAAAAGCCCAAAGCCTGTGTCAGGTGAAAGAAGGAAAGATTCCAAGTTCGTTTGCCGACTGGATCGTTAGGCTTTTTAACAATTAAGGATTGTCTTGTGGGAAACAGTTTCACTTCCCTATTTATAATTAGGCACTCCGCCTGCTGTCCTATAAGCTATAAAAACAAAACAAAACAAAAAAAACCACAACAATCTCTCAACCTACCCAGTCAAAGCTGGCCAACCTCCAAAGGCTATTTTTAGACTCGCTAGAACCTCCAAGGAGGCAGGGTGGAAAGTGTCACCGTGTCTCTGGGTTCGAAAGCACCTTTGTACTGCAGGCCTGGCCACCTGCGGGCATCTCCGCGCCCCCACCCTGCGGGCTGTGGTCGCTTTTGAGGGACTGGGCTGCCGGGCTGTTATCCCAGCGGGCGGGTGGCGCGGGGTGTGCCGAGGCGGGCAAGGACGTACCAATCTCCCGCGGAGCCCGCACTCTTTGCAGGTCTCTCCAACAAACAGATAAATCCGCTCTGGCATAAAATGAGCAGGGGCGAGGCCGCGCCCCCAAGTCTGCTGCGCGTACTCCCTCCCAGGCGACTCGGGGCAGAAAAGGGGGCAACGCCCGAGGTCACCTCCCACCGACAAATCTCCCCTGCCTTCTAAAAGGCGAAGAAGCGGACACTTGGAAGCGTCTGGAAGCAAGAGGAGAACGCCAAGCCACCTGGAGTGATCCCACTAACTCCACCCGCGCCCCGACCAGCGCTCGGGTTCAAGGTGGGCTCCGGTCCCAACGTGCCGCAAGGCCGCGGGAGCCCCCAAAACTAGGCATTGATCCCTTCCCCAGTCGCGCGGGATCGCCGGCCGGAGCGGCCACGGGCACCCCTCCTTGCCCCCAGCCTCTGCAGCCACCTGCGCGGGGCAGCCCCAGGCACCCCTCCCCGCCCCCCAGCCCCGGAAGCCACCTGCACTGTGCCTGCGGGTTCTCAGCCGCCGGAGCCCTCACCCGGAGCCTCTGCCCCGCCCGCCCCAGGCCAGTGCGCCCCCTCCCCCTCCGGGCCTGGTCAACCCCGGCCGCGCGCTCCCGCAGCCCCCTCCGCAGCCTGGGGGCAGGAGGTCGGGAGCTCTCCGTAGGCGGCCCGCCCACCCGAGGCCACCCACCTTCCGAAAGTAGCCGTCGCTCTCTTTTTCCAGCGGCTGGGGGCCCGCGGGTAGCAGCGCGTCGGTCATGCTGGCGGTGCGGACGCGGAGGGCGGACTAAGTGAGGCTTTGCAGCGCGTCGTCCCGGGAGGGCGCCGGGATCCGCCCCCGTCCTGCCCCGCCCGCGCGGCCGCCCCTCCAGCCCCGCCCCGGGGCAGGCCCCGAGCCCTGGAGTCCCAGCCGGGTCCGCCGAGACCACGCCCCTGGCCCCGCCCCTGCTCCGGATTGGCCGGGCGGAGCCGCGCCCCAGGTCCGAGGCTCGCCGCGGGGAGAACTGGGGGCCCTGGGCGCCTCACTCGCTTTCTCCGAGCCTCGCGGCCCTAATCTGGGCTTCGATACTGTGTCAGCCCTGCGGCGCAGAGGCGGGCCGGGGGTCTCCGAGGCTGCAGCAAGCCTGGAGCTAGGAACCCGGCGCCTTGTCTGGAGCCCCGGGGGTAAACGCGGTGCGCCCGGATGAAGTCGTGGCCCCTCCCTGAAGGAGCACGGACACCGCGGGGACAGTGACCAAACCCGACGCCACGTAGAGGGCGCGGTGGGAGTGCTGGACCCTGAGCCGAGCGATCAGGAACAGCTTCCGCCTCGCGGGGACCCGAGACCGAGTCGGGGACGGGGAGGAAGAGTTCGTTGCGCCCCTGCGGGCCTTAGCTGGGTGACTCAGACCTTTTGGCGTGGCGGTCAACCCCATTATTCCCCCACCCTCGCTGCAGAGACTAGGCAGATTCACTGCGGGTCGCGGACCGCGCTGGGGGATCCCCAGAGTCTTGTGCCGCAGAGACTGGATGTCCTCGAGTGCCTTTAACTACCACTTCAAACCTCAGTTTTCTCAGCTGCAAAATGGGGTCAGATCGTGCTCCCTCGAACTGGCCGAAGGTATTGCGACGAAAGTGCATATTAAAGCCCTTAGGCTGGGGTGTAGACGCGCCTAGTTTAGGAGTGAAAGGGGGACGCCTGGGTTCACACCATCCTCTCACCAGCCCACCCCACGTTGACCCGTGGACTCCAGGGCCAGATGCCTGGCGAACACAGTGCCTAGAACCTGACGCCGGAGCCGGAAGCCCCCCAACCGCCCGCGGGGCCACGCCCCTCCGCGCGGAGTTCTTGCAGTCCCTAACCCCCTCCCCCAACCGAGGGACACTTTTGCGCAGTTGCTACTGTGTTTGGCGGTCGCGGTAGATGCCGCAGGTAGAACGGAATACAATCTGCTTTCAAAACAAGCCAACCATTTCCTTCTCTTCAAAAAAACGGGGGGGGGGTGGGGGCGACGGAGAGGAAGGGGGGCGAAGTGTGTGCATCAGGGGTTGTTCAAGAGTTTTAAAGTAAAGAGTGGCAACAACCAAGGACAAACGATCGAGTAAATGTAAAACAAAAGCAAAAAAACAAAAAACAAAACAAAAGAAACCAACCACACAAACAAAAAACCAAAAGAACCCCTGAAACAAAAAACCCTCCTCATCACTGCCTGCAGACTCTGAGATGCAGCACAAGAAAAGGCCTGTCCAGAAAGGACTGTTTTAATTCTAAGAACCTGACCAGCTCAGGGCCAGGACAGGTGTTTGGGAAACTCTGACTGATGCAAAGACTCCCTGTCTCTCTTAAGATCAGAAATTGAGTATTAAACAAAATAGCATATGTCGGTCATCCTGTAATAAATCCATTGCCCTGGAAACACACCAGGCCGGTGCTGGGAGTTTAAAAACAGTCTCTCCTGTTTCAGGGATCCTAGGGTGGCAGGTCACTCTCTTCTATCTGTACTATTATTACTACCGATAATAAAGTTAATAACAGAATCTCTGCTCTAGCTGCTGAAAGTTCATAGAGATTGTGTTTCATTCTCATGACCCTTCGGCAAATAAAAGGATTAAATAATCTCCATTTGACCCAGGAGAAGACCAAGTCTCAGAGAGTGAAGTGAGCAAGGGCATAGTCCCCGTTAGTGGCTAAGATCGGTTTTGGTTCAATGACTTCAGTCATTCCCTATCACCTTAGATTTTTGTCATCTCCTACCACCTTGAAGCTCCATTTGCCTTTAGGATTTGTCACATATATGTGCCACTTGCACTATTACTGACTTAATAGTCTTCCTTAAAATTACTCACATTATTTAAACAAATTTTATTTGAAAAGACAACCATGTCGGGACACCTGGGTGGCTCAGTCCGTTAAGCAAGCATCTGACTTCTGTTCAGGTCATGATCTCAGGGTCCTGGGATGGAGCCCCACATGGGCCTCTGTGCGCAGCGGGAAGTCTGCTTCTCCCTCTCCCTCTGCTTCTCCCCCTGCTTTCTTGCTCTTTCTCTCTCAAATAAATAAATAAATAAAATCTTATTAAAAAAAAGGTGAATCCAGGGGGCGTGGGTGGCTTACTCAGTTAAGCACTGGACTCTGGGTTTCCGCTCAGGTCCTGATCTGCCCACTCAGGTCATGATCTCCCCACTCAGGTCATGATCTCTAGATCACGGGGAATGAGCCCCAGGTGGGATTACTCGCTGAGGTGGAACCTCCTTGGGATTCTCTCTCTCCCTCTCTCCCCTCCCTCTCCCCTCACAGGTGTGCACTCTCTAAAAAAAAAAAAAGTGAATACAGTGAAAACCAAAATCTGTTATTTAATATAGCCTGACACCATTGCCTTCCTGAGCTGCTTTTTTGATTAAAAAGGAAGAACAAGAGAAAGAGGCATAATGTTAAAAACACACCAGCCCACCCTCACGCTGTCTCCCAGCATCCTCAGAGGAAAAGGAGCACTTTCCTGTGAGTCCCAGCAGGCCACGTGAACCATCTGAGAGTTACTCCTTGGGGCTGTGCACATCAGACATCTCTAGCATTCTCACGGCTCATTGCAGGGGGGCCCATGGCCTGAACCCCATATCTCTGATCCCACTATGATCAGGGAATGAGAACTGTTGTTGCTGACCCAGCAGGAGAGTAACATCTAGCCTTCTATTTGTCACCCCTGCTGGTGGTATGCATCACAAGAACTGCCAAAGAGTCCCTGCGCTCCTAACAAAAAAAGCTGGGGTGGGAATTTCTGAGGTAGGCAAAAGGTTAAAATCTGAACTGCAAACAACTGTTTTTGTCAAGCCAGTGGTTGACTGTCCAGGGACCCAGTTTCTCCAAGTAAAACGCAAATCCCACCACCTAATACCTGCTTGTTGACAAAGGAGCATTAGCTTCTCTGATATATATCTCCTCTTGGAGAATCCTATGAAATTTGCCAAATTTAAAGAAGAAATTACAAGTAATCCTTACATGACTAAAATTCATTGTAAACTATAGACCAGATTTTGCAATTTTTATTCAAAAATTCTTAGAAACTGAAGCCATGTGGTGCGATGGAAGTATACCAACTACAGAGGCTACCTCAGGCTTGGCAGGCTCTGCCACTGAGTCACCTTGGCCAGATCCTTTAACCGCCTTGCGGCTTCAGTTTCCCCAGCTATAAACTATGGTCTTACACACAGCTGTTGTTTATTGCATACTTACACTATCCCAGGCACTGTGTTACGTACTTTGTGTACATGATCTCCATTGGTCCTCCCACAACCCTAGAAATGGGTACTTTACCATCCCCATTTTACAGAGGAAGAAGCTGAGGCTCAGAGGTCATGAGCCTGGTAAGCTAGACTGTCTGGTGCTATATCATACACTGTGCTACATTACACTGTTCCTGTGATTATTTAAAAGGAAGGCTACTTTGCACACTGAGAAGTGATTAAGGATTAAAATAAATGAGCGACAGATGGCAAAAAATGCCAAATATTCAGATAATGTGGAGCAACCAGAATCTCATACATTGTGGGAGTATAAATCCTTAGGACCACTTTGGAAAACTGGCATTTTTCTAAATATATCTAAAGCAAATATATGCCTAACTTGTGATCCAGCAATTCCAACTCTAGGTAGATAACTCAGAGAAATGCATGCATGTGTTGTGTTCACTGTAAAACATGTACAAAAATGTTCACAGCTGCACTTTTTTGTTTTTAATCTTATTTATTCATGAGAGACAGAGAGAGAGGCAAAGGGAGAAGGAGGCTCCCTGCTCCGATGAGGGACTCAATCCCAGGACCCCGGGATCACGACCTGAGCTGAAGGCAGATGCTCAACCGACTGAGACACCCAGACACCCTGCACTTTTCAAAATAGCCCTTAATTAGAAACTACTTAGATGCCCATCAACAGTAGAATGGGTAATTGTGGCATACTCACATAATGAAAAATTTTACACAATGAAAACGAACGTAGTACTATTACAAGCAACAGGTATGTTGTGAGCAACATATTTTGCCCACAAATATATCCTTGAGTAAAAGAAGCCAGAAAATAGTGTATGATTCTACTTTATATGCAATATAAAGCAGACAAAAAGTTCATTCTGGGACTATTGCTTCTGGGACTCAGGAAAATTTCTATTTCTTGATCTGCCTATTGTTACATGGATGTGTTTACTTTGTGAAAATGAATAGAACCATGTGCTTATGATTTGTGCACTTTTCTGTACATATGTGATATTTCTTTTTTTAATGATTTGTTTATTTGAGAGAGAGAGCACACACATGTGCACATGCAATGAGTGTGCACAAATGGGAGGAGTGTGCACGAATGGAAGAGAAGCTTCAAGAAGACTCCCTGCTGAGCATGGAGACCACCATGGGGCTCCATCCCATGACCCATGGGATCATAACCTGAGCTGAAACCAAGAGTCTGACGCTTAACCAACTGAGCCACTCAGGCACCCCTATATGTGATATTTCAATAAGAAAACTCAATGCAGGGGCCCCTGGGTGGCTCAGTTGGTTAAGCGTCTGCCTTTGGCTCAGGTCATGATCTCAGGGTCCTGGGATAGAGCCCTGAGTGGGGCTCCCCGCTCAGCCGGGAGCCTGCTTCTCCCTCTCCCTCTGCCTTCAGCTCCTCTGCTTGTGCTTTCTTTCTTTCTCTGTCAAGTAAATACATAAAATCTTAAAAAAAAGAAAAGAAAACTCAATGCAGGAAAATGAATGACGCCGATTCCAAAGCATGTGGAGCAGGTTTCTATGGACCACGAGGAAGAAATTACTTCATACCCAGGTGATTCAGCACATCTTCCTATCTGCAGTTTCCTGATAAGATTCTGAGATTTCTCCCTTTTTGCATGTCTAAGAAAGGAAGGGTCTGTGGTGTTTAGGCTGCTATAGTTTGCATAAAACACATGTTGCCTTTAGGTTCCTGCTGCCAAGAATCAGGAGTATGAGGTTGTAAGGGATCAGGGTCACAGATGGAGCATCCAGTCATCCTAGAAATATCCAGGAGACAACTGAGAGCTACTCTTTGAGGAAGCTACAGGGACCTTGAAGGGCCCTTGTTCCCCTGAACCCCAGCGATCAGGAATCAGAAAGTGGTTATTAACATTTTACCAAATGCTTAGGATTGTCAGGAATCCAATTGAGTAAAACTCTCAATAATGACTTTATTGGGTTTTTCTTGCCTGGTTAAAAGCTATAAACTGTACAAAAATAGGTTTGGGTAATTTAGAAATGAAATCATGGACCTTCACGATTTGTTTGGGTGTATGGATTAGCCGCCAATCTTCTTTACTGTCAATATCTACATTTAGACTCAGAATGACAGTTGATGGGCAGATGATCCTGGGACCCTGCCGGGCTTCAGGAAACAAAAAGATGCCTTTCCCTTAGTACATTGGTACACACTAATACATACATTTAAAATCAAAACCAAGCCACTGACATAAAAATGTTTTGGAAAAAAACCCCAGGGATGTAGCTAAAAGCAAAAACTCAAACGGCACAATGTGGTATACCTGCATCCCTTCTACCCTGGTGTACTTTGATCCGTGGCCTCCATTGTTACTGGTTTCTTCCGGGAGTTTACTGGAGATATGCTATGCATATCTCCATATATGTGGATGTATCCACACTGTGGATATAATAGCCACAATAAATTTGGCTATTTGTGTTTTCTTTCAATATTACTGGCAGCACCCCGTGGACTCTGTCTCACCCCTTGTTTTGCTCATTTAACAACACAAATTTGGCTATTTGTGTTTTCTTTCAATATTACTGGCAGCACCCTGTGGACTCTGTCTCACCCCTTGTTTTGTTCATTTAACAACACATGTTGGAGATCATGCCTCATCAGCATTTTTTTTTTAAAGATTTTATTTATTTATTTGAGAAAGAGAGAATGAGAGATAGAAAGCACGAGAGGGAAGAGGGTGAGAGGGAGAAGCAGACTCCCTGCTGAGCAGGAAGCCCGATGTGGGACTCGATCCCGGGACTCCAGGATCATGACCTGAGCCGAAGGCAGTCGCTTAACCAACTGAGCCACCCAGGCGCCCTCACCAGCATTTTTTTTAATGCCTTAGACTATTCCATCATATAGAAATGTAATTGTATAGTATAGTAATTGTTCCAGCAAATTACCCCAAATCATAATGGCTTAAAAATAAGAACAGTTAGTTTATTATTATCTCTCAGGTTTCCAGGAGGTGGCTGAACTCAGCCAGGAGGCCTTGCATGCAGCTGCAGGAAGTGGAGTCATTTTGAATCTCCCTCATTCAAACATCTGGCAGTGGATGCTGATGGTTAGCTGGGGCGGGGGCTTGGTCACAGACCTACACAAAGCCTCTCTCTGTGGCCTGGGCTTCCTCACAGCAGGGAGGTTGGGTTCCCAGGGCCAGCATCCCAAATTGAATCTGCAAGTTAAAGCTTGGGTATGGGAGATGTAATGTTACCACTTTCGCTGTAACCTTTTGGTCAAGCACTTATGGAGCCTAGATTCAAGGGGAGGGGACATAGACTCTATTCTCAATGGGAGGTGTCAAACAATTCTGTAGCTATTTTTAAAACTTGTTTTAAAACATCTTTTGTTTTGGGGCGCCTGGGTGGCTCAGTTGGTTAAGCGACTGCCTTCGGCTCAGGTCATGATCCCCGATTCCTGGGATCGAGTCCCACATCGGGCTCCCGGCTCAGCGGGGAGGCTGCTTCTCCCTCTGACCCTCTCCCCTCTCATGCTGTTTCTCTCTCTCTCTCTCTCAAATAAAAAAAAAAAAAATCTTTTGTTTTTAAAGTCATGTACCATGACTTATTTAACTAGCTATCCATTCTTTTTTTTTTTTCAAAATTATTTATTCAGTGCTTATTATGTGCCAAGCACTGTTCTAAGTTCTGAGGATACAGCAAAGAAAGTAAGAAAAACTGGTCCAAATCAATGTTCTTGTGGAGTTTACAGTTTTGATGCAGAGAGAAAGACAGTAGACATATATCAAATTATATGGAGTATTAAAGGTGGTAAGTGTTGTGGAAAAATGTAAAGTGGGATAAGGGGAATAGAGAGTGTAGCAAAATGCTTTCTTTTTAATTTTTAAAAGATCTTATTTATTTATTTGAGAGAGAGAGCGGGAGCACGTTCTCCTGCACTACGGGTGGGGGAGGGGCTGAGGGCGAGGGAGAAGCAGACTCCTCACTGAGCACAGAGCAAATAGGGGTTGTTTTAAAAATAGGGTTAGAGAAGACTTCACTGAGAAAGTAACCTTTGAGCAGATAACTGAAGAAGGTGAGGGAATGAGTCATGTGGCATCTGGGAGAAGGACATTCCAACCCAGGGGAACAGTGAACGCAAAGGCCTTGAGATCAGAGGGTGCTTACCGTGAGTGCTCAAGCAACAGCCCCACTCCCAGAGATTCTGATTTCGAAGCCCTGGGGGATGGATAGAGGGAATTTTAACAACATCCTGATGATTCTGACTCATGCCAACTTCTGACCCTCATTTTGAAAACCTGGGCTTCATCTGGATTTCATCTCAACCTCACAGCTTACTAGCTGAGCTTCGTCTTTCCCTTCTGTAAAAAGGTGTTTGGGGGTGGGATAACAGCACCCCATTTGAGAGATGGTTCTTTCTTTAGGTTCAGTAGGGACGTCCTGAGCGTCCCCACCCCACCTCACAGCAGCCTTTTACAGGTCTGTTGGCTTTTTGTTTCCCTTTTCTCGTCTTCTTTCTCTTTTTCGTATTCTTCCCTGTTTTCTTTTTCCTTTTCCTTCCTTCCTTCCTTCCTTCCTTCCTTCCTTCCTTCCTTCCTTCCTTCCTTCTTTCTTTCCTTCTTTCCTTCTTTCCTCCCACTCTCTCTTTCTCCCGAGTTGCCTTAACCATGGACATCGGAGTTCCAGCGTCTGGAAATCCTTCCAGAGGTTTGGGAGGGGACTCCACCGATACAAACCTCAGAGTGATACTCTATAAAGCGCCTATCTGTGCGTATCTGGAAACAGAGGGCGGGGTGGGAGTGAAGGTGGACGGGAGGTTGCTGGCAGGGAGAGGGGCTCGGGGGCCAATGGGTCGGGGCGGGCAGACAACACCGAGCACCAGCCACGCGGCGGGACTTCTGGGTGGCTCCCAGCTTCTCCCAGGCGCCTCCTCCTGACCGGCTCCATGCGGAGCTAGGATGGGATGTCATGGCTGCCAGAGCCTCCGAGGCAACTCCTGCCGGGTCCGGCTGTCACAGGACGGGTTTGAGAACTCCCAGGCACAGACCTGTGGCGACAGGCAAGCCCGCCTGCACGTTCCTGCACCTGCACTCACAGCTTTGGTTCACGGAGGAGAAAGGGCTGAAGGCTTTTGGCCCTTCGAGGCTTCCGTAGCGAGGGGGCGGGGCCCGGAAGGGGCAGGATGGCGGCGCTGGACAGTGACAGCGATGAGGACTTGGTCAGCTATGGGACAGGCCTGGAGCCGCTGGAAGAAGGTGCGGGCCAGATTGGTCGCTGGGTTCTGTGAGAAACAGGTCCAGGATTCGGGGCAAAAACACTCAACCCTGTGCCGGGCCTCGGGTGGCCCCGGGGGCAAGGCTCTCTCGCTACTGGTGTCGGGAACAGAGACGAGAGAAACGTGCGGTGTGCTTTCGGAGTGCTCACGTTCTGGAGGGATGGATGGGAGACCCTGAGGGTGGGAAACAGAAAGATGACGAAACAGGCTCGTGTGAGAACAGGGGGTGGTCAGGCATTGTCTACCCTAGGAGAGGACGTTTGAGCTCAGACTTGAAACAGGAAGGAACCAACCGTATGAAGATCTGGGTAGGAGAGCATTTCAGTTAGAGGGAGCAGCAAGTGCAAAATTTTCTCGAGTCAGAGCCAGTTTGACAAATTGAGGGACAGGCGGGACTGTGTGGGTGGAGCCGACGGCACCAATGGGAGACTGGTAGAGATGATGTTGGGGGGGCAGGGGCTGCATCTACTTGGTATGTTAAGGGTGTTTGGATTTTATACTAAGTGTAGAGGAGTCATTGCGGGGTTTTACACAAGGGAGAGTTGTATATTTTAAGATTATTTCGCGCTGGATTTTGAGAATAGGCGGGTTGGGGGGTGGTGGGCAAGACTGAAGGAGGGAGATTAGCAAAAAGAAGTCTGGAGATGAGGATGGCTTGGACTGGGTTGTTAGCACTGGCAGGGATAAGTAATGGTCTGGGTAGAGGTGTAGGCTGAAGGCAGAGCAGACTGGACTTGCTGCTGAAATGTGGGGGTGAGGGCAAGGTGAAGTAAGGTCCTCTCCCATGTTTCTGGTCTGATGGCTTAACGACTCGATATGTTCAGCAATGTATTTGGTGCCCAGTAAGGACTGATGGTAGTGCTAGCCCTGTGGGAAGGACCAAGGAAGCATGGTAGCTAGGAGTTACTTGCAGGCCTTCTGTTGGTGGGATCTTATTTCCCACCCTGACCACATCTTACCAGGTTAGTTGTACTTCTGTACTTTCCACTGATGACCCTTTTTGTTCCCTACAAGTAGTTCTAACCATTAGAAACTTTTGCTGGACACTGGCCCTATTTCTACCCTCTACTTACAAAAGACAGAGGGACACTAGTCTTCTGAAAGCTTCTTTGTGTTTGAAGACAGCTCTTGCATTTCCTCTAAGACATCTCTGTACTACACTCAACATCCTCTAATATATTCAGTTTAAAGTCCTTGAAACCCCAATTTGTCAGAGCCTTTCTCCAAGTATGGGACCAGAATGTGGGTAGAGCAGGGCTACCATTGGTATGTTCTTCATTCTAGACTGTAGTTCTTTATTTTTTAAAAAGATTTTATTTATTCATTTGAGAGAGAGAGGACAAGCTGGGGGAGCAGCAGGCAGAGGGAGAAGCAGACTCCCCACTGAGCAGGGAGCCTGGCGCGGGGCTCCATCCCAGGAACCTGGGATCATGACCTGAGCCGAAGGCAGACACTTAACCGACTGAGGCACCCAGGTGCCCTAGACTGTAGTTCTTTAATACAAGCAAAGATCACATTAGCCTTACTGGCAAACGCATCACCTCATGATCTCAAAGAATTTGTTGACAAAGATCCTGTATTAGAGGAGTTTCAAATCTAGTTGAAAACAAAAGTACAAGGTGTGCAAGTGCTACCTTATCTGATATAGACAGGAAATGGCCTACACAAGCTAGCAGAGAAATCTGAGAGAGCAGGATGGGATCCCTTGAAAACTGGTTAGATTTCACTATGCAGAAAGAGGGCAGGGGTTAAACATGCATGGGTGGAGGTTATTGCAGCCAGATTGGGCAGCTATTTATACATTTCTATATTTCTTGTCTTACACTCATTTCCTTGTGGGTGACACATTGTACCATCAACTATTTGATCTATATTTTTCTAATTCTTCCTCTTCGATCATGCACAGAAACTGAAATGAAGCCTAATGGCCTAACCATGCTTTTGAAATGGAAGGAAGGGGCTTTGGATTTGTAGATCCTTTTTGCCCCGACTCTAAGATCATTCTTTAACTTCTCAGCACTGGAAGTTTTTGAAGATTGAGTCATTGTTTCCTATGCACTTTGAAGTGTAAATGCACTCTGAGTACATTTTACAGTATAACATACTAGCCAATAATCACTTTCCTTCTGCTTTGAAGTTTTAGTGACAGGTTAGACAAACATTAGTAGAGGAGGAACTCTACCACTTAATTAAAGTTGCTGGCCCTGACAGAAAGGTTTACTGGTTAAGAGACAGGGGCCAAAGTGTCTGTCACACACAGACCCATAGGCACATAGGCTCTCTGGCCTGCAAGGAAGGGGCACCAGCACTTACCTACTCTCATTAGATACTTTTAGTTGGCTCTGGAATTCTCCTCATCTCTGGTTTATCCTGTACTCAGATTAATTTTAGGACGATTTTCCTCTTTGACGTTATGACTTTCCCACTTAACACTATCTGTGGCTCCCATCACCCCCAGGACATACCATAGACCCCTAAGCACTGTGTTCAAGGCCTTCTGCCCTGTCTGCCCTTCTAGTTCCATCTTCTCCTTCCCTGCCTTCTGGTCAGACTAGACTACTTTTTCAAAAATATCTGACATTATCTTTTTAGACTTCCTGTTTACTGATGGAGTTAATGCTTCTGTTGGGAATTGTGTCTCTATCAGTAGCTATCAGATTCTGCTCATGCTGAAGGACACTGTGATGTGGTCCTTGTACATCATCAGAAGAGTTCCTATATATTCAGGTCTCCTCCCCTGGGCTCTGAGGGCCCTGGAGGCAGGGACAGAGTTGTGGTTAGTTTGCCACACCCAGGGTCTAGTACAGGGCTGCTTCCATGGTGAAGGATAGTATGGGTGATATCCCTGGCTTGGAAGTAGAACTGAGATCTGATGCAGCTTTGTACTTACTAGCTGTGGACACTGGGGCAGTTACTGAATCAGAGTGTCCTTATCAGGTATAATAAATGAGATAATATGTGTGAAAAGAAGGGATTAGTTGTTATTAGTAGCAGTAATTATAAGAGGGCCTGGCTAAAATGTCACCTCCTCCCTGGAGTTTTCTCCTGATGTGATTAGAGGTGGCGCCTCCTCCTCAGGAGCTCTGTGGGCCCCCGCAGGCCATGCTGGTTGGCCCTCATTATCTGCTGCCACAGTTTCCACTTAGCTGTCTGCAGATCTTATCCCCCCTTCCTGATTAAGAGCACCTTGAGAACCAAGCAAGAATAGCACCTCGCATTGGCAGGCCCTGCCCTCTTACCTTAACCTAGTGGTTCTCAATTGGGGCTGATTTTGCCCCTCAGTGGACATTTGGTAAGGTCTGAAGACATTTTTGGTTGTCATGTCGGAGGGCGGGGCATGCTTACTGCCTGGCATCTGGTGTTCCAGGCCAGGGATGCTGCTAAACATCCAACGGTACACAGGACCGTCCCACAACAAAGAATTATCCAGTACCAACTGCCCATAGTGCTGAAGTTGAGAAACCCCCCTTAGCCAGTAGTCATGCCAGGTGCACACGTGGTAGTGGATCATGCGTAATTCATTTCTAAGAAACAGTGACGATCTTGGATTAGGGGACTCAAGTTGTAATTCAGTTCTTCAGACTGAAATGAAATCGTAGCTGATGTTGACTGAGCTTCGCTATGACTAGACACTGTGCTCAGGCCTGTGTGTGTGCACCAGCCTACCAGGTAGGTTCTGTTTCTTACCCTACTTTTACAGTTGGGGAGGCTGAGACTTGGAGAGTTCGAGTAACTTGGCCAAGTTCACCAAGCTAGCAAGTAGTAGGAGAGGGGGATTTGAACCCAGATCTCCTGGTCTTCAGAACCTGAGCTCTTGACTGCCCTGCTATGGGTTATACTCCAGAAATGACTTAAAGACCTCACAAGCTACTAGGAAGAATTTAGCACTATGAGGCTAGAAGTTCCTCTATTTTTTGTTCCATCTTCCAGAAGGAGTAACTGGCTTAATTATTGAATTAACAGGTACATATGGCCTTTCCTACTGTATATAATAATAATAATAATAATAATAATAATGGCAGCTAGTATTTTTAAAGTGTTTATTGTGTATCTCTTCTTGCTAAGTGCTTTATAGGCATTATCTTATTCAGTTTGCATAACAACTCTATGAAATAGCTATTACTATTTGTGTCACCCCCATTTTACGGATGAGGAAATTGAGGCATAGAGAAGTCAAGATGATGGAAGTCCTGGTGTTGGGAAGGTGGGGTGACAGCGCTGTGACTCTCAACTCCGTGCTTTTAACTGCTCTATAACTTGCTTTCTGTGCTGAATGTTTGAAAATAACTTTATGGTTACTTTTTATTTTTAATAGATTCAGAATTCTGAATTGCAGTTGATAAAATTAGTTAGTAATGTGGGTTATAGCGCCTGAAAGTTGAAACCTAAGGAACTTTTAGACTTTACTAAGTTCCTTTTCGCTTATGTGTTGTAGCAACCCACCCCTGTTCAGCAGAGCAGGAAAAGAATTAAGTCTAAAGAACAGTAACTATGGAATCAGGAGATTGCCAGAAATAAGGAACCTCTTAAGATTTGGGGAGAATGGGCAATACCAAAGGAAAAAATCTGGTCTCAGGTTGCTGTGAAGTTCTAGGAGAGATACAGAATTGTTCCTTCTGTCACAAACCTCTGCCATGTGCCAGCCCAGCGACTTGCCTCTACCGCTGCCAGTAGGGTTCACCTCCATCTCTTTGAACCTCCCCCCTACCACCACCGTGTAGTTCAGTTTACATGTTAGAATTTTGTGGGAATCGGGCCACTTTTGCTAAAATGTATGTCTAATACAAATAAGAGATATCTATAATTGCCTTAGAACTATAAAGAAGATACCATGTGTTACTTTCTAAACTGTATAAGCAGGTAAAGTCTAAAAATAAAAAACTTAATTAATATTGTTATACCTGAGGGGCGTCCTGGTGGCTCAGTCTGTTGAGCATCGGACTCTTGCTTTCAGCTCAGGTCCTGATCTCAGGGTCGTGGGATCCAGCCCTGCATTGGGCTCTGTGCTCAGTGTGGAATCAGCTTCAGATTCTCTCTCCCTCTCCTACTGTCCCTCCCCACCACTCTCTCTCTCAAATAAATAAACAACTCTTCTTTTTTTTTTTAAATTTTTTATTAATTTGACAGAGAGAGACACATCGAGAGAGGGAACACAAGCGGGGGGAGTGGGAGAGGGAGAAGCAGGCTTCCCGCCGAGCAGGGAGCCCGATGCGGGGCTCGATCCCAGGACCCCGGGACCATGACCTGAGCCGAAGGCAGACGCTTAATGACTGAGCCACCCAGGTGCCCCAATAAACAACTCTTCTAAAAAAAAATTGTTATATTTGAAATTACAAGAAATAAACAGTTCATTACGTTTAAAAAATGACATTTTCCCTAAATTTTTTCTAATCCACCATCCCTTTCTCTCTCATTCAAAATATTTTTTTCAGGTGAAAGACCAAAGAAACCAATTCCTCTTCAGGATCAGACTGTCAGAGATGAAAAAGGAAGGTATAAACGATTTCATGGAGCCTTCAGTGGAGGTTTCTCTGCTGGGTACTTCAACACCGTTGGCTCAAAGGAAGGTATGATTTTCCTGCTGATAGCTATAATATTGCTGAAGCAAATGACTGAAATACCATGTTTCTTTCCTCTTCCACCTCTCCCTTTTTTTAAATAAAATACTTCTTTAAACATCTTAATACACACACCATAGACTTTTGTGTTCTTTCAGTGTTTGGCATGTTTGCAGAGTCCATTGGTGTGTTGTTCATTACCATCTGTGAGTGAAAGTTTTCCTTCACTTAAAAAAAAAGATACATCCTAACCAGATGGTTAAATGATGATCGTGACTTCCGTTTTGTATCGCGTCTTGCCGCACACGAACTGCTGTCACACAGATTCACTCAGATAATCTTTGTTTCACACAACTCAGTGACTGAGGAGGGCAGGTGTCAAAGCTGTTGTGTAGGTGAGGCCACTGAGGGTCAGAGCCACTCCCTCCTGACACTGGGGACCACAGCAGCACTTGTCAGTACCTGCCCTTGACCCGAAGAAAAATCAGTTACAGCTTGCACATTATGCAGTATTTAATAAGTTCTGCATTGTTTAAAGTAATGCATGTTTTTTAAATGTTCTCACATAGAAACTGAAGAAAATGGCTTTTATATGTCAGATATGAGGATGGGATGAACTGAGTAACTCCTGTAGCAGTTGTTAAGAATAAGATGGGGCATGTCTTTTATAGATACGTACAATAACTTGTATAGAACAACAGTACAATAGAGATGAAAAAAGCAGTACAAGAAAGAACCAGCCACGTAAGAGAAATAGTTGGGGTAAATAAGGTGGTTTAAAGTTCAGTATCCAGGATGTATAAAGAGCAGTGAGCAAATGATCAGAGTATTTGAACAGTTTACTCCAGAGGTGATAGAAACGCTATGGAGTATTCAGCCTTACTATTAGGAAAGGCAAAGTAAGGTAACTAAGGCACTATTAAACTTGCACACTTATTTTTAACATTACAAATGTAAAAACTGGCAGTAGGATTATGAAGAAAGAAGGACACTAAGAGACAACTGAGTGTTGCAGGTTTAGGTGTGCCGCCTACCGTAATAAGACCAGCCCAAACGATTGTCAGGTAGACTGTGATAGGTTAATACACTGGAGTATCTCTTTACCATGAGGAGGACGGTACAGAAATCGGGCAGAGACTACAGAACTCCAGTAGTCCAGGCAGTAGCCTGGGAAAGCTGACCCTCACTCCTGGATAGCTGGGGCTGTCTCCCAGGCCTGCCCAGAAATCTGCTCTACCCACTAACCAAGAGTAGATCTGCCTCATACTCCTCAGGTCCACAAGACTCTTGTAGGAAATCAGAGAGGAGGTGTGTCAGTCTTAGAGAAAACTAAAAAAGTGTATCTTAGAAGGTTACAGATACATTTGACCTCCAGACCATTCTCATGCTGTAGGCATGGCACATGCTTGGTGACCGTGGACAGGGAGCAGGGGTGGTGTTATAGGACTCAGGAGTGTGATGGAACAGGGGGCCTGGGGTGGGCACAGCCTGCCCTTAGACTAGCCAGGTTGAGTCCTTGTCCTCGGGCCAGGGCCCCCTGAATGTTCCCATTGCTTCTGTGCCTTGCTTCTGTGACTCTGGTTCTAGCCACCCTTTCACGGCTGACTCATGCACCCTGACCTAGTATTTCTGTGATTTGTTAATAAGTTGGTGTCTGTTGTTACCCTGCTGGTCTCCAGAGTGGTCCTGCCTTTTAAGGTGACCTTGCATCTTTTGCTCATATGCCACTTTCAATGTAATAATTTGATTTCTCTTGGTTCCAAATTCTTAGGGGGAAACCTCACAGTATTCCCTAAGTTCTGACTACAGGAGATGTGGGCATTAATATGTTTATGTCATGTAATTATGTCTATATGAGCAGGGAAGGAGCTAAGAGTTTGTAGGTATTGGGAGTTTCAAGCCCATAATTGCACTGTTACTGAATTATTTAGTTATAAACCAAAATTGTAATATTCTAAATGCTTTTCTTTCAAGGATGGACACCCTCTTCCTTTGTGTCTTCACGACAGAACAGAGCAGACAAATCTGTTCTTGGTCCGGAAGACTTTATGGATGAAGAGGTGGGTAGGCACAACTTTAATTGCCACGTAGCCGGTGGAATGTGTGCGGTTGGCTGTTACAGCACCTTTACTCTCTCCAGAAGGTTCAGTGAACGATGCCTTCTTTGTTTGCAAAGCTTTATCTTTTAGGTATTTGGATTAGTGTGCTCTGTACATCAATGGATTCTTGTTCACTGGGATAATGTCTTATGCTGGGGCCAGTTTCTAAAGTTAAGAGTGGAGAGGAAAGTCATTTATAGGCAAATGTCCTTGAAAAGGCCCCAGTTGCCCCAAAAGTGCAGTACCCACGGAGCTGAGCCTGCAGCCTTCCTTCCATAGTGACTGCTGTACACACTGCAGTTGAAGGAACAGTGAACGACTAGACCAGGAAGGAGTGAAAGGGAGCCACGTGCAGGCATCTGGGTCCATCATTAAAGCAATGAAGACCGCCACCTTCTTAGGGGCAAATGGGGGCTGGGGGGGGGGGGTCCTACTGGCCTGCAGGATGGGCTCCAGTTTGTTTTAAAATTAATCCTCTGTTGCCTTGAAACCTAGTCGTGGATTCATTTGTGATAAAGATGAACTCAAACACTCTATTAACACGCTTTAGGCTGCAGGTAACAGGCAAGCAGAGGTCCCCTTCCTATTTGACTAGCGTAATCTATAAGGAAGCGTGACTCACGCAACAAGACGTCTAGATGTCAATGAGGCCCCAGGTCCTCTCCTCCCTGCCATCTTCTGCATTCAGCTTGTCCTCATACCAGCCTTCCCTGTGGTCCCATGGTGGCTGCAGGAGTTCCAGATGGCACATCCAGGATGACAATATCCAGTGGAAGGAGGACTTTTTTTCTTGGTATCTTTTCTTGAGAGCAAGGAAACCATTCACATGAGTCCTGCTGTGGATTTTCCCTCACGTCTGCTTGGGCAGATTGTGGTTTTGTTTTGTTTTGTTTTTTAAGATTGATTTATTTATTTTGAGAGAGAGAGAGCGCGCGTGTGCATGTGGGGGAGGGAAGAGAGGGAGAGAGAAAATCTCCAGCAGACTCCCCGCTGAGCGGGAGCCCAATATGGGGCTCCACCTCACGACCCCAAGATCATGCCCTGAGCCCAAACCAAGAGTCGGGCCCTGACTGAGCCACCCAGGTGCCCTAGGCAGATTGTTTTTTTATTTTTATTTTATTTTTTTTAAAGATTTTATTTATATTTATTTGAGAGAGAGAGAATGAGAGATAGAGAGCACAAGAGGGAAGAGGGTCAGAGGGAGAAGCAGACTTCCTGCTGAGCAGGGACCCCGATGCAGGACTCGATCCCGGGACTCCAGGATCATGACCTGAGCCAAAGGCAGTCGCTTAACCAGTTGAGCCACCCAGGCGCCCCAGATTGTTTTACGTGCTCATTCTCGAAGCAGTCGTTGGCAAAGGAAATGGGCTCAAAGGACTGGCTTAGAAAAGACATGAACTCCCATTCGCTAACCCTCCTCTGGTCCCAGCATACACACCAGGACACCACTGGGGGAGTGCATGGTGGCACAGAGGAAGGCAGGCGCCTGCACACTTCAGAGCTCTGTGAGGACCCAGGGAGAGGCACAGGCTGTTGGAAAGGCAGCCAACAGGAAATGCAAAAACACTTAAAGTTATCACGTAGACGCTCAGGAATGCTTGCTGGCTGTGACTCTAAGATTTGCCCCCTGCACTCTGACCCTTGAAATATTGTCCAAGAGGAACACACTTACTTACTGTAAAAGTCATTAGTGTATTTTAATTACTTCCTGTCTTCGTAGCTTGGCTGGGCCTCTTGTGGCCTCGCTGAGTGGCCATCGTCATGCCCTGTCCTCTGCCATCGGCCTTAGCTTATGTGCAGGGGCCAAAGTCAAATGTAAAGTCAGCTGCTGCATTGATCCCTAACTCAGCTGGGTAGTTTTTGTTTGTGTGGTGTTTGTTTTTTAAAGTTTGTATTTATTCATTTAAGTAATCTCTACCCTCAACACGGGGCTTGAACTCACGACCCTGAGATCAAGAGTCACATGCTTTTCTGACTGAGCCAGCCAGGCACCCCATCAGTTGTGTAGTTTTAACTGTTTTTAAGAAATAAAGCTATCTGATGTATTACAGTTAATCACTTACCAAATGATGTAAGTAATTCTGTTTGAATGTTTTTTTAAGGATCTTAGTGAATTTGGGATAGCACCTAAAGCGATTGTTACCACGGATGATTTTGCTTCCAAAACCAAAGATAGAATACGAGAAAAGGCCAGGCAATTAGCAGCTGCTACTGCCCCCATTCCTGGAGCTACTCTGCTTGATGACCTCATAACACCAGCAAAGTGAGAATTTAATTCTAACTTTTCCGATCTTGGCATCACTGCCTTGCAAATGTATAATGATCTTAATTACGAGTAGTATTGTTACAAGTAGGAGAAGCCTAGCTTGAGTGAAAAAGGGGGTTTTGCCAAAAGGATCTTGCACTGTTATTGCATGGCGTGTTCTAGAGCTCCAGTGACTAGCTGTGCTGCTGGGAATCATTGAGGCTGGTGAGCTATTAGGAACAAGGGTGCCTTCCCTCCCACCCTTTCCCTCAAGCCTTAAGGGCTCTCTCCTGTCTGCCTCATTCCACCCTCTCTTTCTGCATATCTCCTTTTTCTGCTCCTGGGCGTGTAGCCTGATGTGGCCGCCTCAGACTCATGGTTTCCCAGACCACAGACTTGACAAGGACCATATAGAGTCCCTAGGTGTCCATTCCAAAGGCCCAGCAGAGAGGGCTTCGGATCGACTTCCTCAGGCTGGGTGTGCACCCAAATCCAGTCAGCTGTGGCCAGCACGGCAGGGCCATGCACTGCTGATGTGGAGGGGGGTGGGCTGTATTTAAGGGCTCAGGCACGACAAGGGTGTGAGCTGGACAGGGACTCAAAGGCTGCTTATTTCCTACTGTCCTCTAGTATTATAAAAGGAAGTTCACATTCAGTGCCTTGATATCCTAGATTATCTATTGGTTTTGAATTGTTGAGAAAAATGGGTTGGAAGGAAGGACAAGGAATCGGCCCTCGAGTAAAGAGAAAACCACGCCGACAGAAACCTGGTATGTATGCCGATTGTCACCCATTCTGTAGCATACTTTTTTTTTTTTTTTTTGAGAGAGTAAGAGCGAGAGAGGGAGCATGAGTGGTGGTGGGGGGCAGGGTGGGGAGCAGAGGGAGAGGGAGAAGTAGACTCCCTGCTGAGCAGGGAGCCTGACACAGGGCTCAGTCTGAGAACCCTGGAATCATGACTTGGGCCAAAGTCAGACACTTAACTGACTGAGCCCCCCAGGCGCCCCTGTAGCATACTTTCTAATGGCTACATATTTCTAGAAATAAAATTGCTGGGTCGGGTAGTGTGCATGTACAGTTGACTGTTGAACAGGGGGGTTAGAGGCGCTAACCCTCGGGTAGTTGAAAATCCACATAAAATATTTATTTGTTTGTTCATTTGTTTGTTTTCAAGTATAATTAACATACAGTGTTATATTTCCACATGTTTCTTTTGACTCCCCCAAAGCTTAACTGCTAATAGCCTCCTGTTGACCAGGAGCCTTACCGATAACATAAACAGTCTATTAGCACGTGTTTTATATGTTATATGTATCCTATACTCTATTCTTAGAATAAAGTAAGCTATAAAAAAATTGATTAAGGAAATCAGAAGGAAGAGAAAATATATTTACATTAACGATACTATAAAAAGTCTGTGTATAAGTGGGCCCGTACAGTTCGAACCTGTGTTGTTCAAAGGTCAACTGTATTTTTAAAAAAATTTAATTTTGAGTATAGTTGACACACAGTGTTCCATTAGTTTCAGGTGTACGTCCTAGTGGTTTGACAAGCCTATACGTTCTGCTGTGCTCACCACCAGTGTAACTGCCATCTGTCACCATACAACACTGTTATAATACCACTGACTGTTCTTTGTGCTGGGCCTCTTATTCCCATGACTTATTCATTCCATAACTGGAGGCCTGTATCGCCCGCTTGCCTTCACCCATTTTGCCTCCTTCCCTCTAGCAATCATCAGTTTGTTCTCTGTATTTGTAAATCTGATTCTGCTATTTGTTTGTTCATGTATTTTTTTAGATTCCACATATGAGTGAAATCATATGATATTTATCTTTCTCAGTCTGACTTATCTCACTTAGCATAATACCCTCCAGGTCTGTTCATGTCACAAATGGCATGATCTCATCCTTTTTTATGGCTGCGTAATATCCCATTGCATATTTAGATGTACCCCATCTTTCTTATCCATTCGTTTATTGATGGATGCTTAGGCTGCTTCCATATCTTGACTGTTGTAAATAATGCTGCAGTAAACGTAGGGGTGCATGTATCTTTTCAAATCAGTGTTTTTGTTTTCTTTGGCTAAATACCCAGTAGTGGAATTACTGGATCGTATGGTATTTCTATTTTTAAGTTTTTGAGGCACCTCCATACTGTTTTCCATAGTGGCTTATCAATTTACATTCCCAAAAGGTCAACCATATTTTAAGGCTTTTTGTGTGTCATGCATAACAGCCTTCTGGAAGAATTTTACTAGTTTATATTCCTGCTAGCACTGCGTGAAACTGTTTCCTACTCTTGTCAAAACTGTGTCACAGCTTAACAGGGTTATTTTCCGTTTATTTCTTGCCCTTGGTCTCCCTAGCCAGGTGACAAACTCATGGTGCTGGGGCAATAGCAGTCAGTCATTAAGCACATTATTGCCAGAGTGTGGGCAGGGCAGGGGCTGGTGGAAAACAATTCCTGAGTGATCAGTCTCTGACCCTAAAGCCAGAGCACCTTTCATAGCGGCTGTCATGAATCTCTAAAGAGTGTCAGCAATTCCAGTTTCTATATTTTCAGTTGCTTATGACCAATGTATCTGAAATCTCTTTTATAGATCCTGGAGTAAAAATCTATGGCTGTGCATTACCCCCTGGAGACTCTGAAGGATCTGAGGTATTATATGGGATAACTGACCTTGAGTTTGGTATGGAAACATCTGTTTCTTTATGAACGTGAAATTTTAGGGTCAAACGATTTTAGAAATCCGTCGGATCCCATTACAGTGAAATACTCCTACCCTAAAACTACCTTCACGTCAGAGAATGTAATTAGCAAAATGCCAGCACCATAGATATCCAAGTCTGTTCAGATTCTTAAAACGGCACTGTTTGTGTTAGTATCAAGAACTTGATTTAGTGATTTGTGATAGAGGAAAGGAAAGTTTGGTCAATGTTCTGTTTGGAGATAATCATTTGAAAATAGTATTTTATAGGACTTTGCACCAGGCAGTGAGTCACCTTCATTCCACTTTTTCATCATTGTGAGCAGGAGGAAGATGATGACTATGTGCCTGAAAATGTGACCTTTGCCCCCAAAGATGTCACACCTGTGGATTTCACACCTAAAGATAATGTGCATGGACTGGCTTACAAGGGCCTGGATCCCCACCAAGCATTGTTTGGAACTTCGGGAGAGCATTTTAATCTTTTCGGTGGGGGGCCCCAGGGGACCAGCAGTCTTCTTGGAGAGGTTGGAGTAAATAAAGGAAGAAAATTGGGAATCTCAGGCCAGGTAAAAGTTTCTGTTTCGTGAACATGGAAGCGTTGACAAATGAGAATGCTTTCCATATGTTATATATATGGTAGGCACTCATTATTCATTGACTAACCTGAAGACTTTGAAGTGGTTCTTTTTTCCGTACAGTCTTTTCTGAAGACATGTAAAGCACACCTTCCTGATTTTACTGCTGACATCCTGTGACCTAATGTTTTTGGTGGAGTTTGTGTGTTGCCAGGCCTGAGGACTGCTTTTCTCACACCCTTGTGGGACTGAGCAGAAAAACCACGCTTACCCCTTTGATTTAGTTAATAGTTGAATTGTAATCTGCCTCTCAAGTTCAAGTCCAAGTTTTACTACCTCTCAGACTGCTTCCTAGCGCTGCAAGCCCCAAGTTAGGAACATGAGTGTATGTTTCACTTGGGAGCCTTGCTTTTTACCGTTGAGGAGATGGAGAGCTTTCCCTGATTGCCTGTGCTCTCAAATTGATTTAGAGGCTCTTTCTTAAATTACATTTAGCAAATTTTGTCATTACCTTTTCTTTCCTATACATGTTCTTTCCCAATTTTTTTTAAACAAAAAGTGATACTTGTTGGAGGCCGTGTCCCACAATGATTAGGAGTTCTTACAGTAGCTGTTTCAGTAGTGGTAGCCTTCAGATCCTGGTCATCAGCCCTGGCTACACTGAACAGTAGATGAATATTCTGCCTTTCTCCTTTTGGAGGCCCTGTTCTTCTCCTGCCTTGCTGCTTGGGCGTGTTCTCCACACCTTCCTGTGTTAGGACCCAGACCTGTAGCTGCTCCTGGGCCCAGAGGACAGCTCCAGCACTGAAGGCAGGGCATTTACTTCTGGCCATGGTTTCCAAGACAACTTGAGTCTGTGTGTCAATCTGGTCTCCCACTTCCCTTGCCTCTTGGTGATCTTGCGGTGCTAATGTGGGCTATTCGGTCACATCCTTAAAGTAGCTTTATCCTTCAATGAGACACACCCTAAAACCTGTAATTGCTCAGTTCAAAACCTTGTTTTTGAAGGCTTTTGGTGTTGGTGCCCTGGAAGAGGAAGATGATGACATCTATGCCACGGAAACTTTATCCAAATATGACACCATTTTGAAGGATGAAGAGCCTGGAGATGGACTGTATGGCTGGACAGCCCCCAGGCAATATAAAAGTCAGAAAGGTAATTCCATAGGTCCACAACCGATGGTAGGACCACATGTCAGGGTATTATAGGAAGAAGGGGTTGCAAAATTGATAATGGAGTTGGGGGTTGTGGGTGAAAGATGTAGGGTGAGAAACAAAGTGGGGAGAAGAGAGGCCCAGTGTGGAGAGTAAGGCAGAAGCTAGATGTAGACCGGGGGGAGCCAGAGCCAGCTGTTGAGACGAGGCCGAGGTGGGGAGGGGGAAGAGGTCTGGAATCAGGCAAGGAGCGAGTACGAGGGCAGGTGCTTGTGCTGCAGGGTAGAAGTAGCACGGGGTCAGAGGGAAGCCCGAGGACCTGGGCAGCTGGCCAAGGTAGGCCAGCTCAGGCAGCGGGTCGGAGGCCAGGTGTGGGGGTCTGCAGCAAGGGGAACACGGCACCCAGCTGGTCTCCTCACTTGAGTCCCTGGCTCTTAGGAGGCTCTTGTTGGGCTAGGAGATGGACACCTCTCAACGCAACTTGGATTTCAAGTCAGAGTCTGTAGGGATTCAGATCCTATGGTTCTAAGTAGAAGGTCTGTGTTTCTTTCCAGAAAAGGTACAGGGAGGAGACAGTGTGGAGCAGGCGTGAGTAGCCTGTGATTTGGAGTCACGTGACTGGATTTGGATTGCCGCAGGACCTTGGGCGAGACTCATAACCTTTCTGGGTGTCATTTGTAAAGTGATGATCAAATCCACTCTGAGGGTCATTGTGAGGATTAAGTGGCATAACTCCATGTTGGGCACAGTACCTGTCCAAAGACTGAATAAATAGCACCCACTCTTCTTTGGTTATAATAGTAAGAAGCTCCAAGGTGAAGTAAGGAGGTGATTGCTGAGAGAAAACATCTACAGAGACATTTCTAGCTGTCCTTAAATCTGATTGAACTCCTGTAAAATACATCTGAAACACACATGTTGAAATAATCTAAGTAATCCAAGCGTAACTTCCCAAAAGGATGCCTATTTTGCATGTCTGGAAGAAAAAAAGGGGCAAAACAGTTTTTAGAGGTGTTTGCTTGATGACTGTGAACACATGTTCTGAAGACAGACTGCCTCTGCTCCAGCCCTGGCTCTGCCCGGTTGTCAGCTGTGGCCTCAGGCAGGCTGCTTCATCTTCCTGTGCCTCAGTGTCCTTGCCTGGACCGTGGGCAAGACCAGGGCCCACCCATAGGGCTGTTCGCGGCCGGAAAAGGCTTAAGACATGCCGGGCACACGGCAGGCACTCTGTAAGTGTCAGGGGCCTCTGTCCTCATCACCAAAAAAAGAATCTAGGGTTTTACACAAGATGCTGGGAGAGTGTGCACCCAAATGTTAGTTTGGTGTTACCGTTTCCTTTTGGTTGCCTGTATTTTCAAAATTTTCTACTAAGACTATGTATTTTTATAACTTAAAAGAAAATGTATGGGGCACCTGGGTGGCTCAGTCCGTTAACTATGTGTCTCTTGATTTTGGCTCAGATCACGATCTTAGGGATGGGGCCCCACATCAGGCCCTGTGCTGGGTGTGGAGCCTGCTTAAGATTATCTCTCTCTCCCTCTCCCCGTGTCCTTCCCCAGGCCCTCTCTCTAAGAAAAAAAAAAAAAGGAAAAGAAAAAAATATCAATATGTTATAATAGTATTATAGATTATACTAACATGTAATAACATGTTATTAACATGTTAATAATTAACATTAATTATATTGAATATGTTAATATGTTAATATTAATTAACATAATATATTAAGATGTATTAATTATATAATACGAATATCCATATATATTGATTATATAGTGATTACTAATCTATAATAGATATACATATTTTTTTTTAAAGATTTTATTTATTTATTTGAGAGAGAGAATGAGAGACAGAGAGCACGAGAGGGAGGAGGGTGAGAAGGAGAAGCAGACTCCCCACTGAGCAGGGAGCCCGATGCGGGACTCGATCCTGGGACTCCAGGATCATGACCTGAGCCGAAGGCAGTCGCTTAACCAACTGAGCCACCCAGGCGCCCTAGATATACATATTTAAATCTGCCTCCTGGGCCAAATCTTTGGCTTTTCCTTTATGCAACACCTTTGTGCCTGTTGACTGAATTCCACCCTTCTCCTCATCAAGCCTGAGCTGGTGACTTTCCCTGACCTCCCTAGGCTCCTCATATCCCCTCTCTGCTATGGCCCCCTCTCCTCTCCACCCCAGGCACAGCTTCTATAGTTTTGACCTTAAGGTTTTTCATTGAGTGAATCTAAATTTAGCCAATCTTCATGGTTGATTTTTAAACTATTATTTTTTTTTCATGATCCATGTGGCTATAATAAATATTCTGTGGCTCTGTCTTTATGCACATTTGTTTCTTATTTCTTCAGAATAAATTCACAAAAGTAAAATTGCTGGGCTTTAAACGAATACAAAATTCTAAGAGTATGAAAGGTTTCTAAATTTTTTTTTAATTTTAATTTAATTTTAATTCCAGTTTAGTTAATGTACAGTATAATATTAGCTTCAGGTGTACAATATAGTGATTCAACAGTTCCATACATCACCCGCTGCTTATTATGACAGGTGCACTCCTTAAGCCCCATCACCTGTTTGTTTGTTTGTTTTTTTAAGATTTATTTATTTGAGAGAGAGAGCGAACTCGTGGGTGCATGCAAGTGAGTATGCTCAAGTGGGGGAGGGGAAGAGGGAGAGAATCTTCAAGCATTCTCCCCTCTGAGTGCCGAGCCTGACATGAGGCTCAATCCTACAGCCAATGAGATCGTGACCCGAGTTGAAATGAAGAGTTGGAGGCTTAACCAGCTGAGCCACCCAGGTGCCTCAGTCCCCATCACCTATTTCACCCATCCTCCCACGCACCTCCCCTCTGGTAACCACTAGTTTGTTCTCTATAGTTAAGAGTCTGTTTCTTGGTTTGTCTCTTTCCCTCTTTTTTCCCTTTGCTTATTTCTTTGGTTTCTTAAATTCCACATATGAGTGAAATCATATGGTATTTGTCTTTGACTTATTTTGCTTAGCATTATGCTCTCTAGCTGTATCCACGTCATTGCAAATGGCAGGATTTCATGCTTTTTGATGGTTGAGTAATATTCAATGGTGTATATATACCACATCTTCTTTATCCATTCATCTGTCAATGGACACTTGGGCTGCTTCCATAATTTGGCTCTTGTAAATAATGCTGCTATAAACATAGGGGTGCCAAGAGTGAAAATTAATCCCAAATTACCCCACAGAATTTTAGGAACTTCAGAAGCTGATACAAAAGTTCAACATGAGTTGAAGTGCAAAGAATGCTTTTGAGGGGAGAAGGATAGTTACAGGGCTGGGCTGCATTATAAGTGGCTGCGGACTTCAGTCCTGCCTGCACCGTGGGTGGCCATGTCTACTTCAGGACCAGATAGCCAGCTTGTGTACATGCTCATGGTGGTCATGCAGAAGGAGCTTATGGCTACAGAAAATGCATTTCGTGCATATGGATTTTTTTTTAAAGATTTTATTTATTTATTTGACACAGAGAGAGAGCACAAGCAGGGGAAGCAGCAGAGGGAGAGGGAGAAGCAGGCTCCCTGCTCAGCGGGGAGCCCGATGTGGGGCTTGATCCCAGGACCCCAGGATCATGACCTGAGCCGAAGGCAGATGTTAGTAACTGACTGAGCCACCCAGGTACCCCTGCATATGGATTTTTGACATAACCACTATGCTCAGGAAATCCTTGAGAATCAAAGAGCCCTGTCCATTACGTTGTCTCCACAACCAATGGCCAATCCCTGGCTCCAAGTCAAGAGGGCACTGGTCATTCTGTTTCCTGAGTGATCTTTAGTGATCTTTATCTCTTGTTAGAATTTGGTTTGGGGAAGAAAAACAAAAGTACCTTTTAATTTGAACTGAGATTAGATTACTGGCTGACCTGGTTATATTGTCTTCTCTGCTTTATTTGGATAGTTGCTAAGGAAATTGGGGGGTTAGTCTCCCCCTGGTTCTTCACCTGGTTTTAGAAATGACTTTCTCATGGTTATGATTTTATTTTTAACCACACTTGTCCTCTTGATGTTTTTTCTTGAGATCTTTTACTCCACAGAGTCTATTCTTTGGTGCCCCTAGGCTTAGCTTAGGACCTAAGATACTTTTTCTAAAAACAGTATTGAGGTACTTGTCTGGGAGAGCCATAGCCTCACATCCGGGGCAACCTAATCAGCTGAGGGTGCTGTGGGCCAGGCTGCCAGTCACTGAGTCAACAGAGGTGTGAAGGCTTTACGTACCATTCTTCCCTCCTCTTTACTGCTATCTCTGTGAGATAATCATGTGTGGTTTGTGGTATTTATGTTCTTGGAGATAAAAAAACTGACGTCTTTTGTCTTATTCTAACCTTCTCTGCTTCTGAAATTAATCAATGACATCATTTTATAGAATCAGAGAAAGATCTTCGATACATTGGCAAAATTTTGGATGGATTTTCCTTGGCTTCTAAACCTTTATCGTCTAAGAAAGTAAGGAAAGCATTTATTTATTTCTTTATTTTACTGGTTTAGTACTTAAAATCTTTGCTGCTATGTAATCTGAATTATTATATTAACAATTGAAAATTAAGTAAATTCTGTTTTCTAAAAGCAACAGTATAATCACTAGTGATTGTCCAGGTAAACATATTCTGCATTAGAAATGTCAGTCGGTAATCACAATGTATCCAAAATACCTAATAGCTGATCTTTTATTAATTTTTTAAAAATTTTATTATGTTATGTTAGTCACCATACAGTACATCATTAGTTTTTGTTGTAGTGTTCCATGATTCATTGTTTGCATATTTTAATTGCTAATCTTTTAAATCCAAGCTCCAAGTAAGTGGTTATTTCCATTAAAAAAAGAATTACTTTAGAAACTGGGGGTGGGGTGGGGAATGGAATTGATATAATTCCAAGGGCAGTGTAACTTAAGGAAACGTAGAAAATTTCAAGAAGTCATAAAACGCCCCTGTCCTGCTTCCTTCTGAACGCCATAAAAAGTGTTGGCTGGTGTGGACAGGGTTCCCTGGACTCCTTGCCTGGGCAAACAGAAGGGAGGGAGGCCATGTGCCTGCAGGTCAAGCCCCATGGAGAGCTCCGCATGCATTTCCAGAGAGTCCTGTTTTTGTGAGATCGTTGTACAGCTTAGGCCAAGTGGTACTCTCGCCACCCATCAGAGCCATGTGCTCACAGGCAGGCGTCACTGGGTTACAGGTGCTGGTGGCTCAGGTGGGGTTCCTGGCCATTTGCCTTGTTGGCATCCCGTTTTAGATGGTTCCATACTTTAATTTGCTCTTTGTTTCTGTATTCAGCAAATATTTGTTAAGTACCTCTGTGGCTTGGCCTGTGGTCCCTCAGAACAGGGGAGGTCAGGGGCAATGCAGCCTAAAAAACATTCGGGGTTACAGTAGCTTTGATTTGTTTTGTTGTGATAGTGTGTTGGAACAGCGAGCAGAACATATTCAGAACAGCGTTGGGCACATCATAAGCTGCTGTTATTACCAGAAATGTCAGGTAACGTCAAAGGAGAATGGAGGTTTTTTATGTGTCTGAAAGGAGAGCAGAAAAGTGGCTGAGAAGTACTCACTTGTCTCAGGGCTCAAGGACTCCCTCCCTCCAGGGCTCAGTAGGACTAAGTCCTGGCCCCCAAGAGCAGCCCTCCCCCAACAGGGGCACCAGAAGCACGAATTCACTCTAGCAGGGCCGAGGGCCGTGACCCGGGTGACAGGCATTGGGACGCTGTTTGCTGGAGTAGTGCTTTGGGCGGAATGACTCAGAAGAGGGCTGTGTTCCCCTAGCCTTTCACACACAGGCCAGTTTTCTACATGTGTGGCCAAAAACCCAGCCTCTGCATCCAGACGCCAAACAGATCAGTGATTTCACAGAGGTGCCTGCAAAATTTGAGTCCACTGGAGGGTATTAAGAAGAGTCATGGCTGCGCACTGCCCCCCCCGCGCCCTTGCTGTCGTGCTCCTGTGGATTTTTGTGTCATGGCCATAAAGGAGGGTTTGCCAGCCCACGTGTTTAGAGAAGGCAGTCAAGCTGAGATTAATAAAGAAATGAGACCTCCTGGCAGTGATGCCAGCTCTTTTCATGGGCTGTCACAGTGCTGGGTGCTTACTGTGGTGCGTCTCAGCCACCTGGGGGCCCCACCTGGCACCAGCTGTGTGCTATGGGATGCGGGCATCAGTGTCGTTAAACCCTCAGGGGAGCCCTGTGTGCAGCCGGGCCCCAGAACCATAGCCAGAGAGCATTCGGGGTGGCCCTGGTTGCAGAGCTCAGTCAGGGTTTCAGGTAGCTAAAAACTCTAGAAAATGGCTTATATAAGACTATCCATAAATACATGTTTGTTAGACTCAGAGCAAGGGAGACCATTTAGCACAGTAATTTAAAAGTACCTAATACTTTTCTTTTAATACTTTTCTGTTCTGTCATCATCAGTGCCTGAATTCCTCAAATATATTTCAATTTCAATCCGGTCAGCTTTTGAATTAAAACTACCTCAGATCAAAAAATAAGTCCCGAAGCTCTAATTTGGAACTGAAACATAACCAGAAAAAGAATTCTGAATTTAAAAGCAACTTATTTAAAGTTATTACTTTTTTTTTCTAAGTCTCGAATCATACTTTTCTAAATGTTCTGATTTTCAGTAGGCCAGTTCTGCATGTGAGCCAGTACGTTGTGTTAACTATTGCCATCTTTCTTATCACATAAAATATGCATATTCACATCTCTCTGTAGAAGTGGGCAGGGGTAATATTAAAAATGTGTGGTCCTGGTGGCTCTCCAGATCCAGAATGGATGTTGGCTGGACACCTGGAGGGGCTGTGCCCAGTGCAACCTCCCTGCTGGAAGCTGGCCTGGCGAGGGCAGGGTTAACAACACTCAATGGGATACAGTTTTCTTGATTAAGTCAAACATGGTCATCTCACAGCCTGTCTTTTCTGAGTTTTTTTTTTTTTTTTTTTTTTTTTAAGACTTACCCACCACCTGAATTGCCAAGAGACTATCGGCCAGTGCATTACTTCAGACCTGTGGTAGTTGCAACCTCAGAGAACTCCCGCTTACTCCAGGTATTGTCCGAGTCAGCTGGAAAGTCAGTGCCTGACCCAGGGACACTCAGTAGGCACCAACTGAATGCCTCCAAACGGGGGGAGTTGCTGGGAGAAACACCTGTTCAAGGTAGGTGCCATGAAGAAGATTAAGAACGTTACGTTAATAATAATTGGAGTTACCAAAATCAAAATGGAGAGTTGTTTTCTCAATGACACCTTTTAGGTGGTTTAGTATTCCCTCACGGGGAGAACAAAATTGTGTATTGTGAATGGCACACATAGCAGTGTATGGATCCCTTACTTTTTTTTTTTTTTAAGATTTTTTATTTATTTATTAGAGAGAGAGAGCACAAGCAGGGGGAGCAGCAGACAGAGGAAGAGGGAGAAGTGGGCTACATGCTGAGCAAGGAGTCTGATGTGGGACTCGATCCTAGGACCCTGTGATCATGACCTGAGCCGAAGGCAGACGCTTAACCGACTGAGCCACCCTGGCACCCCCATATCCCTTACTTTTTTTTTTTTTTTTTGAAGATTATTTATTTATTTATTTGAGAGAGAGAATGAGATAGAAAGAGAGCATGAGAGGGGAGAGGGTCAGAGGGAGAAGCAGACTCCCTGCCGAGCAGGGAGCCCGCTGCGGGACCCGATCCCGGGACTCCGGGATCATGACCTGAGCCGAAGGCAGTCGCTTAACCAACTGAGCCACCCAGGCGCCCCCCATATCCCTTACTTTTTAAGACTTGTTGTCTTCTAACATAAGTTTGGGTTGTGCCATTGAAATCACAACCCTGGTCTTAAACTCAGCAGTTTTCAGACTTGGAATAATTGCCAGGAATGTGGTGCAGACCAGGACACGGGTGCCTTCGCTGTCCCTACAGAGCCTGGGAAAGTGTGATTTTTTTTTCTCAGGGGAAAGGGTACTGTAGCTAAAAGGAACAAGTGCATCTGAAAGTGTGGACAAGTGTGGAGAATCTCTTGTAGGTTGGTGCAGAAAGACCCACGGTGAGAGGTGACCTTGGACTTGGCAGTTGGGAGCCTGATAGGTATCTCAAATGTAATAGACCACAGCAGAAGTTGTGGTTCCCCACTTCCTATTCCAGACTTGCTATTTCCCTGGTTTTCCCTTTGTCAGTGACCCACTGCTTAGATCAGAATGTAGGAATCCTAATTCCTGCCCCCGCTCCAAGTCCATCAGCAAGTCCTTTCAGCGCTGCCCCCGACACGCTGGGAACCCCATCCTGTGTTTCCGCTGCTTCCACCTGGGAGTAAGCGCCCATCCTCCCTCACCTGGACCATTGTGGGGCCTCGTTATTGGCCTCCTTACTTTCCCACCTTCCTCTCTGCTGATGAACCAAATCATATCACTGCCTCTCTTAAAACACTCCAGTCCTTCTTACACTGAAGACAAGTCCAGGCTCCCCAGCAGGCTGCGTGATCCAGCCCTGGCTCCTTTTCCGGCCATGTCTTATCCCACTCTCCCACAACCCTCTGTGCTGCAGCCTTGTGATCCTGCTTTCTGCCCTCTGACCGCGCCCACCACGACATGCCCGCTGCAGGGGCCTTGACATTCACTGTCTCCTCTGCCTCTGCTCTTCCCTCACACTTCGGCTCCTTTTACTCAACTCACAACAACTACGATCTCTTTGGAGGGAACTTCCGGCCTTTCCCTGCCCCCCCCAACACGTGCTAGAGATTCTCCGCACCCCACTCCCAGCCCTCGTCTGTCAGTCTCCTTCAGTGGTGTCACCCTGTTTCCTTTATGGTCCTCCTCTCATAGCCATCCTCGGGGGTTGACTTTGGGCTTCTCTTAAGCCCATGCCCCCAGCTAGTGAGAGCGGGGCCTTGTCTGCGGTGTCCTCACGGCCCAGGCCAGTGCTCCGGGGCCGCTGTGACAGGAGTGAACGCTGCAGGGGCAGCTGGCTCTGAACCGGGGTTTGTGCCAGGCAGGACTGTCGGGTGGTGGCCCCTCAGGCTGGGGGTCCCGAGCCGGGGATGTCAGCTCCGTCATTCTAGGACCACTCGCTCACCTGATAAACACCCGTGTATTGGCCTGCACTTCTGCCCGCTGTAAAGCACGAGTCTTGTTATTTCATCACTGTCTAGTTCACAGGGCTGTTACGAATAGAGATGGAAAATCTACGTGTGACATGCTCCAGTGACATACATTTGTGATACTGAATATGTATGCACCACAGAAATGTCAATATAGTTGTCTTAGGTTACTTCTCATCTCTTCCTGTTATTGTTTTTATTTAGGTTCGGCTACTTCAGTGTTAGAGTTTCTGTCCCAAAAAGATAAAGAGAGGATCAAAGAAATGAAGCAGGCAACTGACCTGAAAGCAGCTCAACTCAAGGCCAGGAGTCTGGCCCAGAATGCCTCCAGCAGCAGAGCCCAGCCCTCCTCCTCAGACGTCGGGCACTGCTCGTGGCGCGTGGCACTGAGTGGTGGGACAGCCCCCACAAGAGCCAGCAACTTCAAACCTTTTGCAAAAGATCCAGAAAAGCAAAAACGATATGAAGAGTTTTTAGTAAATATGAAACGGGGTCAGAAAGGTGGGTGCTAGGCCTGGATCTCCTACCTCTCGGCCGGAGGGAAGTGCTCTTGCTCTTCTGGCCCTCGTCCCAGATTTGGATTTGAAGCATCCCACTCTGCCAGTGTTTTGCTTTGTCCAGCTGCAAACGGTGCAGATTGTAGTCCCTGGCTCTTGACCTTAGAAAGTAAGAACAAGTAGCTTGTGTTTCTCCATATCTCAGGACCCAAAGATAGCTGTTATAAGTAGAGGGAACACACCTTGGCGGTGGCTAATGTGCTAAACCACAGACCGTTTACTATTTGCAAATGCTTGCCTTCTGTAAGTGTTGTATTTCACACCAAGAGAACAAGGTCATCCCCACTTTATCTTAAAATCCTAATCAACCAGCCCTAAACTGTGGTCTAAAATTTGATTTAAAAAGGTAGTTGGCTTTGAACCATTACAAGGGGGAAAAATCACTCTCTAGTCTATGGAGTAAATTTGGGCAGACTGAGGAGAGGGATTGGTGTCATTCACGGTAGTGGTTGTGAGAGTCGACAGCAAATCTGAGGTATTGGTTTTCTTTTTTTTTTTTTTTAAGATTTTATTTATTTATTTGAGAGAGAGAGAGAGAGGACAAATGGTGGGGAGGGGCAGAGGGAGAGAGGGAGAGAAGCACACTCCCTGCTGAGCAGGGAGCCTGATGTGGGGCTCCATCCCAGGACCCTGAGATCATAACCTGAGCCAAAGGCAGACACTTAACCGACTGAGCCACCCAGGCGCCCCTGAGGCATCAGTTTTCAAAAGCAGAGGGCGGTCTATTGTGTCTTCACTCCCTACTAAGAACCCACACACTGATGTTTATTTGTTGAATTTAAAAAAAGTTAGAGAAAGGAGTGTTTTTTTGCCAAAACTAGGAATATAGTTGGGATGAGCTTATCACTATCTAGGAGCGGTAGCAAGTTCCTGGCTTCGAAGATTTAATAAGCAAAATGTTTTTCTCTGTTCTGTGAGGTAGACAGAATTCAATAAAAGAATCATGCTGAGGGGGAGAGCACTATTACCTGACAAGTACTCCCCACCATGCTCTTAGAAACCAGGGTAAGGATTGGCGTCCCCTCTGGTAAAATCTATAGGGAGACAGTGGGACCCACTTGATATTCTCCTTTAAGCCCTATGTTTTTCCTAAGAGTGAAGCAATTTGTTTTTCCTTGTCCCATAGATGCCCTGGAACGTTGTCTGGACCCCAGCATGACAGAGTGGGAGCGAGGCCGCGAGCGGGATGAGTTTGCTCGGGCTGCTCTACTCTATGTGTCTTCCCGTTCAACCTTGTCCTCCAGGTTCACGCATGCCAAGGAGGAGGACGATTCGGATCAGGTGGAAGTCCCTCGAGACCAAGAGGTCTGTCGCCATCATGTCCCTAGCTGATGAATTTTAAAATTAAAACAAATATTTTAGGTCCCTCAATGGAATGATCACCAGAGACACAGTATTATAGAATAAGAAATGATTTTATGCTTTTAGCTTCCAATATAGTTTAGCAAAAAATGTTGCAGCATGACAGCTGTTTTGTAATTTTGGACGATTGCTTGAAAACTTTTCAGTGGAAGAGCAGTCAGGTCAATGGTGTGACCACTTGATGAAAGAGAATAAATGTCTTTTCCCAGAATGATGTCAATGACAAGCAGTCAGCTGTGAAGATGAAGATGTTCGGGAAGCTCACCCGAGACACATTTGAGTGGCACCCTGACAAGCTTCTATGTAAGAGGTTTAATGTCCCTGACCCTTATCCAGAGTAAGTGGATAAATCTGCCCTTACATCAGTGCTCACTTTCCCGTATTAAAGCTATCTTTCCCTCTCAGCTACTCATGTAAATTCCCTTTTTCTAGATGAATTTACTTGTAAATGCTTAGAGTTGCAGATTTAACTTCCATTGATTTGTTACTAAAAAAATAAGCAAACGTCCAGGAAGCAAACTTTGTTCCGTATCGAAGATATGAAACTCAGATATGTCAAGTTACAAAAAGATAATGCTCGTCTAATTTGCCGCCTTTTTAACAATGTGCATACAGTTTACATTTAAAATGTTACTTATGCTAATTCTTTATAAAAGTTTGACACTTACTTGATTATAAACACTACAAAAAAGCATATATAGTTGAATCAGAGGTTTTGTCAAAAATTTAGGTATATTTTTAGCAGTGGAACTTTTCCGTAATGGAAATACATTCTCTATTTCTTTTTCTTTTTAAGTAGGCTCCACGGAGCCTAACATGGGGCTTGAGCTCACAGCCCTGAGATCAAGAATTGAGCTGAGATCAAGAGTCGGACACCTAACTGACTGAGCCACTCAGGCACCCTAGAAATACATTTTCTAATTTTCAAAGTTAAATTCTAGATCTTACTATGATAGGGAAAACCTCATGGGCTCTAAAGTCAGCCATTCCAAATTCTTAAACTTGCTTTGAGAAGCAAAATTACCCTCAGGGATCTCTTAGCAAGTAGAAGAGCTAGTGGTGAAAAACACAAGATGTTATCTAATAACACGAATTGTTATTAAAATTACACATATATGTTTTCTTTTCAACCCACAGTTCAACTTTGGTTGGCTTACCAAGAGTAAAACGTGACAAATACTCAGTCTTCAACTTTCTGACGCTCCCAGAGACAGCATCCTTGCCTCCAACTCAAGCATCGAGTGAAAAAGTACCACAGCACCAAGGTCCCGACAGTGAGTGGGGCTTCCTCGGGTCCATGCGCTGACCATGGTCTCAACCCCTAACCCATGGGGAAAACAGAATAAAGTCTTAAGGGTACACATAGTGCAAGCTCTCCCTCCATTAAGAGACTTGTTCATGTGAATACATTAGCTCATGTTGTAAGAGTCCAGATGTCTACCGTTTGGGGTTGGGGCTCTGCCTCACCATCTGCCACATTCCCAACACCTTACACCGTGCCTGGCCCATAGTAGGTTTGCTGATGTTCTGGAATGAATTAAAGAGCCACAGTGGAGAGCTTGCCTTTTGCTCACTAATTCTGATATTATGTCTCTGTCCTACCTTTCAGAACCAAGAAAGCCATCCAGATGGGATACATCTAAACAAGAAAAGAAAGAAGATTCCATTAGTGAATTTTTAAGTTTGGCTAGATCAAAAGTTGGTCCACCTAAACAAGAGTCCAGTCCATTAGTAATCAAAGAGGAAGAGCATGTGACGGAATCACTCTCAAATAAGGTATCTGGGGCTTCCAGGTTCTCTTTGCAGGCTGACTATGGCATTTGTCCTCTGTGATGGTGCTTTTTCATCACTCGATAGGAGGGTTCCACAAACTTTCTGTGAAGGGCCAGGTATTAAATATATTAGGCTTTGTGGGCCATATAGTGTCTGTCACAACCACTCAACTCTACTGTTGAATGTGAAAGAAATCATAGGCAATATGAAAAAAATTGGGTTCATCTATGTTCCAATAAAATTTTATTTACAAAGCAGACAGTGGGTTGGATTTTGCCCATAGGCTGTAGTTACCAACACCTGCTCTATATTACAATAGTTTCAATCATATGTTTGATCATGAGGAAAGATTATAAACTGCTCTGCCAGGAATGGCTTTTACTTAGCATCAACCATTGAAATAAAATTCAATGTGTTTTCTTTTGTGGAGAATATAAACAAAATATACATTGTGTTTTTAAAAAAATTACTGCTTTAATAGTTAAAACTTGAATTTAATAAAAAGTTACTTTTATTTATAATAGCCTCATTTTTAAATGAACATGCATTAAAAGGTACAGTTCAGTGAATTTTTATACATACATAGATTTGTGGAGGGGCACCTGGGTGGCTCAGCCAGTAAAGCGTCTGCCTTTGGTTCAGGTCATGATCCCAGGGTCCTGGGATCGAGCCCCGCATTGAGCTTTCTGCTCAGCGGGGAGCCTTCTTCTCCCTCTCCCTTTGCCTGCCGCTCCCCCTGCTTCTGTGCTCTCTCCCTCTGTCAAATAAATAAATAAATAAATAAAAATCTTAAAAAAAAAAAAAAGATTTGTGGAACCACCACCACAATCAGGATGCAAGATGGTACTATCACCCCAAAAAACTCCCTCCTGCTCTCATACCCCTGCCTCCTGCAAAGGCCTACCAATCATTGATCTATTCTGTCTCTATAGTTTTGTTCTTTCCAAAATATTATATAAATGGAATCAGACAATATACGTATATAACTTTTTGAGACTGGGTTCTTCCACTCAGTATCAAACCTTTGAGATTCACCAGTAATGTATTATCAATAGTTCATTCCTTTTTATTGCTAAATAATATTTTGTTGTGTGGGTGAGCCACAGTTTGTTGGTTGTTCACCCTTTAAGGACGTATGGTGGTTTCCGGCTTTTGGCTCTCATAAATAAAGCTGCTAATGGCATTCATGTGCAGAGTTTTGTGTGAATATAAGTTTTCATTTCTCTAGGGTAAATACCCAATAGTGGGATTGCTGGGTAATATATACATGTAGATTTAACTTTATAAGAAACTGCCAAACTTTATACCAAAGTGCTTGCTTTGTGTATTTTGAAACTCTCTTGTTAGGTGCATACAGATTTAGTATTGTTTTATCTTTTTGCTGAATCAAACCTTTTATCATTAGGTAATATTACTCTTTATTTCTGACAATTTGCACAGTATGTATTTTTTCATCTTTTTACTTTTAGCCTATTTATTTCATTGTGTTTAAAGTGGATTTTTGATAAAAAGTATGTCATTGTGTGTCCTTTTTTAATAATACATTTAGATAATCTGTATGTTTTACTTTGTGTGTTTTAGCCATTAGCATTTATTGTAATTTGTTGACATATTTGGATTTAGGTCTACAGTTTTGTTTCCTGTCTGTTCCCACTCTTTTTGTTGCTCTCTTTCTCCTTTCTTACTTTGTTTTGTATTACTTGAATAATTACCAGTATACTATTTTTAATTTATCTATTACATTTTTAACTCTATTTTTTTAATGATTGCTCTACAATATACATGTTTACTTTTTCACAGTTTACTTAGAATTGATATTGTACCATCCTAAGAGGAATGTGGAATCTTTACCTCTCTCTAGGTCCCTTTACTCTCCTGGCTTTATGATGTCGCCTTATGTATTACGTGCACACACACTAAAAACCTCATAAGAGTTTTTTAATTTTTGCTTTCAGTTGTTAATACATGTTTAAAGAACCGATGAGCTGACAATCCGTTTTATTTACTTGGATATTTACCATTGCTGTTGCAATGGTAACAGCTTTCTCACCTATCAGTTCCTCTGTTTGAGGAACTCCCTGTATTGAGCATTTCTTTTAGAGCAGGTGCAACAAGTTCTTCTCTTAATTTTTCCTTCGTCTGAGAATGTCCATGTTTTATCTTCATTCCTGAAGGATGTTTTTGCTGGATATAGAATTCTGGGTCAACAGGTCTTTCCTTTAGCCCTTTTAAGAATGTTGTGCCACTTTCCTCTGGCCTTCCTGATTGCCGATAAGAAATCTAGTTGTTCTGCTTGTTGTTCCTTTCCTTAGGATGACGTGACTTTTCCTCTGGCTGATCTCAAGATTTTCACTTCATCTTTGGTTTTTTACTGTTTGACTATGATGTGTCTGAGCGTGGATTTCTTTGAGATTCTTTTGTTTGGGGTTTGCTGAGCTTCCTGAATCTTGTCTTTCACCAAATCTGGGACATTTTCAGCCATTATTTTTTCAAATATATTTTCTGCTGCACACTCTCACACCTCTCCTGGGACTCTGGTGACATAAACGTTAGACCTTTTGATATTGTCCCCCAATTCTCTTTTCAATCTGTTTTCTCTCTCTGTTCAAATCAGATAATTTCTATTGATCTGTCATCAAGTTCGCTGACTCTTTCTTCTGTCATCTCCATTCTGCTAGAGAACCCATTCGGTGAATTTCTTACTTTGGTTATTGTATTTTTCATTTCTAAAGTTCTCATTTGGTTCATCTTTATATCTTTTATTTCTTTGCTGAGACCCTTTTATCTTTCCATTTGTTTAACCTTATTCTTGAACCACGTAATAGTGGCTTTAAAGTCTGCCACATAATTCTAACACTTTTGTCATTTGGGGTTAGTGTCTATTGATTGTCTTTTGCAAGTTGAGTTTTTCCTGGTTGGTTGTATACCAAGTAATTTTGGATTACATCCTAGCCATTTTGGACATTATGTTATGGGACCTTAGGTTTGTTTAAATTATAGGGAGAATGGTGAAGTTTTGTTTTGTTTTGTTTTAGCAGACGGCTGACCTAATTAGGTTCAGGCTACATCCCTGTTCCAACCCACCTGGGTTCAAATGTCATTCCAGTTTTCAGAGTCTTTATAGCTATGCTATTCAGATCTTTCCTGCGGGTGTACTTCCCAGTGGCTGGTCTGGGACCTGGATGGTAGTTAATCCCCTAGATCTGTTATCAAAACCTTTCGTTTGCTTTTTAGAGTCAGATTTACCCTTGCACAGCTCAGATGTGAGCCAGGAGCTCACAAACTTTCTATAGTATCACTCTCTTACGAGCTCCTCATCATGATCTTCCTGATGCTGTCTGACTTTCAGGCTCCCTGTCACACCCTCCATTCAGAAGGCTGGAACTTAGTTTCCCTGCTCTGGGTTGCACTTCCTATGACTTTATCTGTGGCTGGAGTCAAGTGGCAAGAGGGCAAGAAGGGGGAAAAAGCAGTAGGATTTGCTTCAGATTGTTGAGACCACCGCTTCTCTGGTCAGAGAAAAGGGTTCCCATCCATCAAAGCCTGGCAGCTGCTGCCAGCGTGGATTTGGAACCTCTCCATGAGGTTTCTACTGTTATTATTTATTTTTATTTTTTTGAAGATTTTTATTTATTTATTATTTGATAGAGAGAGAGAGTGAGAGAGGGAACACAAGCGGGGGAGTGGGAGAGGGAGAAGCGGGCTTCCCGCTGAGCAGGGAGCCCGACTCAGAACTCAATCCCAGGACCCTGGGATCATGACCTAAGCCGAAGGCAGATGCTTAACAACTGAGCCACCCAGGCGCCCCTCTACTGTTATTTCTTAAATGGCATAAAACCTTACTCAGGGATTCTGGCTCTGTGCTATGGTCATTGGGTTAGGAGGACTTCTAGATTTTCCCAGAAATCATGTTGAGATAGTATTTAGATAATTTTGCCTGGAAAAAGTCTTGGTTCTTGCTTTTTCACTTATTAGCCAGGTGACTGTAGGAATCTCACTTGCATTCTCTGGGTTATTTAATTTCTTTCTTTGAAAGCTTTTTCTGAGTTGGCATAGTGTGAATGGCCAGAAGTGTCTGTGAAGACGGATATGGGCCAGTTGCCATTCAGTTGCAGCCTGTGCATGTGACGCTGATACCTGTGGTTTGCCGTAAAGACATCAGATTCATGACTTTTCTGGGGAATTGTTGCCATGAGCTCCTGTGCTTCCCTGTCAGCCTCTCTCTCCTGACTTCTTGTATAATTTTTAAAAAAGATTTTATTTATTTATTTGAGAGAGAGAGCAGGAGCGGGGGGACGTGGCAGAGGGAGAAGAAGCAGCAGACTTACTGCTGAACAGGGAGCCCTACTCAGGGCTCGATCCCAGAATCCTGAGATCATGACCTGAGCTGAAGGGCAGACTCCTTCTTGTATAATTTTGAACAATTTTGAAGCAGTGTCAGAAGTTTAAATGTAATTTAGATACTTTTGTTCCCTGAACCACTTGAGCATAAGTTGCCAACCAGGTGCCCGGCTCTGCTGTGTTTCCTTCGAGGAAGGGTGTTCCCCTGTAGAACCGAAGTACATCCATCAAGGTCTGGGAATCAGCACTGATGCATTCCTGCTGTGTCTAATCCTTGGACCCATTCAGGTTCCACCAGTTGTCCTAATAATGACCTTTATAGCAGAAAATGCTGCTTGGGGTCACTCATTGCATTTAGTATCAGAGCCCCTTTAGACTCGTTCAGTCTGGTACAATTCCTGTCTTTCAGAATCTTGAGGCTTGAAGATTGCAGGCCAGTATTCTGTAGAGTGTCCTCAGTTTGGGCCTCTCTGATGTTTCCTCAGGATTAGATTCAGGTTCTGCCCTTTCGGCAGGACTACCTCAGTGGGGCTACGGCTGGGCTCTCGCTGCATGCTGTCAGGCGGTGCACGGCGTCCACTTGTCCCGTTGCTGGTGTTCACTTTGGTCACTTGAGTAAGGTGGTATCTGCCAGTCTTTTCTGTTGTGAAGTTAGTTTTTTTGCCCTCTGTACTTAGTAAGTACTTTTATTTATTAATTTATCACTAATTTTTACTTAACTATTTTATTTTATTTTTTATTTATTTATTTTTTAAAGATTTTATTTATTTATTTGACAGAGAGATAGCGAGAGCAGGAACACAAGCAGGGGGAGAGGGAGTGGGAGAAGCAGGCTTCCCGCAGAGCAGGGAGCCCAGTGTGGGGCTTGATCCCAGGACCCTGGGATCATGACCTGAGCCGAAGGCAGATGCTTAACGACTGAGCCACCCAGGCGCCCCATACTTAATTATTTTAATGACTATCAAGGAGCTCTGAAATATATACATATCTTGTTCCTCATCAAACTGTGGACCCATGGTTTCCTGTTTTATTTAAGGACTAACTCAGTATTACCCTTATTTATTTTAATGTTCAAATGGTCTTAGTTTGGCTGGCTGGAGCTCCTTCAGGAGGTTGGCTTCTGTGTTTTTTTGGGATGTTCCTCTTACTCTGTAAGCTTGTCTTTGCTCTCTGGGCACAGTGATGTCTGGGCGTATCTTTGTGTTTATTCAGCCCCAGCTCTGGAATCAGTCCTTTCTCCAAGGTGCCCCAGTTATTTTTAGTAGGGAATGGTGTACTTTACTTCTTTAATTTTTTTCTGTGAAGAGAGTTTACTTTAAAACTACAAATGTCACTGTCTTGTACCAGTTTTCCTCCTGTGGGTATTTGTAACTCTGCTCCAGAAACGGAGGTGATAGGGTATGGGGAGTGACCCCGCTGAGAGTGAGGAGAACCAGTGGTAGAGTCCAGACCCACCTCCTTGGCACGAATTCGAATTCGCACCGTGAGTGCATCCTCGTGTCTCTGACCCGGGTTCTTCAGGGGTACAGTGGAAGGACCGGAGTGGATTCTGATCGAGGCCAGTCCCGGGGCTCTCTGTCTCATCATGGCTGTTTGCACTTAGCACATCAGATTACCCCACGCCCATCTGGGGAGAAGCTGCTGGTGGGGAGGAGTCGTGTCTTCTTCATGCCTTTGCTCCTTGTTTATTTAATTGAGTTTGTACAACGTTACTGCCTGTCTGTTCGGCGAATCTGGTTGTCCACAGCTGGGCTTCCTGTAGGACTAGCGACGTGTAGTTGTGAAGGGAAGTTCCTTGACCATGGAATGCACGGGCTCCCCGCGCCCTCCCCTCCGTGCGGAGCCCCTGTTTTCTCCGCAGCATTTTATATGAGTAGGCTGCCTTCATTAACCTCTCATCTTGGTCCTTTGAAGGCTCGATAGACTCTTGAGAACAGGACAGAGGTACTGTGCTAGTTCCCACTGCATTTTTGTGGTTCCTTTGCCATTCTGATGAATGACCCGTCTCCAGGAGAGTCTTTGGCTGCTTCTACCAGTTGGCTCGTTCTGCAGTGGTTGAATCAGAAACATCAGAAGAATAAATGCCATGTGAGCGGTCATTGTTTAGCTAGGCAGCGCGTGGGTGGGGAACCCATGTACCTGAGCATAAACGTGTGTGTCTCTGTCTTTCTAGAACGTCTGGCTCCCCTCACCTTTACTTCTTCATTCCTGACTCTTATTTCATTGTTAATACAGAATATAAGCAAAGGTGAGGATTCACAGACTGAAGGAGAAGGCAGCCGTCCATCCATGGACTTGTTTAAGGCCATCTTTGCCAGTTCGTCTGATGAGAAGTCCTCATCCTCTGAGGATGAGCAAGGTGACAGCGAGGATGATCAGGCAGATCCTGGGGAGGCTGGCTTCAAAAGCTCCCAAGAGACTGACTCAGTGGAAACCTCATCTGTGGCACACAGTACGTGGATACTTTAGATTTGGGGATCTAAAGAAGAAAATGAGGATGTCTCTAGAGAAGCTGCTTCTTTGTTTAGTGTGCAGTTCTTTTTTTTTTTTTTTTTAATTTAAGTTCAGTTAGCCAACATGGTACATCATTACTCTCGGGTAGCGTCAACAATTTCTCAGTTGCGTGTAACACCCAGTGCTCATCACATCACGTTAGTGTGCAGTTCTAACCCAGGATAATTAGCAAGCAATGATGTTTTAATCTTTTATATTTTTAATTGTGGCATCAGATATAAATTTCTGGTGTATTTTTAGGATAGCTGTGTTTGATAATATTGATTTTCCTTGCCCTAGTTGAGAAGAATTTAAAACTAGTAAATTTATTGTTTAAAAAATAGATTTTTTTTTTTTTTTTTTGACCTGGTTGATGATGAGGTGCTAGGATTATTGGCAACATTTGGTCCTGAGGTATACAGGGGCTCTTCCCCGAGCCAGGAGTTTTGGCACAGAAAAGGAGGCCCTTCGGCGCTTGCAAGCGTCAGAGACTTTTCAGATGCTTGGGTGGGTGGACAGAATTTTCCATCTCAGCCTTTGGGTGGTCTGTGATCCCTGTCAGTCTGTGGTGGACTTGGGTATAATATTTTTAGTGTCTTTAGCCAAAAAAATGCAAAGAGATATAAAATATTGTTTATTCTTAGATGATTCATAAATGCCTATTTCCTATTTCTGTGGGGAAAAAAGCCACCCAACTTATTTTTTATTTCAAAGTGATATATACTTGAATTGTTAAAGTTTAAAAATATAGAAATGTAGAAAGCTTAAGTCCCTTGGAATCCCACTTCCCTGAGATAAACATTGTTAATATTTTGATGCATATTTTCCCATACTTTTTGCATTTTTCTTTCCACTCTCTGAAGACATAGTCCTCTCTTTAAAAAACGAGATTATTACTGCGAATATGGTAATTTGTTTATATTCAGCTTTTCCCTTCTTTGATAATTTATTTAGAGTGAAATTAAACTTTCTGAGCTGGGACATAGTCTTAGATCCCTGTTGTTAAGTTTTTCTTCTTCTCAGAGGATATCTTTCCTTGAAGACATCTTTCAACCCTTCAGGTCTCAGTGAGGTGATCCCGAGCACGTGCTATACACACCCCTGTGTTGCAGCCCTTGGTGCACTTGGTTGCAGATACCCCGTGTGACTGACTTCCCAGCTCAGATGTCCACGAGGTTGGAGGTCAGGTTTACATGCTCACTGCTGTATCCTTAGCGCCTGGCGTGAGCTAGTTAAGCAAAGTGGTGAAGAAAAGCACGCATTATCTGGTGGCAACAGGTATTAATTAAAGAATCAAACACGTTAGTATTAGTATAATATTATTTACTATTAATATAAATAGAATTAATACTCTGGTGTTTTTCAGCTAGAGAGCCGGCACCCCAGGAGCCCGTACCTTCATTCCCGATACAAAAGCTGCAGATAGATGAAAGAGAACCCTTCGGCCCACGGCTGCCTCCTGTCTTCTGCCCTAGTGAGTTGAGAGCTCGTTGGTTCACCCATTTGCATCAGCACCAGTGTCTCCCCTGAGCTGTGACAACTCTAACCGTCTTATCACCTCTACCTGTCTAATGCAACACGAGGTCAACCACATACATACAGTTGACCCTTGAGCAAGGCAGGAGTTAGGGGTGCCAACACCATGCACAGTCGAAAATCTGCATATAACTTTTGACTTCCCCCAAAACTTAATTACTAATAGCCTACTGTGGACCAGATTCCTTACCCATCACATACACAATTGGTTAACACTTCTTACGTATGTTATATGTATTATGTACTGTATTCTTACAGTAAAGTAAGCTAGAGAAAAGCAAATGTTGTTAAGAAAATCACAAGGAAGTGAAAATACATGTACAGTACTGTGCTTATTGAAAAAAATTCACACATAGTGGCTCTGTGTAGACTCGTGTTGTTCAGGGGTCGCTGTATATACATCTGTTTCTGGTTTATTTGTTCTTAGCCACATTTTGAATCTCATCGCTTCCACAGAGTGCCTAAATGATAGTGGTTGCTTTATAGCCTCCGAGACCTTGCAACTTCTTTTTCTTTCTAACACTTAGATACGTACAGTAGAGTCCTGAGCGTCTCAGATGTCACTTTGAGAAATAAAAAAATTAAAAAATCTAGGACACCGGGTTGGGTGAGGAATTGCAGGGAGAAAGGTATTCGGAGACTTTTTTATAGTTTGGCTAATGTAGCAAATAAAGTAAAAGTAATTCTTTCAGAAGTAAACGCAGTCCATCCTCCCCCAGTGTCAGTCAGCAACATCTCAAATTGACATCTCGTTAAAATGTTTAGACTGGCCTATCCTCTCCTTGAAGGCCAGGTTAGCAAACACCTGATAACCTGGCCCAGGTACATAGATGACATAATTCTATTATTTCCCTGATAGTTTCCTATAGCACCCACATAAAAATATTGTTTTGGTTAGTGAAGCCAGTCTTCAAAGAGGTGATAAAAAAAGTGTGAGGTTTTGAAAAATTGCAGTGAATATATTTCTGATTTGCTTTAGTTGTTCAGATCTTCAGCTTAAAATAAGTATTTCAGCATCTAAAAGCGAAGTTATTTATGCCCATTTCTCAGACCATCTTTGATAGCCTTGTAATAGTTAATTACTTAATTTTGTCTATGGGTTATCAAGGGGAGATGGTTTTTCAAAAACGAGCATTAAAAAAAAAAGTTGGGGGGGGTCAGATTTTAAAATACCTGACCAAATGATGGGACTGGAGAGTTACAGGCACCTGTTCCCTGGGTTTGGAAATATCCATGCTTCTGAAACACCTCTCCCTTAGGTGGAAAAAGCTGATGATCTACCCTGCTTCTACTGTTGTTAATTTTTGCTGATTTGGTTACCTGGAAGTTAATGCCCTATGAAAACATTTTGTTCAGCATTTGGAGGTGGAGAATTCAGGCATATGCCACTTGTTTGGTCATTTTTAATGGCGACATACATTGTGTTGTTTTGATGCTAGTTTTCTAGGGTTTCAGTTTATAAGACAAATTCATGTATAATGTGCTTTCATAAAGGGAGGAGTTGACATTTATGTGCCAGATTCTAGGCTATGGGATTCACGTGCCTGGTTCCATCCAGTCCTCTATGGCCCTGAGAGAACAGGGAGTCTTACTGTCTCTATTCATAGATGTGGGGACTGAGGCTTGGAGAAGTTGAGCAATGAACCCCTGCTGGCAACCTCAGCTGAGGTTCAGACTCTGGTCCGCCTCTGAGCTTGCCCGAGGATATTAAATTGCAAAAGGCTTGTGCAATCTGGTCCACTTTTATCTTCATCTGACTCATCTAGCCGATAAGGCAGTGGCAAGATACTGGCTGGATCACACAGGTCCAGTATTGAGGTTTCTGGCAGTTTCTAAATATAGAGCTACCAGGTGACATGCTAATCTGCTTATCAGTGAGGCAGGGCAGGAGTTCCACCCTAATGTTAAACATTCCACCTACATCAACAGTTCCCAGTTCAGTAATTTAGTCTTCCTTTAACCTAGCAGTTCACGTGTGTGTTACGTGTGTGTTACATTTGCGTTACATTTGCCTTTCAGATCTTCGTCAGACACTTGAGGCGCCTCACAAAGAGAAACATAAAAAGAACAAAGAAAAACACAAGACCAAGAAGGAGCACAGACGGAGGAAAGAGAAGGTGAGTACCTTCTAGGTGTCCCGGGACCGGATGCAGGCTCTGGTGTCCTTGCTTCTGTCCTGCAGACAAGCCCCGCCCCCCTCGGGGCACGTGGGCCTCTGCACACCTTGGCAGAAATGTTGACATTCATATAAGCCTTCAATTTTCAAGAACTTTCAGACAGAATATTTTAATTACTCAGTTGTACTTAGAACAGTTTTTATTTGTGAACATTAAAAAGTAGGCAAAAAGGACATTGAAATACTTTAGAGTAATGGTTGAATATTAAATAATAGAATAGTATTAATTGGCTATTCATTCAATATTAGATGAAGATACTGTTTTGAACATTTTTTCTCTACAACTTTTGTCATCATTACAAACACAGATTTGGGTCCATAGCTTGCTACTTGAGGTAAGGGAAACTTGAAGGAGTAGTGTGTGCTCTCACCCTGACAGCCCCAATCTCATGATCCGTGTGTATCCAGTGATGGCACAAGCTTTTAATTCGGTTAATGTGAGTGTTGGGTCCCAGAGTGCTCTGGGCAGTGGTGGAATGGATGACAAACAGCTCCATAATTGGCTACCTGAAAGAAAGGATTCATGAGCTTGGAAGGTGTACCTGAAAGAAAGGATTCCTGAGCTTGGAAGATGATGAAAGTTCTGTTGTGGTGACAGGGAAAAAATGTGCTGCCAGGTTGAAAACCAAATTCATTTGTTTCTCACCAATGTATCTGCTCTTCTCGGATCTTCTACTTGTTTCTTTGTTGTGCTTTTCCACCGTCCTTGTCATCCTGATAGGTAGTTGATCACATATGCCTAACGACATGGACCGTTGAGCTCATGGGAGGTGGCAGGGCTCACCTGGGTTAAGATGGGGGCTAAGTGGCAAGATGGCATGCTGCCCGCATCTGCCTGGTTCTGCTGTGTCTGCGCGGGAGGAGTCCTCAGAGGGTGTGTGGGGCGGAGAGTGTGCACAGCTGTGTGCCCTGGGCTGTCCCATAGGAGGCTCGTTCCAAATGAGGTGTTTTGTCTTTGTGTTTGAATGAGCCCAGCAACCAAATGCTTCCTTAGCCTGTCATCATAGGAATCGGGAAGGGAAACGCCCATTGGCCCCCCCCACACCCCGCCTCGCCTCACTATTCTTTTTCAGAAAAGGAAGCACCGGAAGCACAAACACAAAGGCAAGCAAAAGAATAAAAAATCGGAGAAGAGTAGTAGTTCTGAGAATGCAGACAGCAGCGACAGCCAGAGCGATGACGAGGGTCCTGCAGACCTGTCACCCCAGGAGCTGCTCAGAAGGTAGGGGGTGGGGCACGGTGGTTTCCGGACGCCCTCCAGAGGCTTGTGGGAATCTTGATGTAGTTGCTGAGAGGCAGATGTCAGAAGTGATAAATGTATATATTGACTAGGCTTTTTAGAAGTTCATTTTTTACTACACAAGTAATATGTGAATATATTATCATTGTGAAAATTCAAACCTTACAGAGAAAGCTTCAAGTGGTCCTCGAGCAGTTTCCAAACCTCTCTCTCCAGCAACCTCTGCCGTCAGCTTCGTGTGTAACTTTTAAGACTTTTTTGTTCAGTCATTCTTATACACACACACACACACCATATGTACACACACGTTTTGTTGCACATTTTAAAAATAAATAGTACAATTTTATGTAGCATAAATCTATGGATTATGAACATGTAGAATGAAGAAATACTGCCAAATTATTTCTGGAAGTGTCTGTATCCATTTCACCTTGTTACTACATCAGCTACAAACAGTTCAGAAATGTTTGTCAGCATGATGGGCGAAGAATGGCATCTCACTTTTAATTTGTATTTCTCGGACTAGTAATGAGGTTGAGTGGCTGGAGGACAGCCTTTGCCTATGTGCTCGCTTCTGAGTAGCTTGCTCACATTCTTTGCACAGTGTTCTGTTTTCTGTTACATTGTTTGTTTTACTTGTTTCAGTCAAGTAAGGTAGTATTTTGCTGATTTTTAGGAATTAAAAAAGGATAATTCTGGATATGAATCCCTTGTGTTTTAGTGTGTTACCTATCATGTGACTTTTAATTATCTTTGTTGTACAGAAGCTCTAATTTTTGGTGCCCTCAGTTTTACTAATGGTTGGGCAGGGTATGTTTTATAATTTTGTCTCCTAAAGGTCTTCCCTAACCCAAGAGTTTATATATGTTTATGAGCTATTCTGCTTTTATAGTTTTGTTTTTGTTTAATCTGTTTGGATTTTTTGGTGAGTTTGAGCCCCATGTTGGATGTAGAGAGTACTTAAAATAAATTAATATTTTAAATTAAAATGAATAAATAAATTAATTAGAAAAAAGAAAAGAAAATCAAGAAAGGTACTCAGGACCCCAGTTTGTTCTGCTTCAGTGCACGGCCCTCCTAGGAGGGGATGGGTGGAGGATGGCATCGGGGGTGGTTGTGGTCCTGCCTGGATGTCACGGTCTTCACTGCTGCCATGGCCTGGTCACCACGGGGCTGGGAAGGGGAAGTCCAGCTGCGGGCCCAGGATGAAGGGGGAGAGGCAGGGGTGAGCCCTTTATGTCAGCCCTACGCGCCGAACTGGCTCATTAAAGGTAGAGTAGCTTGGTCATGTCCGCAGTCCCTGTGCGGGCCTGCTCCTCCATTCTTCACTCTGGTTTCTTTTCTTTTCTTTTCTTTTTAATATTATTTATTTATTTATTTATTTGAGAGAGAGAGTGAGAGAGAGAGAGCATGGGGGGGAGAGTCAGAGGGAGAAGCAGACTCCCTGCTGAGCAGGGAGCCTGACACGGGACTCGATCCCGGGACTCCAGGATCATGACCTGAGCCGAAGGCAGTCGCCCAACCCACTGAGCCACCCAGGCGCCCCTTCACTCTGGTTTCTTTCTTTCTTTCTTTTTATTTATTTTTTTTGAGAAAGAGCATGAGAGAGCATGAGTAGGGGGAGGAGCAGAGGGAGAGGGAGAAGCTGACTCCCTGCTAAGCATGGAGCCCAATGCAAGGTTCAATCCCAGGACTCCGGGATCATGACCTGAGCTGAAGGCAGACACTTAACCCACTGAGCCACCCAGGCGCCCCTCTTTGGTTTCTTAGCCATTTGGTACTGTTCTGTCCACCCTGTTTTAATTACTCTGGCCTTGTAAGCATATCTTGCCATCTGGAAATACAAGTGCCACCCCTTATTCTTTTCCATTTACTTCTTCAGAATGGACAATACATCTCATGATTCAAAAATACAAAGGAGTTGAGCATTTCAGTTTCATCCCGAGCCTCCTGAAGTGGCTGTGCCCACTCCTGTTTCCCTGTCCTCCTGCACACCAGTATGATGGGGGGGGCGGGGGAGGAGCATACCCCAGGCATGGCTCATTTCATCCACATGCACCCCTGTGAGGCAGACACCTGGGGCCCCTCGTCTTTATAGGTGGGACAGGGAAGTTAGGTCACGTGGCCAGGCCCACAGAACCTCACCAACACCTGAGGCCCTCACCCTTGAGCATTTGGGGCCATCTGATGAGTCGTTCCTGCTGGGGAAGCCCGTCAGTGCCCATTTGGAGGGCGCGGTGGGAGGGCTGGAGCAGGGGCTTGCTGTGGGCACCGTGCAGCAGTCGGAAAACATGGGCACACAGCTGTGCACTGATTGGATCTAAAACTTACCATCAAGAGACCCAAAGCTGCAGAACAGTGTATACAGGTGGTGCTGTTGATGTTAAAATGTTGTCCTCAGGCCTTTGGGTTTCCCTGCGTGCACACGTATGTACATCCTTGCCTAGGAAGAGGGCTGGAGGGGTTCTTGCACCCACGAGAGCACCTCTCTTCAAGGAAGGGAGGGTCAGAAGTGTGGAGTGCCCTTATCTGACACTTGTGGTTGCTACAGGTGTAGTCCCACCGCTCCTCACCCCGAGTCTCCTAGGTTCTCCTCTGGGAGCCTGGAGGGCCCTCCATCCTCTGTGTCTCGCTCCCCTCTGTGCATTGCCTGTCTGCACCCATCTCCTAGGAGGGGTGGCAGGAGGCTCACGACTACAGGGGCTCGTTTGCATTCCCAGCACCTGGCTTGGAATGTCACTCTTGGTAAGGGCCCTGGTACTTTTCTTCTGGGACCATGCAGTTTGGTTCTGGTGCAATCGCAGTCAGCTGCCTCCACCCCCTTCTCCCGAGACACCGGTCTACCTCCTGTCTCTATCAGTTTGTCTTGCCCATTCTAGAATTTCATAGACAAAGAATCATATGGTTTAGTAAACGCTGTAGTGCACACACGTATGTATATGCACACAGACCATAAGCTTCCAGCTCCGTGCATTCTTGCTGCCCGATCAAGGGATACCCCAGCACCCCACAGCCACTCATGTCTCCTCCCACTTAGCCTGGCTACCCCCATTCCCACAGGTAACCCCTCTGCTGGCCTCTGTCACCATTGATTAGCGCTTGGGCTTTACTTAAAGGAACCATGGAGAAGGACTCTCGCATCGGCCACATGATTCTGGCAGCAGCAGCTGGCTTGCCCTCATTGCTGTGGAGTAACCCTTTATGGGATCACAGAGTATTCATCTCTTCTGTTGTTGGGGACATCTGGTTTTCCACTTTGGGGCTGTTGAGCAAGGATCTAGAGGCAGTGTGGCCCAGCTCTACTCGATGAATGCCCTTGTGCCCTTGAAGCCGAGATTTAAGACTGTCAGCTTAGGAGCTTTTGGCCCTGGAACAAACATGTTTGTTTTGTTTTGTTTTCAGTTCCTTCCCAGTGCTCCTACATGAGATAGGTGAAACCAGGATTAGAACTTGCTTTTATAAACAGGTCCTAATATGAGGTGTGGAGTGTGAGTCTCCCGGTAGGGGCCACAGAGAAGCATATTAAGAAGGCAGATTAAATGATGCTTTCATAGTTTGCAGTCATCCTCTGTGCTCTGTGGGTACACGTGTGCCCCTGGGACTTGGGGAGGTCTGGCATACTCAGCTCCCACGGAGCTGTCTGGCTTTCCAGTTCTTACCTAATTGTCCTTCTTTCTCCTTTATTTCCTTTTCCAGGCTGAAAAGTCTTCCACTAAGGAGGCAGTAATTGAATTCTACCCTGGCCTTTCCCAGTCCCAGGTCTCCTCCATGATGGAAGCTCATCGACTGCTCGCTTAATACCCTGTACAGATTGTATTTATATGTAAATTCATGCTGTAAAATAATTTTTAAAACCTTGACATTTCAAAGGCTGCCTTGGAAGGTTGTAGGAATTGATTTCTCTTTTTAACTTCGGTTAGTGTCAGAGGAAACAATTCAGACTGTACAGTTTAATTAAAATGGAATTTTTCTATTTTCTTCTTGATTTTTTATTTCCTGAAACTTTTGAAAAGAAATGAAAAGTGAAATGTTTTCTCTGATTTTGCTCATGAAGAAAGCCGAGGCCAGATAAGGACAATTGGACTTAATTAAGGACTTGTAAGAGTGAAGGAAGTGGTGGTTTCCCCATTCCTCAGGCACTGGGCTCCTGCCTCTCCTGGTGCATGGTGGTGGCCAGGAGCCCAATGGGCGGTCCAGTGCCAGGATCCTAGCAGGTGGCCTCAGCCTTTTAGGGTGGATGTCACCAAAGTGTCCCAGACAGTTTCTGAGACCAAGCGCCGGAGAGTGTGCACCCACAGCCCAGGTCACACAGGCTCCAGGTCCTTGCTCTGCAGCCCTGGTTCCCCGCTCAGGAGCTGCATCATCATCACTGATGAGACCTTTGAGAAAAGTTGCAGGGGTTCAGAGTGACAGCATAGAAAGATCAGAAGGATTTCCAAAGTAGAAATAAGGAAGAAAACCACTTCTACTTCTACCATCCAGAGATGATAACCCTTAGTATTTGGGAATATCCACCCATCTTTTTTTTTTTTTTTTTTTAAGATTTTATTTATTAGAGCGAGCGAGAGAGAGCACAGGCAGGGAGAGCTACAGAGGGAGAGGGAGAAGCAGGCTCCCTGCTGAGCAGGGAGCCCGACTGGGGACTCATCCTAGGACCCTGGGATCATAACCGGAGCCGAAGGCAGACGCTTAACCGACTGAGCCACCCAGGCGTCCCCCCACCCAGTCTTTTTCTATCGGTGGGGCTGCTTCCCGACTAGAGGTGACATTCGTTCTCTGTCATTGACATTGTGACAGGTATTTTCTTCATGCTCTTATATATTGTGTGTCCCCACTCCCGACAGCTGCATCTGAATTCATCCAGGGCCCATTCTGTAACTCAGTGACCATTTCTCTGTTGTTGACACGAGTCGGTTGGCCAGGAGCCCCCGCACAGGTAGAGGGCACACAGAAATCGTCCTGGGAGAGGGAGCCAGGATGACCCAAAAGGAGGCCGCGGGGATGGGGCTGCTGGTTTCGCCCGCTTGGCCTCAGTCCTTTTGTGCCCAGGGCTCAAGCCCAGTGTTTCTGGGAGTAAGCGCGCCCCGCGTGGAGCGGAGACAGGGAGATCGCAGCGCCCGCGGAGGGCACGTGAGCCCCCGGAAGCGGCCGCAGGGCGCAGGCGCGCGGGGCCACCGTTCGCGGCTGCGCCCGGGTGCTGGGTGCCGGCCACCGTTCGCTGCCCGGCCTGGGTGCTGGGTGCCGGCCACCAGCAGGCCAGGCTCCGAGATGGCCTCCCAGCCGCCGTGCGCCCCCTGCTCCCCAGAATGCCTGGACGAGGACGGGAAGACAGTGTCCCAGCTGCGTAGCGTGCAGCTGCCCTCCATCCTCTCCAGCGACCTTGAGCAACTGTTCCATAAACTGCCCGATGTGGCTCTGATCAGGGCCTATGGCCGCTTCAGGCTGTCGACGTTGGAGGCACACCAGGACCCGCTGCTGGCTCCCTTTGACCCCCTGGAGGTCAGCAAGGACTCACCACCACCCCAGGAGCACCCGAAGCCTGAGAAGAAGTTCTGGGGCGACCAGGAAACCCTCTCCAAGGTCAGACTACGGGGGTGGGGGTGAGGAACGCAGACTTGAACCCGGTACGTGGGGAGGTCGCAGTGAGCGGGCTAAGGAGAGCCGTGGGGAGCCACTTGGTTTTGCCAGGGCCCCCCGAGTGAAGCCACTGGGCTGCTGTCTCTGGGAAAACAAGGCTGTCCTGGGGGAGGACAGTGTTTCAAAGTGGGGGATCCTGACCCCACCCAGACTGACTTCTGGCCGAGCCTCCCAAACGTCCCCAGGTGACATCCCCAAGTGCATACTCTAGGGTCAGTGAAGGAGCCCTCCGTACCCATGAAACAGTTTGCTCCAGAAGCAACAGAAAACCTAGAAGAATGAAAAGAAAAACAAAAAAATACAAAACAACCCCCCCCCCAAAACCCCTATCAACACTACTTTGTCTTCTCTGTGATACTTGAGAGACATCGCATTAAAACAAAGGCTGGTGGCTGGGAGTAGGAAATAATCTGTGAACGGAGAGAATTCCTGGGGATGAAGAAAGATTTCCTAACCAAAATCCTCCACGGAGGCTTTAAAATCAGAGCGGAGAACTGAAACAGAAAATTAGAAAACAAAGCTCATGGGATACTCTGAGACCCAAAGAACAAATGTAAAGGATCGATGATCTTGAGAGAAAAGGTAATGTGTGCCGGAGAGATCCAGAAGAACCGATCTACACAGAGGAGGTGTTGGAGAGGAAGAGGGAGCAGGGGTAGGAAAGAAAGAGAAGCAAACAGTGACAGTCTCCCTGGGCTGAGGAAGAGGGTGGTGCTCCCTTGGAAAGAGCCAGTCCAGTTCAATGCAAGATTGCAGGCAAATATAGCCCATCTTTAGTGAATGCCTGAGTTGCAAGGGAAGGAGCAAAGACCACAGACGGAAAAGCCTGCGATTAGCCTGAGATGCTTGACTTCCTGGCCAGCCCTCAGAACACCTGGGAGCAGAGCCCACAACGGGGATTGCTGATTGGCTCTGTGATCTCTTCCAGCAAAGTGTGTGTCAGTGCTTTTAGTCATGATATTTATTCTGATTTTTTTTAAGTAAAAATTTTTTTAAAGATTTTATTTATTCATTTGAGACACAGAGATACAGAGAGAGAGAGCATGAGCAGGGGGAGAAGCAGAGGGAGAGGGAGAAGCAGGTTCCCCGCTGAGCCAGGAGCCCAACATGGGGCTCAATCCCAGAACTCTGGGATCATGACCTGAGCCAAAGACTCAGCAAACTCTTTCATGGGTACGGAGGGCTCCTTCACTGACCCGGGGGTATGCTTAACCATCTGAGCCACCCAGGAGCCCCTGATTTTTTTTAAAGTAAAATTAGAGGAGAGCACAGAAATTTTCAATAGAACATCCCCAAGATTCAAATTCAATAGATTTAAAATGTTCTGCTTTTTTTTTTTAATAGGTCTCCCTAGCATAGCAACTTTGTCCCCACTGCCCCATTTCTTCTCTACAGAGGCAAGAAATGTTTCTAGTTTCTTCTGTATCCTTATAGAGATAAATTATGCATTTCCCAGCACATACATGTATATATCCCCCCTTTTTTTACATAAATGGAAGCATACCTTAGACCCCTTATGCACCTAGTTTTAAATTTTTTACTTAGCGTATTTTAGAGATCTTTCCATATCATAAAGAAGCAACTTCCTTGTTCTTTTTTACCAGTAGTATCCCACTGGGTGGCCATCTTCTGGTTACTTTAACCAGCCTCCTGTGGATGCACATTCAGGTGGCGTATGATTTTTTTTGACCTAAAGTTTTTATGACCCATGAAGATGACAGAAGTTGAGAAGGTCTGTAACTTCTCCCAGAGGAAAGTTTCTGACCTAAGAATTCTCTACCTGGCCAAATTGCAGATCCCCAACAAAGGCAACAGAAAGACGTTTTCTTCAGACCTGCAAAAACTCAGAAATGATGCTTCTCTTTGAGCACAAAGTTACTCAGGGGAGCACTCCAGCAAACAGAAAAAAAGAAAAAAAATCTCCCTCTGCCCCCCCCCCATGCTCTCTCCCTCACTCACTCTCACTCACTCTATCTCAAATAAATAAATAAATAAAATCTTTAAAAAAATCCAAATGAAGAACTTCAGTAAAACAAAGAGCGGTTTAGAATAAACAGAGGGGACCAATGACTGAAAACAATACACTCTGGTTAACGTGGCTGTGTAGCTCAATGAAAATGTTAACAAATGATCCTTTAAAACGAAGGTGGGGGCGCCTGGCTGGCTCAGTCGTTAAGCGGCTGCCTTTGGCTCTGGTCATGATCCCAGAGTCCTGGGATCGAGTCCCACATTGGGCTCCCCGCTCAGCGGGAAGCCTGCTTCTCCATCTCCCACTCCCCCTGCTTGTGTTCCTGCTCTCACTGTCTCTGTCTTTGTCTCTGTCAAATAAATAAAATCTTAAAAAAATAAATAAAATGAAGGTGCACAATGCAAAACTAATCATGTTCCAGATGATTTCATCGAAGTCTTTGAGATGGTTTGCTAAAGCACATTCTCAAGAGATAATGTTTCATTCCTGGTGTTTATTTAATGCACACTCACACAAGGATGTGTCACAATATTTAAAAAATAATTGGCTCAAGACCCCCTCCCCCCGCACACCAGTCTCGACCCTGTGGCTTCCGAGCACATTTAAGATGAAGTCCAGAGATCTGACCATGACTTTCTGGGCCATTTCGCAAATGGCTTATCTCGCTGTTGTCCCCCTCCCCTGTGACCTGCGGACATCCAGCCTGTACTGCCCCCCTCCCCACCCCCGGGGAAGGGCGCCCCACGGTCCAGGGTGCATGCGCAGCAGCCTGTTCACTTGTCTCTGGCCCAGAGTTGGCCCTGAGCTGGCCCCGCGTGCTGGCTGTCGGACGGCCGCGCGCCACCTCCCCCCGGCGAGGTGGGTAGGAGCCTGTTCAGCCCCCGCCCCGCCCACGCCTACGGGGACTTTCGCTCCCCGCTTGGGGTCTTTGCCCCTCGGTTCCGGCCAGCTCTGCAGTACCTAGGTCAAGGCCTGACGAGTCTATGCATATTTATTGATCAAGGGAAGGAACGCTATATATGTAAAAAAAGAACTGATTTTTTTTGTTGTTTTTACAAAATTTGGACTGTCCTCTATATGCCATTTTTGTTAGTGCCTCCAAAGACGACTCTGTGTATTTGGAACGTCTCTCCGCAGCGTCTCGGGGTCCCTTTCCCTAATGAACCGCAAAAGTACTATGCCCAGAAAAAACTCGGAACGGGCGTCCCCAGAAAGGATGATGGGGTTGAGGGATGCGCCACCCCCCCGCCCCCCGCCCCGTTCCTGCTGGTCTGTTTGGCCATGATTAAGCTCTGTTTTTGCCAGGCGAGAACAAAGACCAAGGAGTTTGGCCTGGAGACCGAGGCAGCTGCAAAATGGGGAGCTGGGGGCGGTTCGGGCACCCACGACAGAGGTGGTAGAGTCCCGGGGAGGCGGCTGGTTCCCCAGGGCTGCTGGATGCCCCGGGGCCCGCCGCCCGCCAGGCTTGCCTACCTCCCCTGGTGGCCGCGACCCCGGGTGAGTCCCTGTCCCACCTCTCCGCGCTTCCAGGAGGCGGAGAATGCCTCCTTCCCCGCATCCCCACACCCCTGCGCTCCCCGCAACCCCGGTCCTCACACCTCCCCTCATCCCTGCACCTACTGCTGAGCCTGCCTCACTCTAGCCGGGTCCCCCCATCCAGAGTCCCTGCACCTCCGCACTCCCTGGGGCAGAGCCCCAAACCCTGGTTCCTGTGTCCCGCATGCCCTCGCTTTCTTCACACTCCCACAGCCGGGCATCCCCACATCCCGGACACACACCCCAGCCCGACACACATCCCCTGCATGCCATGGGGGGTGGGCAGTAGACCATTTCAGGCTTGCTCCTTCTATCCCCCTCCCTTTTAAAAATATTGCTTTATTGAGGTGTAATTCACATATCAGACAATTCACCCATATAAAGTGTGGGGTTTAGCGCATTGGCAGAGATCTGCAACCAGCCTGTAGAACATTTCATCATCTGGAAAAGAAGCCCCATACTCATTAGCAGTCAGTCCCCATTTCTCCTCAAGCCATCCTCCAACTCTAGCTAACTACTGATTTGGTCTCTGTCCCTATAAAGTTGCTTATTCTAGACCTTTGCTGGAAAGAGAATCAAACAGCATGTGGTCCTTTGTGACTGGCTCCTTTTCCTTAGTATAATGTTTTCGAGGTGCATCCATGTTGCAGGATGTACTAGTACTTCATTTATTTAAAAGTACATATATTGCGTATAATAAATACATGTTATATGTATCATAAATAGACTTTGTTCTTTAGAGCAGTTTTTGGTTCACAGCAAAGCTGAGCAGAAGATGGAGAGATTTCTTGTATATCCCCTACCTCCACACATGCATGGCCTTATTATCAACACGCTCCACTAAATTAAATATTTAAAACAATTGATGATCCTACAATGATACCCAAAGTCCACAGTTTCACTCTGCGTGTTGTACATTGTATGGGTTTGGACAAATGTATACTGACATGTACAGTCATTATGTTATCATGCAGAGTAGTTGCATTGTCCTAAAAATCCTCTGTGCTCTGCCCGTTATCTCTCCAAACCTCCCAACCCCTGGTAACCACTGATCTCTTTACTGTCTCTATATAGTTTCCAGAATGTCATCTATCTGGATGCATACAGTATGTGGTCTTTTCAGACTGGCTTCTTTCACTAGTAATTTCATTAGTAATCTGAAATCTACCAATGAATGTACTGAATCTACTAAATCTTTCATTAGTAATGTAAATTTAAGTTTCCTGAATGTTTTTTCATGACTCATGTGTCTTTTCATGGCTTGGTAGCTCATTTATTTTTAGCACTGAATAATATCCCATTATTTGGATGTACCATAGTTTATTTATCCATTCATCTACCGAAGGACATCTTCAGGTTCTTCAAGGTTACTTCCAAGCTCTGGCAATAGTGGATAAAGCTGTAAAAAACATCCGTGTGCAGGTTTTTGTGTGGATATAAGTTTTAAACTCCTCTGGATAAATACCAAGGAGTATGATTGCTGGATTGTATGTTAAGAATATGTTTAGTTTTATAAGACACCGTCAAACTGTCTTCAAAGGTACCTGTACCATTTTGCATCCCCACCAGCAGTGAATGAGAGTTCCTGGGATCATGACCTGAACTGAAGGCAGATGCTTAACGACTGAGCCACCCAGGTGCCCCTAAAATAAAATATTTCTAATTCCTCACTCATGTCCATTGTATCATTGGTGTCATTCATTTGTGTGTGTGTGTGTGTGTGTATAATTAACATGATTATATATATATATGTACACATAATATATACATAATCATGTTAATTATATAATATATAATATATTGTTATTATAAGAATATATATTATATATAACATGTTATATATAATATGTTGTTGCTATTTTTTACATTGTTGCTATTATTATTTTGAACAAACTATTGTCTGTTAGATCAATTAAGAATAAGAACAAAGTTTTTATTTTACCTTCACCTCTTCCTTCTTTGGTGCTCTCCTTGCTTTGTGTAGATCCGAGTTTCTGACCTATATCATTTTCCTCCTCTCTAAAGAACTTTTAACATTTCTTGCAAGGCAGATCTATTGGTAACAAAATTTTCTCAATTTTTTTTGTCTGAGAAAATATTTGTCCTTCACTTTTTTAAAAAAAGATTTTATTTATTTATTTGACAGAGAGAGACACACAGAGAGAGAGAGGGAACATAAGCAGGGGGAGTGGGAGAAGCAGACCCCCCACTGAGCAGGGAGCCCGATGCGGGGCTCGATCCCAGGACCCTGGGATCATGACCTGAGCCGAAGGCAGATGCTTAATGACTGAGCAACCCAGGTGCCCCTGTCCTTCACTTTTGAAGGATAACTTTGCAGGATACAAATTTCTAGGTTGGTGGGTTTTTTCCCCTCCTAATACTTTATTTTATTTATTTATTTATTTTTAAATATTTTATTTATTTATTTGAGAGAGAGAGAGAATGAGAGATAGAAAGCACGAGAGGGAAAGAGGGTCAGAGAGAGAAGCAGACTTCCTGCTGAGCAGGAAGTCCGATGTGGGACTCGATCCCGGGACTCCAGGATCATGACCTGAGCTGAAGGCAGTCACTTAACCAACTGAGCCACCCAGGCGCCCCCCCCCCAATACTTTAAATATTTCACTATAGTCTCTTCTTATTTGCATGGTTTCTGAGAAGGTGGATGTGATTCTTATCTTTGCTCCTTTATAGGTAAGGCATTATTTTCCTCTAGCTTCTTTTAAGAATGTCCTTTTATCTTTGATTTTCTGGATCTTTAAAATTATGTACCTAGGTGTAGATTTTTTTTTTTCATTTATCCTGTTTGGTGTTCTCTGAGCTTCCTAGATCTGTGGTTTGACATTTGAAATTAATTTGGGGGGACTTCTCAATCATTATTGTTTCAAATATTTCTCTTCCCTTTTCTCATCTCCTTCTGGTATTTTCATTATGCATATATTACACCATTGTAGTTCTCCCACAGTTCTGGCAAATTCTGTTCCATTTCTTTAGGTCTTTTTTTTTCCTGTTTGCTTTTCAGTTTTGGAGGTTTCTATTGATATATTCTCAAGCTCAGAGATTCTTTCCTTAGCCATGTCTAGTCTAATAACACATCAAAGATACTCTTTATCTGTTACAGTGTTTTTGATCTGTAGCATTTCTTTTTAGTTCTTTCTTTGAATTTCCATCTCTACTTACATGGCATACTGTCTACTACATTCATTAGAGCCCTTAGCATATTAACCACTGGTGTTTTAAGTTCCTGGTCTGATAATTCCAACATCCTTGCCATATCTGTGTCTGGTTTTGTTGTTAGGTTTGCGCTTTCTCTTCAAGCTATGTTTTCTGCCTCTTAGGATTGTACTTTTTTTTTTTTCCTGATAGCCAGACATGACGTACTGGGTAAAAGGAACAGCTGTAAATAAGCTGTAGTAATGTGATGCTAACGTGTAGGGGGCAGAGAAGGTCTATAGTCCTGTGACTAGGTCTCAGTTTTTTAGTGGGCCTCTGCCTCAGGGTGGTGGACTTCACAGGTGCTTTTAAAGTCTGCACCCTCTGCCCCCCATTCTGAGGTTAAGTGGGATTGGAAGGCTAGAGTGGCCATCTGGGTGTTTCCCTCCTCCCACGTGGCAGGCCAGAGCTGGCCAGGGTTGGGTATTTCCTTTCCCCCGGGTCAGTTAGGCTCTGATAAAATCCCATCAGGGTTATGGTCTGGCTAAATAATTTCTCCTGACAGCCGAGCTTGTTAGGTAGAACACAATGCTGCTGTGGAATATTTCAAAGTGATTCTTTTCCACCCCTCTCCCAGCCAGAAGCATGAGGGGATTTTTCTCTGATCTTCACTGTGAGGACCAGGTCCGCTGCTGGAGGTAATGCTAACATGAATGTGAGGGCCCCTCATGGCTGGATCCCCCTGGAGTTTTTAACCCTCAAAATTATCCATGCTGCACCTCCAGCAACTTGTCAGTTACAGGTCAGGTTTCCCGATCCTGGGCCTGGTTCCCATGGAGGTTACTGCTCTTGGATTTCTGCTCTATAATTTGGGATTCTTTGTATTTGCCTGTCTCTCCAGTTTTGGGGGCAGCAGTCTGCTCTGTGACCTCACTTGTCTTATGAATCCAGGAAGAGTTGTTGATTTCAGCCCAGAAATGAGAAGTCCTTCATTCCTGTCATATGGCCTAGTCATGTTTCATCATGTGAACATGCCTCATTTTATCTGTTCATTCACCAGTGGATGTATATTCGGATTGTTTCCATTTGTTTGATTATTCTGAATAATACTGCTATGAGCACCCATGCTCTAATTTTTGTGTGGCCATATGTTTTCATTTCTGTTAGGTATACATCTAGGAGTGAAGTTGCTGGATCATATATTTGTATATGTTTTAATTTTTGAGGAATTACTGAATTATATCCCAAAGGGGCTGCACCATTTTACATTCCCACCAGGACTTCTGAGTCCTCCACATTCTTGCTAGCAGTTGTTATTATCTTACTTTTTGATTGTAGATGTCCTAGTGGGTATGAGGTGGTATCTCAATATGGTCTTTTTTTTTTTTTAAGATTTTATTTATTTGAGAGAGAGCTAGCACAAGAGTGGGGGGAGGGGCAGAAGGAGAGGGAGAAGCAGACTCCGCGCTGAGCACAAAGCCTGACATGGGGATTCATCCTAGGACTCTAAGATCATGACCTGAGCCAAAGTCAGACGCTTAACTGACTGAGCCACCCAGGTGCCCCTCAATTTATATGTGATTTATATTTTCATAATGGCTAGTGATGTTGAGCACATTTCCATGCACTTAGAGCTCATTGACATGTCGTCTTTGGAGAAATGCCTATTCAGATGTTTTGCCCATTTTAAAATTGGGCAAATTTTCTATTGTTGAGTTTTGAGCATTCTTTATGTATTCTAGGTAAAAATCTCTCATCTGATATATGATTTCCAAAAGTTTTCGTCCATTGTGTGGGTTGTTTTTTCACCCTCCTGATGGTGACCTCTGAAGAGCAAGTTTTAAATTTTGATAATGCCCAGGTTCACATTGTTGCTGCTGCCGCCGCCTGTGCATGTGGTGTCGAAACCACTGCCTAACGTGAGTTCCTGAAGACTTACAACTATGTGTTCTTCTAAGAGCCTTGTGGTTTTAGTTCTCACATTGAGATCTTTGATCCATCTTGAGTTAACCTTGGTAGGTGGTGTGAGGCAATGGCCCACCTTCATTCTTTTGCAGGTGGATTTTATTTGTCTCAGCACGATCTGTTGAAAAGACTAATCTCTCCAGTTTTAACTACTTGGCACCCTTGTTAAGGAAGCAAGGGACCTAAAATATGAGGGCTTATTTCTGGATTCTGAATTCTGTTCTATCAATCTCTATGTCTGTTGTTTGGCCAGTAACTACAGTGTCTTGACTACGGTCACTTTTTGTGTGTGGTAAATTTTGAAATTGGGAATTGTGAGTACTCCACCTTTGTTCTTTTTCAGAATTGTTTTGGCTATTTTGTTTTCCTTGAGCATCCATGTAAGTTTTAGGATCTGCTTGTCAATTTTGCAAAGGAAGTCAGCTAGGATCTTGAGGGGATACTGCTGAATCTGTAGATCATCTTGGAATGTATTTTCATCTTAACAATAGTAAGGTAATAGCTAATCCATGAATAGGGGCTGCTTTCCCATGTCTTTGGGTCTTCTAAAGTTTCTTCCAACAATGTTCTGTAATTTTCAGAGTATAAGTTTTACACTTTTTTTTGTTAAATGCATTCCTATTTTGATGCCTTTAATGGAATTTGTTTTTAGTTTTTTTTCCAGTTTGTTCATTGCAAGTGTATAGAAGCACAATTGATTTTTTGATATTAATCTTGTGTTTTGTAAGCTGTTGAACTCATTCAATCTCTCTCTTTTTTTTTTTTTTTCAGATCCCGTTTAAAGTTCTGAGGGGACATGAGGACCTTGTGAGCTCCTGTAACTTCTGTGTGGGTGACACGAAGCTCCTCAGTGGCTCTTATGACTGCACTCTAAAGCTGTGGGTAGGTGGCCTGGTGTAGGTGAGATGAGAACATCCCAGTAGGGGATATAAGCTTGTGCCATATCTTATGGAGAGTTCCCAGATGCTCAAGGATCCCAAAGACTTGGAGAGAATTTTCTGAGCGAAATGCAAGAAGGAGAAGCCAAGTGAGGGTTCAACCCTAGCGTCAAGCCCCTGGAGAGAAATGAGTTTAGTGTGGCTGCTGGTGGCCTGTTGATTTGGAAAACAGTAGGAGCGGGGGATGGGGACAACTGGCGGAGCCCCCCACCTACTGTTGGACAGTTCCCGCTGTACCTAGGGCTTACCTGGGATCTCTGAGCTGTGGCCTCTCTTTGGGTCTCCTTCTCATTTGGGAACTTCACTTCCATCCACAGAGATGGTATGGCCAGTCCTAGGTGGTCACAGAGGATAGAAAAGTGGCCAGGCCTGGGACCTGTCCATGAGGGGTGGTTTGGAGGGGCAGGCTTGAGCATGGCTCCGTGCCCCAAGGTGCAGGAAACAGGGGCACAAGGAACAGGGGTGTGTGATGGTCAGATGAGGTTGCAGAGACGTGGCCACCGAGAACTCTTCCAAAGCCTCTGGGCATAGCCAGCAGATGGGGGCCTTGCTGATCAGTCAGGAGGGGGTAATGAGGGAGCGGGGATGGGGGATGTCAATGGTCATCAGGGCCCAGGCCACAGATGACTGTGTGGCTGGGGCTTGGGCCCATGGGGGACAACAGTCCATTCTGAGTTTTGCCATCTCCTCTGGCTTCAGGGGCAGGAGGGGATAGAAAGGCATCTGGGCTGGTTCCTGGGTTCCGGTTTGGGTAATCAGGTGAAGGATAGCTCCTCACCCTCCAGATGACCACAAGGTCATCTTCTGTGTCATCAGTGGGTACCAAGGCCTGGCAGACTAGGCAGGAGGGTTTGCGGATGGTCCAAGTGGTTCAGCTGTATGACTCTGGGTGGTCACATGACCTCCTGGGCCTCCCTGAAGCTCTCCAGGTCCAGCTGCATACTGGGGCTACCCTGGGGCCTGCCTGGATGCCCAACAGCCATCCGTTCCCCACCTCTGCTGTGGCTCATGAGCTCCTGCTGGGAAAACTTGTGGTTCTTCTGAGAGCCTTAAACCCTTTCCCAGCCCTCTGGGGAGACTGAGGAGCCAGGGGCGAGGGGGCTCTATGGGTTGTCATCACCCCGGGGAGGGGGCAGGGGAGGGCAGCTTTCCAAGTGTGCGCCCTGCTTGGCCAGCTCAGATCCTCCCCACATTCTTCCCACCTTTTGAACCAGTGGAGGGACTCATGGGGTTTCTGTCTGTTTGGGCCAAAAGGCTCTTGTCTCTAAAAGGGGAAATCCACCTGTTTTATCTTGTCATCCCAAGATTAGAGACCGTCCACTGAGATGTCCGTGGTTCTCCACAGTGGTCTGGCTGCCTAGTCCACACCACTGTTTCCAGGATGCAGTCACTTCCGCCTGTCCAAGTGTCCCGACACCAGCCTCGCTCAAGGCCTTGCCTGCCTCTGCCAATTTCTCCAGGTCCCTCCCAGCGCCACCCCCATCCCCCAGCCCCCGCCAGAGTCGCCAGTTGTCTGCCTTGGCTGGCCCCATTGAAACCTCCTCCGAGAAGTTCTCTTTCCTGCTCCTGGTTCTCTTTTCCCCACCTTTGCCCTTTGGCGGGCTTCTCCCTCGGCTCTCCCTGCCCCAGTGTAGCTATCATTCCTAAGCGCCCCCTGGGCAGATGACCCAGCCATTGCCCGGCACACTGCCTTCTGCTGTCACGGTATCTCGGCCAAAATGTCCCCTTGCTTCTTCCTCGTCTTCCCACTCCTGTCACCTCGCATCTCCTCTCCCTCCTCTTGGGCCCCACCCAGAACCCAAGCATCTCATTTAATCTTTTGGAAGCTCCCTTCACCCTCACTGTGGACCATTGTGAATAATTTGCAAAGTCCATACATGTATGAAGAAGTTGAGGAAAATCTCTCTTTTTTTTTTTTTAAAGATTTTTATTTATTTGACAGAGAGAAACACAGCAAGAGCAGGAACACAAGCAGGGGGAGTGGGAGAGGGAGAAGCAGGCTTCCCCCGGAGCAGGGAGCCCGATGCGGGGCTCGATCCCAGGACCCCGGGATCATGACCTGAGCCGAAGGCAGACGCTTAATGCCTGAGCCACCCAGGCGCCTTTTTTTTTTTTAAGAGAGAGAGAGAGGGGAGACGGAGGGGCAGAGGGAGAGAGAGAATCTCAAGCAGACTCTGTGCTGGGTGCAGAGCCCAAAGTGGGGCTCGATCTCACAACTGTGAGATCATGACCTGAGCCGAAACCAAGGGTCAGACGCTTAACCGACTGAGCCACCCAGGGACCCTGGGGAGAAATCATTCTTAATCCTGTACCCAACATCCCTCTAATACTTTGGCATGCCTCTTTCCAGTTATTAAGAAATAGCAACTTTGGTGGTTTTCCTCACGGCACAGAGAAGAAACAAGAGCCATTACTTCACAACCCTGGAGTTAACTGCTGTGAAAATGTTGGAGGGGTGACTGGGTGGCTCAGTCGTTAAGCGTCTGCCTTCACTCAGGTCATGATCCCAGGGTCCTGGGATCGAGCCCCGCATCGGGCTCCCTGCTCAGCAGGAACCATGCTTCTCCCTCTCCCACTGCCCCCTGCTTGTGTTCCCTCTTTTGTTGTGTCTCTTTAAAAAAAAATGTTGGGATATAAGTTCATTTTTTTCTTGTTCGCACACGTATACCCATGTTTACTAAATTGAGACCATAAAGAAACACTGTTTATATAACCGCGATAAACTTGGGCTGTGGGTATTGTTACATTTCCCTATTTTCCCAACTATTTAGTGGAGCCCCTCTTTTCCTCCCCTTCACTTAAAATATGACCAGTACCCCTGCCTTGAATTATCTGAGTCAGTTATCTGAGTCCACAGAGGGGTTCCTGCCTCCAAATGTCAGGTGAAAAGGAAGCTGTCTTTCGCTTATTTATTTCAAGAAACAGTCAGTACAAAACAGAGACATTTCCACTGCCTTTGGATTTCACTAACAAAATCTGGCTTGTTTGCCATCTACTTCTTGTGGAAGGATTCTCTTCACAAGCAGTGCACCTGTTCCAAAAGGGTTCTCTGTCTACTGGTGCCGTTCCTCTTACTGGCCAGCAGGTGTCACTATTGAGTGCTGAAGCTGCACATGGACCCCCTGCTGCTGGTCCATTTCACGGCTGACCTTAGCCTGCCCGGGGGTGGGCTGCACAGACCGCAGTCCCAGGCCCCACAGTGATCGTTTTCTTAGTTCCATGTTTGTGCTAGAGCCACGCCCCAGCCAGGGAAGCTGGATCGCAGGCAGGCCGCCTGGACCCGTTCTTCTCTCCCAGCCAGTAGACTTGTGAATCCAGGCTTGCAGCTTGGATGTGTTCTGTCCTGGTGAGTTCCTCCTTGGATTCCCGCTGTCTCTTCCTGCCTCTGATTAGGGCCTGCTGGGTTCCCCCAACACGACCCCACTGTTTCAAGTCCTAACGGAGTGGGGGTTGAGGGCCTGGGTCTGTGTAGAAAAGGGTGCATATAGCAGGTGTGAGACTGCCGTGGAGGGTGGCCTTGGCGGGCATCTGGGAGCTGGACTGGCCCATGGTGTCCTGCAATCTGCTAAGTGATAAGGAGGGCTCAGTGTACCCAGACTGTTGGTGTAAGCCATGTGGTTCATGCTGGGCACCTGCTTTCCTTCTGGGAGTCTGGATTTTGGTGTGTGCTAGGGAATTCCCTCAAAAACCCTGGGCTCCAAGGCTCAGGCACATCTCCCCAGTAGATGACACATCACACATGTTATCACAACTGGTTGCTGGAGGAATTAGGCATGTCCGTGTGACCCACTGGAGAGACTCTTGGAAGCTTGTGCCTCGTCTCCTCTGGACTCCACCCCAAGTTCCTTCCCCTTTGCTGATTTTGCTTTGTGTCCTTTGCTGTAATAAATCTTAGCTGTGAGTCTGACTATCTGCAGGGTCCTGTGGGGGTCCTGGAGAATCACCGAGCCTGGGGTAGCCTTGGGGACCCCTGACAGAGGGTTCTTTGTCCCCCAACAAAACTTGGACTCTTTCTTTCTTTCTTTCTCTCTTTCTTTAAGATTTTAGTTATTTGTCAGAGAGAGAGAGAGTGAGAGCGAGCACAAATGCGGAGTGGCAGTCCGGGGGAGAAGCAGACTTAGCAGGGAGCCCGATGCGGGGCTCGATCCCAGGACCCTGGGATCATGACCTGAGCTGAAGGCAGACGCTTAACCGACTGAGCCACCCAGGCGCCCCTTGACTTGGGCTCTTAATACAAAATGGGCTCTGCCCATCAGGAAGTACTGTCCCAGGCCTGCCCCGGGCAGGCCAGAAGCCTCCATGCTCCGCATTTTCACCCAGCAACCCAAGCCCTTTCTCGGAATTCATTGTCTTACCAGTAACCTGTTTTTCAAGGGGACTTTCTACCGCAACTTATCCTGAAAAGCTCTGGGCACATTTCTAACTGAGAATATTTCACCTCTGCCACAATGGGCACTTTTCACTTTGGCACCCTGTTTTCTTCTCTTCATGTTCTCGAGCTATTGCCGGGCTTCGATCTCATTGTTGTCTTTAGTCATCAGCCGCCCGCGTGCTAACAGTGGCTGGCGCCCCACGTTTGGCCTGCTGGGATCTGTTTTAACTGCTCCCCTGAGGTGACCCGTGCCAGCGTGCCTGCCATCCCCTCTAACACCTGATGGACCTTTCTCCGCACAAGCCTTGGACTTGGGTGGACAAGGGTGGCTCTGACTGTTAGGAGGGACCCCTCGGAGTCACATGGCCAGGTCAAAGGGCGTGAACTCTTTCAACAAGTTCTTGAAAGGTCTTGTGAGATTCTGCCAAGCCCCTTTGGCCGGTAGAGATGGAGTAATTGTCTGCAGCCCTGTGCCCCCGGGGTGCCTGTGCAGGGGAGGGGGCGTTCTCCAGGGACGCCGTGGGGGGCAGGGTGCCCTCGCTGCTCTGGGGAGAGGCAGCGGGGTGAGGGGCGGCGTGGGACCCAGGGGTTGTCACACTTCGCTGCTGTGGTTAAGCTCAGCACGCGACTTCCGCCCGCGGCTGGGTGACCTTGCTCTCCTCTCTCTCCTGTTGATTTGAGGATGCTGTGGATGGCTCAGTCATTCGGGATTTTGAGGAGAGGCCCAAAGCTCCTGTTCTAGAGTGCAGCGTGACGGCTGACAGCAGAAGGTGACCTTTCCCTCGTCCGGCGCTGGGCGGGAGGAGCGAGGGGGCAGGCCAGCGAGCAGCATGCCAGGGACACTTCTCTTCTCCCGCCTCTGTCCCCACGGTTCCCACGTTTTGCTGGGAGAGTCAAGGGGATGTGGAACTCTTGGAAAATGTAAAGCGCGGACAAGACCACACGTATGGTGGCTCAGACAAAGCCAGTCTGCATTTCCTTCATGGAGATGCTTTTCTGTGGTCACACCCGTGGCCCCGCTGAAGCCGCAAGGGGCCACGGCGACTGAGGCCCAGGTGGCATCTCACAGGGGGAAACGGAAGTCCAGGACATGAGATAGGCCTTTAAAACACAAGGGGCTTTGCTTTTTTTTTTTTTTAAGATTTTATTTATTTATTTGGCGTCCCAAGGACAACTTTTTCTTTTCTTTTTTTTTGGTAAGATTTTATTTTTTTATTTGACACAGAGAGAGAGACAGCGAGAGAGGGAACACAAGCAGGGGCAGTGGGAGAGGGAGAAGCAGGCTTCCCGCTGAGCAGGGAGCCCGATGCGGGGCTCGATCCCAGGACCCTGGGACCATGACCCGAGCAGAAGGCAGACGCTTAATTGACTGAGCCACCCAGGAGTCCCAAGAGGCTTTGCTTTAAAACAGATTTGCTTGTGCCCTGAGCAGCAGCTACAAAGCTCGTAAAAACTCAAGTGGGAATTTATCCTCCATGGGGACACGGATTGCCCTGGAAACACGCAGCGGGAGAGAGGTACATGTATATTAGTACGGACAAAGGTACATTTATATTATTTTACTAAATGTACAAGAAAACGTTTCAGAAAAAAGTGAGCTGTCAAAGTGTTCCTGTAAAAAGACGGCCGCGTGAGCAGAGAAGGAAAGGGTTGGTCCGCGTGAGTGGTAGGTAGCCCCTCAGAAGAAGACTGTCATTCGCAGAAGAGAAGAAACAGTCTCTTTAATGTCCTGAGGATGGAAGAACGTTTGTGGGTGGCTGAGGGACTCAGGAAGAGCACGCAGTGGCGCCTCGGCATGAGGTTCCATCCGTTTCCAGGGAGGCTCATGGAGGGGGCTCAGGGAGCATCCTTAGAAAGATTCGGGGATTACTTTGCAGTCTTGGTCCTAAGTTATAGACATTTTCTATGAAGAATTTTCTATGTTGTTTGTTTTTTCATAGAACCCATAGCCATAACGGTCTGGGTCATTTTCTTGGCAGAATTATCACAGCGTCCTATGACAAAGCGGTGAGGGCTTGGGACCTTGAGACAGGCAAGCTGCTGGTGAGTGTGGCCTGCCCACTGCATGGCAACACAGGCTCTTGACTGGGCTTGGTGGGGGCAGGGAGAGGGGGGCCTCAGGCGGGGGCTGGGGTGGGAAGGGAAACCAGTCTTTCAGAAAAGGAGAATTTTCTCAGGGACACCAGGTGCTGGAGGGGGATGCATCAGGGAAGGAAACTTCTTGAGGCAGGCAGAGGAGGGCTTTTGCTGGAAGGATGGGAAGGGTTTGGATACACAAGCAGGGGGAGTGGGGGAGAAAGGGGCGTGGCATTCCAGGCTGAGGGAAATACACAGGCAAAGAGACTCTCCCCTGTGGGGGTGTTGGGATTTGATGGGGTAGGAAGTAGAGCTGAGGCCATGGGACAAAGACCACGTGGTGAAAGAATGAGTGTTCTGGGGATGGTCTTCTCCCAAGCTTGGAGGGGCCACCATCTATCCATCCAAACCAGACTGAGACTCCCTCCCTCTCTGTCCCTTGCCCTGGCAGCCCCGGCCCTGCCAAGGGGGGCTCCCCGGGGAGCTCCTCATCGCCTCCCCTTTGCTCCTCTTTTCTTCTTAGTGCAAAGATCAATTTATAGTCACCATAAACACCCCAAAGATTATAGTTAATATGTTGGCATCTCTTTTCCTATGTCTGCACACATTTCCAGATGAACACAGGTGAGTATGTTCTGTTAACAACGTGGCATCATTCTGTGCATACTTTCTGGATCTTGACTTTTTTTTTTTCACTCAAAAATAAATAGTGGGTAAGTACACATCAACGTCATTCCTTTTTCATGGACACATGGATTCCATGGGATAGATAAGTCAGGCTCTATTGCACTATTCCCTGCTATAGGACATTAGGGCTGTTTTTACTTTTCTCTATCATAAGCGATGCTATGATGAGGAAACTTTGTGTGTAAATTTTTATACACACGATGCAATATTTTTAAGGACATAGAGCTGGATTTTATTGCTATAAATAGAGCTGGATTTTATTGCTAATTTGGTATAGAAACATGGCCTTTTAAAAATTATCCTCTGGACATCTGTGCCAACTCCTCTCTGATGCCCTGGAAGGGTGCTCCCTATCTTACCGGCCAGATAGCATGATTTTTAAAAAATTTTAGCCCACTTTGGTCAGTGGAAAAATGAGATTAGCATTGATTGCTCCTGACTTTGAGCATTTATTCCAAATGTTTGTTTCTTCTCTTGTACATTTCCTGCTCTTGTTTCCAGCCAGTTTTTCTATTTGAGATACTTTTCTTTTTCTTCTTTAAACATCTTTTTAGTGCTTTGATTTATTTTTGTTGCCCCAGCGATCCACGCCCCTTGCCAACTAGAAAGCTGAATTAGTTATCCACCACTGTTGGGCAAATTAGCCCGAAACTTAACAGCTTGAAACAACAAACGCTTATTATCTACCACTTTCTGACAGAAATCTAGGAGCAGCTTAGCTGGGTGGTTCTGGTTCAGGTTTCTTACGAGGTCACTGTTCAGATGTCCCCTGGGGTACAGTCATCTGAAGGTTCAACTGGGGCTAAAGACTCCCCTTCCAAGATGGCGCACTCAGATGGCTTTGGTCAGGAGCCCTCAGTTGCTCTCCGCCATAGGGCTGCTTGAGTGTCCTCAAGATGTGGGAATTTGCTCCCTCAGAGTAAGTGATCCAAGAGAGAGCAAGGAGGAAGCCACGGTTTCTTTTATGACTTGGTCACACACTGTCACTTCTGCCATATTCTATTCATTAGAAGTGAGTCACCAAGTCCAGCCCATGCTCAAGGGGTGGGGAACTAGGCTCTACCTTTTGGAAGGTGGAATGGCGAAGAATTTGTGGGCATATTTTAAAACTGTCATAGTGGCAATACCATAATTTGTAAGATACAGAGAGACCATCCTTTCCTAGAATGTTGAGCGGCTCATTGTCCCCTTCTTGAGGTTTGGTGCCTGTCTCTCCCGGGAGAGTGTGGGCGGCCTGAGGGGCTGGGCTGGGGTGTCTTGTCCATGGTGCGAGGCCCAGGGCAGACACCTAATAAACACTCGTTTACCCAACTGAGTAGGAGGAAACTTGGCCATTACGAGAACCTTGTGACCAGTTCCACTAGATGCTCTACCTATCCTTGTCCATCTCTCCTGCACACAGATTCATTAATTATATTTATTAATTTAATTAATTAATTAAACCAACCCCAGTTTAAAATTCAGTTCCTTATTTGCACTAGCCATTGCAAATACTCAATGGCCCCATGTGGCCCAGAGACTAATCAACGTATCGGATGGTGCATAGATGGAACATTTCTGTCATCACAGAAAGTTCTACCGGACCACGGGGCTAGAGAGAAAACCACCTTTTGATTGTTGCCCTATTCAGTGGAAGATCAATCACGAAACCTTCATAGCCTCCTGTAAGGTTTCTCCTGATGGCAAATATGTGGTCTCGGCCTTGGATGTGGACCGCGCGATCTGTATAACAGATGCAGAAAATGCCACCACCGTGTCACACATCAAAAGTGAGTTTGCAGGGGCTCCCTGCTCTGTTCTGTCTGCCATGGTAACAGCCACTTGTCACTTGACCAACAGTGACTTTTGATGGCCTTATTTGGTGAGGCTATAATGAGCCACATCATTAGCGACGGGACACTCACTGATAAAACACCAGTGGCTAAGACCTTGCCTGATTCTCATCAGTTAAGGCTAATCACGGGATTAGCCCTGTGCTTGTCATAAATGAAACAGTGTTTTGGTCCAGCGTTACATGGACAGGTAAAGCCCAACCCTTTATCGAGTAGAGGCTCGGCCTTCATAACATTTTTATCTGTATTTTTAAAATATAAAGATAATAAACATCAGATGTCAATTTCCTGGTTGTGATACGGTACAACAGTTATACAAGCTGTTTCTTTTGGGGGAAACTGGGTGACGGGCATACAGGATCTCTCTGTCTTACTCCTTACAACTGCATGCAACTTGACGGTTATCTCAAAATAAAACATTAAAAAAATATGTAATCATCGTAAAAAATGTGGTAAGTACATAAAGTTGAAAAGTGAAAGGCTGCTGTATGTGTCCTGTCTCCTTCGCTGGGGTGTCTATTATTAACAATACATTGCTGGGTGGCCTTCCTGACCTCAGTGAGTGTGTGCATGCGTGTGTGTTTGCACACTCCATGCCTACTTCCCATGTGTACCTCGTGTTTCTGTTTCTGAGCACGGACCTGGGACATGGGCGCTGCCCCCCGGCTGCACCTCCCTTTCCTGTGTCCGTTCATCCTCTACCTGTCCTCAGCCTCCAGCCTCTAGCTGCACACCATGCTTCTCCACGCTCTGTCCCACCTTCAGGCCTTTGCATCTGCTACTCATTCTGCTGGGAGCCCTCTTCTTATTCTGGTTCCCCTGCTAACTTTCAAGGTCCCTCCTCGACCTCTCAGGGCTGGGCCAGGAGCCGTGACCTACCGCACACCCCTCTCGTGGCCCCCACGACGTGCTATGGGCTGTTGCTTGCACAAGGGCGTCTCCCCATCAGACTGGGAGCTCTGTGGGTACAGGGAGCTGTTCGGCCATGCCTCTCATTCTAAGCCTGGCACATGGTCAGCACCCAGGAGATGTTTGTGCAAGTGTAGAGTCTCTTGTGAAACTGGTATCGTGTTTCTGTAACATGGTTGCTGCCCAGGGGGAGGCCCATGGAATGCCAGGTAATGAGTTGCTTTTCCTGTGCCTCAGATCATCACAACCGGTCCCTCACAGCGTGCTGCTTTGACCCCGACAGCCAGAAGGTGGCTTCCGTCTCGCTGGACAAAAGCATCAAGATCTGGGATATTACATCCCAGGCCACGCTGCTCACCATCACCAAGTGAGGAGGGGCCCCCTCCTGCAGCAGGGAGGTGGGCCCAGGTCCCTGTTGATGCGCTCCTGGATTCGGCCTGCACACGGTCGGCTTGCGATAGGGTGTCCACATGGGGCACCTCTAGCTTGGTCACAGGTGCTCAGAGGAGGCTGGAGATGGAGAAAGGGAAGGAGGGAGCCAGGTGGGGGGAACACCACTAGCTGTGGCTAGTGGGCAGGGACAGGGCTCAGGTGCACTTGTTTTCACTTGAGCCAACCCTGGAAAACATTGTGCAGAGCTCCCCCATCTTCCTCCCAAATGTGAATTTCCAGTGTCTCCTGTAAAAGGGGAAGATCTGATCGTCCAGGGCATGCAAGGGTTCCCTGGCAGGTGGTCCCCACTGGGTTGGGGGGGCAGGCCTCTCCAGCAGGCCCTGGAGTCAGGATCCCAGAATGTGTATATGCCCTGTCACCCTGCCCACTGCGCTCAGTGATGAGCCCTGCTGGCCTGGGACAGGCTGTCCCTTGGGGATCTGGCCTGGAGTTAAGAGTGTGCAGGTTCGTATCCTGTGTGACGTTGGGCTTTAGATTCCTCACCTGCAAACTGAGCAGAGGCAAGGTCTGAGCAAGACAGCACACGCCATCCTCAGCACGGGCCACACGGTGCATGCTCAGCATGTGCTGTTACCGAGAGGGACTCTCAGCGTTGGGGGTGCTGTGGACCACTTCCCTAGGGCAGGGAGGGGTGCGGGCAGTGGAGGGAGCCGTAGTTCCTGCTGTGGGTGTCACAGCCCACTGCGTTCTGTTTTCCCCATGGGGGTGGAAAGAGAAATAAGCAAAATGTTTATTGGTATTTTTGATCAACCTAAAATGTATGATTTTTTTTTTTTGAAATATAGCTTTTAGCAACAAAAGATAAAGGCAAAGATTCTCAGTGCCACACGACAGGGATGGCTTCGGGGCATGCAACCTCTGAAGTTACACAGGGTCTCCCACACAGAGCGCCCCACGCTTGATTTCATGCTCTGCTGTCAATGTCCTTAAATTCTTAGTTTTTGAACAAGGGGCCTTGCATGTTTTTATTTCCAAAATATGTAAATTACTTTTTGAAAATGTAAAACATGCAATACAGTACAAAATTAAAAAGGAACAAAAGAATATCTAATGAAAAATAGCTCTTACCTGTCTCGAGGTCATTCACTTTCCCCTGTCCCTCCTTCCTGTCTACAGTTCCGTGGTTCGGGGGATATCACATTACTTTTTAAATTGCGGGGTAAAACTATATATAACGTAGAATTTTCCTTTTAACCATTTTTAAAGAGATGTATTTATTTTAAAGATATTTATTTATTTATTTATTTATTTATTTATTTATTTATTTGACAGAGAGAGGCACAGCGAGAGAGGGAACACAAGCAGAGGGAGTGTGAGAGGGAGAAGCAGGCTTCCCGCGGAGCAGGGAGCCCAATGTAGGGCTTGATCCCAGGACCCTGGGATCATGACCTGAGCTGAAGGCAGATGCTTAATGACTGAGCCACCCAGGCGCCCCGAGATGTATTTATTTTAGAGAGAGAAAGCGTAGCAGTGAGGGGCAGAGGGAGAGGGGGAGAGAGAGGAGGGGGGAGGGGCAGAGGGAAAGGAAAGAGAGAAATCTCAAGCAGGCTCCATGCCCAGTGTGAGCCCCAAGCAGGACTCGATCTCACAACACTGACATCATGACCTGAGCCGAAATCAAGAGTTGGACGCTTCACTGACTCAGCCACCCAGGTGCCCCTCCCCTTCCTTCCTTAAGGATATTTTTGCCAGATATAAAAATCGGGGTTGACTGGTTTTTTTCTTTCATTATTTGAAAATCTGTCCTGTCATTTTCTTCTCATCTTCATGGTCTCTGATGAAGAATCCACTGCCATTCAAATTGTTCTTCCCCTGTAGGTAAGGGGCCATTTCTCTCTTGCTGCTTCCAAGACTTTTTTCTTTGTCTTCAGTTTTCAGAAGTTTAATTATGTATTTATTTAATTTCATTTTTTCTAAGTAATCTCTAACCCCAGTATGGGGCTTGAACTCATGACATAAAGATCAGGTATTGCATTTGAAGTTCAATTATGAT